>NC_072793.1:104148172-104451844 GCF_028583425.1 Eublepharis macularius | reverse complement strand
TGTGACTGAAAGATAAGAAAAGTTTTTTAAAAAAATACTGAACATAAAATGTCGAGTATAATGTATTTTAACATAAGTTGGGAGATGGAGAGGAGAAATATGTGGTTTTAATATTCTGTTATATATCTAATCTCTAATGTAACTTTCTGTTATATTATGTAGTTTTAATATTCTGTTATATATTCTGCTTTTGATATTCTTTCTACAGTTCAATGCTATTTTCTGTTTTAATAAAATAATTAAAGAAAAAAAGTAAAAAGCACAATTGAGTATAGTGAGCTGTATTTCTGTTTCAAAGATTGATTCAGTATGGCATTAAATCAGTATCATACTGGTAATAGATATATGCTGCAAATTAAATGTGAATGAGAAGAATTAGGAGCTTCATGTATCTGGAAATTACATAGTGTCTGCCACCTCAAACTTCATATGAATGTTCCTATTTCTTCTGTCCATTTTGCTGTTGTCTCATGCTATCTTTTTAAATTGGATGAAATTGGAGTCAGTTTTCTGTGGTTTTATACAGCATTTAGGACCGTATAACAATGGAGAGAATAATAACAACAACAACAACATTCGATTTATATACCACCCTTCAAGACAACTTAATGCCCACTCAGAGCGGTTTACAAAGTATGTCATTATTATCCCCACAACAAAACACCCTGTGAGGTGGGTAGGGCTGAGAGAGCTCTAGAAGAGCTGTGACTCACCCAAGGTCACCCAGCTGGCTTCAAGTGGAGTAGTGGGGACATGTGTTTTGTCTCATTAAATAACCTTCCCTGAAGAAGTCCCCTTGGGTGCTAAGCACACTGAAGCAGCATTCAAGATTTCACCTTTCTGCTGACTGGTAGTATTGGTACAGGTGGCATAGAGTTTGTTCAGGCATTAAGCCAGACCACGGTTTGGATTCAGCAGATTTACACAGGTGAAAGGGGAGTATTTTTGCCAGTTCCCTCCCACTCACTACTCAGGCTGTTCCTGGGGGTATTGCCCCCCCCCCCGGGCAGCAATTTGACAGCATTTGGGGCTGCAGTGGGAGGGGGGAGGTGAGACAGTCGTACTTCCCTGACAGAAATCTCTTCTATCAGTGCCAATTTTCAGTGGATCCCAGTCTGTGGTTCCAGAGGAGTTAGCCATATTAGTCTGTAGTTGCAAAATAGTAAAGAGTCCAGTAGCACCTTTAAGACTAACCAACTTCATTGTGGCATAAGCTTTCGAGAATCACTGCATCTGAGGAAGAGAGCTGTGGTTCTCGAAAGCTTATGCTACAATAAAGTTGGTTAGTCTTAAAGGTGGTACTGGACTTTCTACTGTCTTTGGTTGACACTACAAGAATGAGTCTCATGCTTGCATGCTCTTTTCTCTGCCCCTTGCATGCTGTGATTCAAGTAGTTATTTTATCTTCAGCACAAATCACAGCTTGTTCTGACATGTACACTAGCAAAGTATGGTTTGTGCTCACTTTCTAAAACAAGATTTTAACTATTGCAGCCCCTCTTGATCTAGGAATTTCATGGAAGTGATTTTTGTGGCCTTCCCCTGTGCTATGTCACCCTCCAGTGTCCCTTTCTCAAAGTTATCCCTGAAAGTCTGGGATGTGGCACAAAGCTTGCAGCCAGAAAGGAATTCACATATGTCCCACCCACCCACACTTCTTACATAAGATACAGTTTCTTTTAATTCAGTCTTCTGTCTGCAGCCACATATACTGCATCCAACGCTGTTCGTGAGTGCTCCTGATTGTCAGGAGTGTTGGGGTGGGGAGGGTGTAGAGGGAAAGCAGAAGCAACAAAAGTCCGTTTTATGAACTTGCTCAGTTCTCTGTTCTATAAGAACTAACTCATGGATTGTAATTCTCATTTGCTGGGGACAAGTTATAGTTTGCCAGTTTAGATGAGTCAGAAAACTGTGACCAGCTAAAGCAGAAGAAACTGATATTTGTCATCATGTGGGAAGAAGGGAGTACAGAAAAATTAGACACTCTTTGTATTGCCAAACCATGACTCAGCAAGTTTGTATAAATCCAATCCATAGTCCTAATCAGCATCTGTATTGTAAAAGCACCTCTTTTTCTTCCCTAACACAATGCTGTTACTGCATATACTTGTCTTTATTTATTTTTTGAGGGGGTGTATTTTATCTTGTTGAATCGTTGAGTCAGATTTACTACGGTTTCTTAATGTACTGATTCTTAATATGCTCTCTGGTTCTTCAGAAACAATGTGGAAAAATTCCCTCACATCTAAGGGATTTCAAATACATTTCTTCACTAAAGAATGTTATCCTGGTTTTGGTTTATTGTAGATGCAGGATCTGGTGTGGATGAAACCGAATTCGGTTGGGATGAGTATTTGGAAGATACGGGAGCACTAGCAGCACCTCATAGCTCATTTAAACATGTAAGTAAGCATTTGATCAGAGTCATCCATTTCTCTTTTATACATCCTTTGAGCTCTCATCTCTACGGAGCCATATTGTCAAAACAGTCTTTTGACTTCAAACACTTCAGAACCCTAACACTTGGTGGGGGGCAGCACAACTCTACTTTTGGACTTTAATGTCATCAAATGTGCTGCTAGGAAATAGCATTAGTGGAGCACATTTACTTCTGCTGTTTGCTTTGCAATGGATCCTTGTGTTACTATTGGTTCTAGAGACAGACCACATAACTATGGACTTTGAAAATATAAAAGAGAGAAAGGCTGTTGCTTTTCTTACACTAGTATGCTTTGATGCAACCTAAAATCTTTTGCTTTGGGTATAAACTTAATTAGTCAAAGAGCTTTCCAGAGCACACTTTAAGATTATTATGTATTTTGGATGGAGCTTTCATCATGCACTTTACCAGCAACATCTTTCTCTCTGATTTCTGCCCCCCTCCCCCACCTTTTTGGTTTAGCGTCTAGCCTGAGGGCTGTGAAGCAAAGCTAGCTTGTGACTTTCTTAGTCCTAATAAAGATATTATACTACTGTTGTTGCTTAGATTAGTGGTTAGTATAGCTCTAGGGTTTCCATGGTGATGCATTGATTTTAATAATGTAACAAAGTGTAGGGATGATGCCAAAATTTGTAATTAGCTAGTTTGGTATATGAATTTTCCTAGCTCATAAAGCTTGGATGCATCTCAAATTGAATGTTGCTTCTTTAAAAAGATCTTCTGTAGCTTAGAATGTAGAATAAGCTTCTGCACATAAACAGAATGTTCTTTCTGTCTGTCTGGGGTTTTTTTTGGTCCCCACAGATTGAATTTCAGGCTTTGAGTAGTTACACCCAGGAAGCTGGGCTGTCCCTCAGCTTATCTGATTGTACTGTAGAAATTCCCACCCAAGTTACTGATAGTTTTGCTGTGGCTTATATTATATTTTCTGAAGTTTCTTCCTAGCCTTTGTTTTCTGAACCATTTCTCTCATAGTTGTGTAAGGTGCCATCAAGTTGCAGCCAACTTATGGTGACCTCGTAGGGTTTTGAAGGCAAGAGATGTTCAGAGGTGGTTTGCCATTGCCTGCTTCTGTGCCACAGCCCTGGACTTTCTTGGTGGTCTCCATTTCAAGTACTAACCAGGGCTGACCCTGATTAGCTTCTGACAAGATTGGGCTAGCCTGGACCATTCTGGGCTGTCCAGGTCAGAGTAGCTTATGCTTAAGAAGCAAAAATATTCTTCCCACAAGCCTCAATCTTAAATGAGATGGATGATTATAGCTCTACCGATAATGCACTGCGGTATGTGCATTCCACACCAAATAGATGGGACTTTCTTGAAGTGGACAGTTATTAGAATTATGTTGCAAACTTGTTGGATTATATCTTATTGTTATTGAAATGGTAATATTTGGGCAGTTCGTTGTGCTTGCTTTTTTAAAAAGCTGCATATCTGGCACTGAGCTACTGAAACAGGATAGGGCTTAAAAAAATTAAAGTGGGTGAAGTCCTTGTGGAGATGTACTAGCAGTTTTCCTCAGCTAAACTGCCACTTCAAAGATTTAAGCAAATTGGAGCATTATTTCTGTGTACTCACAAATTATTCAGTATCTATTTCTGCACTTGTCTATTGTGTACTTATAGAAGTACACAATACTTCTATATATATATATATATATAGAAGTATAGAAGATTCTCCCATGTGGACAAATCAGCGCTTTTTGTTGTACCATATAAACTGCACTTTGCATGTAATTAACCAGAGGAAGCTAACATTTTCCAAAACTTTTAATGCAACTGTAGTCCTAAAAATGATTTTTTCTGAATTTTTTTTTAATAATCAGTTTATTTTTCCTATTACTAAAAAATTCTCTGTACTATATTATGCTATGACATTAGAATGAATCAGGCAGTTGTATAAATGTTTGCTTTTATCACCACATTTTAAATAGTTCCCACAGCTGACCTTAGGGCTGAACGGTGCGGCCATATGTACCCCAGGAAAAGAGGATAAGAATCCTCTGATGTAGACTTTTATCAATTAAATAAGCTGGTTTTATGATTATGTCGTATAATTACTGGAAACAGATCTGAAATCATATTTCGGGTGCCTGATCATTTAGGATTTTTTCAACTAAACCACAATTTCACAGTGGATGTCCTAGCAAATAAAAAAGAAAACATATATTGGTACAAAACTAAAGAGCCTCATACGGTTGCAGGCTTGCCAAACTACCATAAGAGGGTGCTATTTGTGCACAAGAAAGAATGTTGTATCTGAGTATTCCAGCCTTACTTGCTTACGCTACAAAAGATAAGTTCTCTCCCTCTCCCTTATATTTCACCATGTCCTTTATTAGTGCTCTAAAATTAAAGTATACTACCTTGTGGTCAATTTAGGTTAAATTTGACTTTGACCATCTATGCTGCTTTGAAAGGTATGGGTCCTGTCTGAATAGTATGTAGTTCCCTTATGATTAATATGTCTAAGGCCATGGTGACAGGGTAGAGGTTAGTGAGATATGGCTAATGCCATGTTAAAGAAACAGTTGAATGTCTGTGCCCAAATCTGATGGTTTAAGTAAAAAAGACATTCAGTAATTAAGAACTTCTATCCTTGCTTTTTTTGTGATGGTCTTAGTGTAAAACATGTATATATAATTCATATTTGATAATTAGTTTAAAAGTCAGCCAGTCTTTCACGCTAATTACCAGTAAGGAATAAGAAAACTAGTAGACAGTATGCAGATGTATTAAAAGTATTTCCAGCTAATAATCTAATAAAAAGGCATGCCAGCCTAGCTTATGCTTTGAAGAGAGATTTGCATACTCTTAACTTCTTTATGATTTCCTTTGCATTCAATGGTCTACACTTCCCTTTCAAGGAGTACTTCTTATGGAACTCTTTCCTAAGAAGAGGTAGTTTTTAGGTAGGAATTAACAAGTGGTTAGGCATGAAGTGAATTTTTTTAATTTGAGTTGGGACCATCCAGTCATGTGGCAATATGATGCATGAGAAAGAACGACTATATCAGAAATGGGACACAGTAAAAGCATTGATATTTTACTCTAATGAGGAATGGAGATTGCTGGTAAGCTAATGTGCAAGATGCTCAAGCTGTCCTGCCCTCTGCCCAGAGGAATCTACAGGGACCAAACCCCACCCTATTGGGAACACCATAGCAACAGCTTCCATGTCTGGTGGGACCCTCCCCTCCAATCACAAAGCCATCCTATGCAGCAGGCAGACAAGTGGGCCCCCTGTCCTAAGGATGGCACCAGCTGGCAGCATGAGTTGTCAGAAATCCAGCAACTGCTGAGGCAGACACACACACACACACACACCACAATAAACACACACTGTATAAAAATTTCTCTACCTTAGATTTCTACCTACAATAATTACCACGATGGTTGTTGTGGGTTTTCCGGGCTGTATTGCCGTGGTCTTCAAGACCACGGCAATACAGCCCGGAAAACCCACAACAACCATCGTTCTCCGGCCGTGAAAGCCTTCGACAATACATCAATAATTACCACATTTAATTTTCCTATAAAATAATCACATTAACACATGAATCACAACTTTCCCATATTTCCCAAGACTTTCCCCTCTTTTCCCCTGGACAAGATCTCAGCAGTTACATGGACTATATTATTCTCTGGTCACAGTTAAGATCTGGAGCATAAGGCTCCAATGGAATAACATGTGGTTTCATTCTTATAACTCCCTCCGCAGGTGAGTTTGGTATATCCCACATGGGGATTACCTCTTCTTCCTCCCCCTTTTCTACACATGCATATAGCATCCACCTCTCTCTGTTAAAATAGTTCTTTAACTTATTTTGCATGTATTACTCTGCACTTGTCTTGTTCCTTGTTGGTATAGATTAAATAGTTCACGTCACTTAGTCTTTTTTTGATCTTAATCCTTCCCAAGGAGATTGGAGCTTGTTCCCTATCACTGGTCATAGCGTAAGGACCTCGTTTCCTCGTTTCCTTCCTTGAACATTTGATGTTGCACACGCTTGTCATACCATCTCTTTGGTTCTGTGTGGTTGTTTCCTTTGGCCCCTTCTCCTTTCTCTCAGGAACAAACTGTAATGTAGTCTGACCTCTCTTTTCATGCTGCTCTGGAAAATCAAATGTGGGCAAATTTTCCCTCCAAAATTCGGTCTCCCTGCTTTGACTGAGCTGCCCCAAGTAGCATGTTAATATTTATGGTTTAGAAAGTCTGTTTGTCCCACCCTGACATGCAGATATAATTTTGGCTTTTAGCCCAGTCCAGGAACTTGTTGAGAAAAGCAGAAGCCCTCTTCCTTTTTGTTGGAAATGACACTAGAGACTGTATAACATTAAAAAAGAAATAACTTTTTTTAACAGGCAGAGATTGAGTAAGTGTAGTCAGGGGATGGAAATGCAAAGATAAAATGTTGCTGGTATTACAGAATACACTTCGTGTAACAAGGCAAAATAGTATCCTTGAAGTTTATTTTCATATATTCTTGGTTCTTAACAGTGAGAGGTGTTTTACTTAGTAATTTAGGTACAGCAACAATGTTTCTTCAGGAAAATTCCTACAACAGTTCAGGTTTTCCAGAAGTAGTCATTTCCTTTGTGCACCTGAGTAGGCTAAAACTTTTCCCCTTCACAACAGGCCCAGGGTCCTCTTCAGAGCCAACCTCCCCCCCCCCAAAAAAACTGGGCCAGAATTAATCTTCTCCTCAGAAGATACAACCCCTCTTCTTTTTTGCTTCAATGGGAGTCTCAACCCACTACCCAATTACTCTTGCAAAAACACAGTCCCAGTTCTCTGGTGTCTATGTAAAGCATACTTCAGCTTATGCTGACACTTAGAGACTTTGAATTCTTAGATAGAATTCTTCTTCAGGACAATAATACTACAGTAAATGCAAAGGAGTCTTCTCCTTTCACTCTAAAGGTTTTTGTCAGACTCCCTGACTCCAAAAACTGTCAGAAAGCAACTGACTGCCTTCAGACTGGTTCGAACTGACCAATCACAGAAGAGGAAGCAGCCTATCACTCAAACTCTCCATTCCCGAAAATAGTTAACCCTTATCCTTTCAGTTCTTTGATTTTGCTGCACTTTGGAAACCTCCTTTTTTCCACTCAATGAGATTTAGAGCCTGTTGTTGACCCAGCATTCTGCCCATTCCCATTGGCTGTCTCTTAGGAGAGGTGGAGCTGGAATCAGTCCTGTCCATATAGGTGGCTGAGGAGAGGCACTTGCTGTCTGCATGATACTAGGTAATTGAATGTTCTGAATAATCAAGTGCTGGATAAAGCATTTACTGTGTTATGTTTTTTTTAAATAATAATAATAACATTCGATTTATATACCACCCTTCAGGACAACTTAATGCCCACTCAGAGCGGTTTACAAAGTATGCCATTATTATCCCCACAACAAAACACCCTGTGAGGTGGGTGGGGCTGAGAAAGCTCCAGAGAACTGTTACTAGCCCAAGGTCACCCAGCTGGTTTCAAGTGGAGGAGTGGGGAATCAAACCTGGCTCTCCAGATTAGAGTCCCGCGTTCTTAACCACTACAGCAAACTACACCAAAGACTCACCAAACAGGAAGTTTTTCCTGTTAAGCTTTGGTGACATTGGAATACTTGTTTTGGTAAGTCAAAATTAGAACATATTGGAGGCCTGTGAGAATTTGCAGAAGGGAATAATAGATTTGAAAATGGCACTCCTCCCTCTGTGCTCTGGGACAAAAGAAGTAGCTTCTTGCTATAATATCAACTGCTGAACAATAGTGTATTAATCTGGTTCCATATCTGAACAGATTTACCCCAAGAGGAGGGAGGGATAAAAGTGCATTCCTGTCATGATGTAGCACTCAGAAATGCTTTTTGTCCAATCCCACCAATCATAATTAATTATTTGTTCCTGTACTCCGAGGACTTTCTCTTAAAGTGCCTCTAATTGCTTATAGTACCTGAGGATAGAGAACGGATACAAAAAAGTTAGAGGAGAATAGTAATTGGACATGCATCCTACCTAACACTAATTTCACCTACCATTTCTCAGTCATTCTAGAATATGATAAACAATTAGAGGCTCTGTTAGCTTGACACCTTCAGAAACTTTTCTAGAGCGGGAGAAGATACAATTGATTAGGATTGGAGAAAATACTTTCTACTCCAATAATCCCCTCCCCTCAAATCTTTTTAACTTCAATGTCAAAGCCCTTCAGAGTTTATGGTCTTCTTGATTTACATCTTATATATCTTGTACATACATCTTGTGACCATGATTCACACTCCCAGGATGCTATTAGAGGCTCTATTACACCAATCCGTCACACCCCTTTTTTCTTTTTAGGGTTTTCTTTTTAACCTGGTGCTCAAAATTCTGCACTTCTTCAGGAGCCATCTGTCTGTTCAGTCCTTATCAGGGCATCTAATTAGCTATTTGCTTTTTAAAACTTAAATATACTTTTCTGCACATCTTGCAAATCATATGTATATTCTAAAATGCCTACACTGTCTGTTAGAAACCCTCTTTCACGGCTCTACTGATATTCACACAATCCTCTAATTCATTATTAGAATGAGTGTGAGTTAGTAATGTTTTTCAGGTTTTTAAAGCTTACTATTTATGTTTTACACAAAGATAAAACTTTTTAAGTAGAAAACATTTATACTACTTCTACCTCTTCCCCACCCCCAAGCAAACAAATGTGGTTAAAATGGTCTGGTTACTTATGTACATATGGTTGATTGGCTTTGTTAATGTCATCTGAAAGTAGGTAATAAATAGTGTGATATCATTTCAAATAAATTCTTGTTGGCTTTTAGTAGCACAATCTTTTTAGATGCTTACAAATTGAATTTTGTGATCTGTTCTAGTATGCCTGGTATTGTAGACTGGGTACAGTTTTCTACACACAGTGGCCTCTTTTATGAGGAATGGAGCTGATTTTTTCCATGTTTTCCAGACTCCTCTGCTTTCTATAAACATCTGGGGGGGAAACTGAAGGGTTATTGTCATGGTCTGCTGCTGACTTCACTAGTTTTCCTAGCCATGGCTGTGTAATTGGTGGAGGCCAAAAAAATAATGGGCAGTGATCAGTTATGTTTGCTTTATTCTGGAATAATCTGCTATAAGGATATAGTAATCACATCTGTCTAGAAATAGGATTGAAACTGCTGGTTTCCCTCACTCTTTACTTTTGTCTTTTTCACTTTGACTTGGAAGCCATAGCCCATTATTATATGTTTTTTCTTCCACTCTACTATTTATATAATTCTCTTTTAGTTACCAGTTTATAAAAAAGTTTCTTTTGCATCTTCATTTGTTATCCTTCTGGATTCTCATTTAGTGCTTTCTGATAACGTTGCTTGAATTTGCTGACAGCAGCTCTTCTGAAGTAAACTCACTGGGTTCTTCTATTACCTTTGTTTCCTAACAACTGTATACAAAACTTGTGATCATTTTATCCCAAGATACCTCATTGTGAGTTGAGTTGACATTAACTGTAATTAGATCCAGAGACACTGATCCTTAGTTCATGTTCATCCTGTTTAAAACTAAAGTTGTTTATGATACATGTCTAGTATTTTAAGCATATATTGCTGTGCTGTCCAAAGATGCTCAGATTGTAACGAGAGTTCCCTTTTCATAGGTTGATACTAGCCTACAAAATGGCTTTGCACCTGGCATGAAACTGGAGGTTGCTGTCAAGCCAGACCCTGATACATACTGGGTAGCCACCATCATTACGACTTGTGGGCAGTTACTGCTACTACGGTATGATGGTTATGGAGAGGACCGCAAAGCTGACTTCTGGTGTGACATCATGACAGCTGACTTGCACCCAATTGGTTGGTGTGAGCAGAACAAGAAGGCTCTCAGAGTGCCTGAAGGTAAAAAGCCTACCTTAGGAATAAGAGAAGCCCATGAAACAACTTTTTGGTAAACCTTTTGATTGAATCTAAGCTTATTCAGAGTTCTTTCAGAATCTTTTATCTTCCATTCCTCATAAACCTCACTCATGATTCCACAAATGTCACTTTGCTGCAGTATCTGTATGTCTTCTGTCAGTTCCCAGCTGCTTTCCTGCGTTGAACGGTGCAGATATTACTAACTTGAATGGGGAACAGACACATGAGCTCTGCTATTGACCTTCTTAAGATAAATATACCTCATCCTTTTTTCTGCATCATTAGAATATAGCTGATTTTTTTCTTCTTTATTTTAGGCATCAAGGATAAAATTTCTAACCCAGAAGAATTTCTGCAGCAGACTCTGAAGGGAGCTTGTAGTGCCCCTGTCAACCTTCTAGAAGGGGTAAATGTTTTGCATAAACGGCTGGCAGCAGTAAAAAAAATCTTTGTTCATATTATACTTTACATTTGTCATTGCATAATGCAACACATAGAATTGGTATAAGAAATTAAGAAAATGCAACCTTTCTGCAGCAAAAAGATTGGGTTTTTTAAAAAAATGAAAGCCAAATATTCAGAGAAGTCAGTAGATTCTGGCAATAATTCATTATAATGTTGTTATGCTATAGTAATCTAGCAACTGCCAGTTTTTAAAAAGGCTTCCAGTGGAATGGGGTGGGGAAATAGCTGCTGGAGACTGAGGTAAGCCAATGTGGGAAGGACCCTCAGAAATACTCACTTTCGCATCTACTTTGACTGCATTCTTTCAAAAAAGTTCATGTCAAGCCAAGTTTGGAAAAAGATGGCAGCAAAGCAGGGGAAAATCTAGAAAGTAGATGATCAGGGGTGATGTTCCAGTTTTGGTGCAAAACTGTGTGGAAGCAATATCCTTATTTGCAGTAGGTTGCGGCAACAAAAAGATGGAAAGAAGGGAAATTTTAACCTTGATGTGAATTAATGCAAGATGTAACAGCTTACAAAGTACATATAATGCTCATGGGGATGGGTCCTTAAAAATTGTGGGGAAAATATTTTTTCCATTACAGACAAAATAGATTTAGATTTTTTATTTGTCTTGGCCCTTAATTGGGGAAAAGTTCCTTGAAAAGAAAACAAGGAGAGAGCTGAGGATTCTTAATGCAATGTGAATTACAGGTTACTTACCATCACTTTGGCTGAACTTCTTTTTACGCTTTTGAGCGGAAGCTACAGTATTGTGAATCATGAAAAAGAAAATGATTCCTTGCTACAAAGTATACCTTGCTGTAATTCCCACTGACCTGTTTTAACTGATCTAGTAGTAGTTATGGTAGAGGTTTGCATAGAATTCAGTAAGAAATATGGGGATGAATATTTGTCTTACTGTCTCTTGAGGCCTGGTGTATGGACACCTAGGATGTAACTTCTTTTTTTCTCTACAGCTCCACAGAGGGAAGAATCCCTTGGATTTAATTGCACCTGGTTCAAGACTAGAATGTCAGCACTTAAAGGATTCCCTAGGAGCTTGGATAGTCAATGTAGTAGAAAATATTGGTGGAAGGCTTAAACTGCGTTATGAAGGACTTGGAGATTTGGATCAGTATGACTTGTGGATGTTCTATTTGGATCCCTTTCTCCATCCTGTGGGTTGGGCAACTCAACAGGGTTACATCCTTGAACCTCCATTAGGTACAAAGCAACATTTTCAGCCAAATATTAGAATTGCAAGTTTTAAAGAGAGAAGTTTTATATTTTTAAATGCTTTTATACTAATTATTTTGCAAACCTTGCTAACAGGAGTTACTTGCTTGGAGCAAAAACAGATTTAACATGTAAATTTATCAAATTATGCCTTGCCTTAGAACTGAGGCATATTGACATCCAAATAAAGGATTTAAGGGATTATGTGTTTAGTGTGCTATAATGCAAAATCTTTCACTATGAGAAAAATGGTGAGCAGAGAAGCATTATTGTTTATTATTATTATAATTCATTAATAGTCTGCCTTTCTGACTGAGATCCAAGGCATATTAAGTAATGCAAGTGAATACAATATAATCAATAACTAGGATGTTTCAGTAACTAGGACATCACAGCAAGAATATAATATGGTCAGCAGTTTGAACATTCAATGAGAAATGGAATACAATAGGGTATGGTAGCCACAAACTTGAAAAGTAGCATGAAGGGCCCAAAACACATAGATTAAACTTTTCTGAATTAAAGCCAAAGTTCTCTGAACCATTAAAAGGTAACTTGTACTAGCCACTTCCTTGACTTTGTGTTGATGGTCCCCCCGCCCCTTTTGGAAGCCTTGAGTAGCAGTTTTATTATCTCAGTTGCAAGAATCCCTCAGTCCAGTCAAAACTTAATATATCTTCTGTCTTGGGGTTATGACACCCTTTCTTTGTAGGACACCAAATGAAATTCATGCAAGGCTTACTTAAGGTTCTACCTTTATACCACCACCATGAGAACTGAGGCAAATCAGTATACTTCATGCTCAGGATTGATCAGTTCTTTTGTTGTCCTATGAATAATTTGGAATACAGATTGACATGTTCTGAGAACACTTGGGACGTGTATACTCTTAAAGAAACAATCTGAAGCTTTACAGAAGCAGTGCACGTGAGATTCTTCATAAGGTTTCTTTACAGCAATTCTTTTTTGCTCATCGCAACCCTAACCCATTCTGAGCAACCAATATCTCAAAATTAGTTCTTAATTTTTCCTAAGCTTAAAAATATATTGAAGGTTTGAGCATAAGCACTGGCAAAAGGGAATCACAATGGAAAACACAATATGTCTGCAATTTAAAAGTTATCCAAAATGCAACTAGTGGAAATTGATGAGGAGGAAATTCACACCTTTAAGTCTTCTCATGCATAGAATAACTTTTAACATTGCTAACAATTTGCAGCCTATTGATTTAGCTGTGGTGTAAGAGTGTAATTAATTCACTTACTAAAGTGCTCTGCTTTCCATGTTAACGTGATAACCAGTTGATAGATTTGATCGTTTAGGGGCCTGCCTTCATTCACACAGATACCGTTCTTTCATTAAAGCTTTTAGGCACTTCAAGACTGAGGCAGAATGGCAGAAGATCCTAGCCACAGTAAAAGAGGAGGAAGAAGAATCTTTAGTGCCCACTGATTTATTTAAGGTATGACCCCTGGTGCTTCTCAATGGAGTATTTTGGGTGAGCGTTTACAACAAATTATACAGTTAAATAAATACAAAAAAGTAATAATTGAGTAATAAAAAATAATAACATTGAGTAATAATAAAGGTAATCATATAAGCTCATTTAATTGGCCATTTAGCCCACTAAATCTCAAAGGGTAACTACCTGAAATATACATTAAATAATATATTAATATCAGCAAAAAAGAAAAAAACATTAACTGTGCCGCCTACTCACCAAACTCTAGACCAACTTACAACACTTTCAAAAGATGCCTTGCCTGTAAGAAAGTATTGGAACCACCAAGAATGCTTTTCTTTCATACTTTTACAATATAATTCTAAGTGGGGTTACATCTTTCCAAGTCCATTGAAGTCAGTGGGCTTAAAAGGGTGTAACTCTGGTTAGGATTGCACTGTTAGTGTCCTGTTAGGTTCACTCTTGGTGAATCTAATAGATTGTTCTGAGACACAGGAGATGGTAGCCTAACTATAAATCCCCAGTATACATTACTATACTGTAATGTAGGGAAGGGCAGGCTTTATATTTCTAGGAAAGACTGAGAAATTACTGGTCACAAAATGGCAGGTTGGTGGGTGGAGCTAGTCACAAAATGGTGACTTGTACAAAAAGTACAGCACGTCAGAGCAAGTCTGCATGATTCTGGTAGGGAAGCCTTTCCTCTTCTGTTTTCCCAAAACAAACCACCACCACCACCACCACCACCACCACAAATTGTAACTTGCTGGGATAAAGTGTACAGATAAAGTGTACAGTAGGGATAAAGTGTACAGTTAACTCTCTTACATTTTCAATGAAAGAGACAAATAGCAGCTTTGATGCAGGGGGGAATAGTCTATAGCATGCTCTTTCCCCATCCTTAGCAAAGATGCTTTTGCAAATGGGAAAGGATACTGGAGCTATCATTTCCCCACCTAGAACAAAGGTGTGCATATGTGTGTGTATTCCTCCTATGCACCAAAGAGAAAGATGAGAGAAGGTGCTGTGGTAGCTTTAAAGGGAGGGATAAGAAACTGGTTATAGAAGCACTGGAGGAATTGCAGAGAGCTACTTTTAGAGTGATTGACCTTCTGCCCACCACTGCTTTAAAGAATTGTTTCTTAACTTTTACCAAGAATGGGGCCAGTACCGAATCTGTGGCATGAATATAATGTGTTTTCCATTAACCCATATTTTGTCATAAGTTGCTCTCCACATTCTGAAGTTTCTAGATAGTTATTAGGGGAAGCCCTATGAGAATGGAATTTAAGCAGGAGACAGAATCACAAAGGAAGGTTGACTGCAATGGCACTACACTTGTAATTTCAGTGCTAGAGATTTAGAGCTCATCAGTTTTTGTCCATCTTCAAATGCCTGGAGTTTCTTCCTGGATTTGGAAAAAAATACTAAATTGTCTTTCCTGGAGGAAGACAAACGTTTTGAGGGGCTTCTATTGTCCTTATTGTACTTTAGATGAGAAAATTTCTAGATAAATTATTCTACATAAAAAAGCATGGTATTCATTCCAGTTCCACTGAAATGAAAACAGAATATCATTCCCAGTTTATTAAGAAAATAAATCCTGTCAGTGATTTGCTGACAGTGTAATCCTAAACAGAATGACACACTTTTAAGCCCACTGACATAAATGGGGAGTAGTTTAAATATTCCTAGATTACTAGTCAATCTCTTATTGTACTATTAAATGATAATACCATGCTGTTGTTGTTGTACCAGTGGAAGATACATTGAGCAGAGATTTTTTTTATTATGAACAACTTTCATTGAAAAGAGGAATAAACTTTAGGTAATTAGGCTTGCCAACTGGCCTGGAGAAAAAAATGTCCTGCCCCTTTAATAGACACTTAATGGGATGTTATTTACCAGGTGATGTTAAGTATCTCCATGCCCTGAATCATTTCCAATTGGTCAATTCCCCCCATTAAATCTTTATTAAAGGGGCAGTACATTTTTTTATCCAGGCTATTGACAGCCATATAGTAAACATCAGGACTAATTAATACTTTGTCATTTGTAGGACAAACCTGTTGTTGGCATCCACTCATTCTCTGTGAACATGAAGCTAGAGGCTATTGACCCAGAAGCACCTTTTATCATCGCACCTGCTACTGTTACAAAGGTACTAGTAGGGATGAGTCGTACTCAATCTAGGAACAGAGAGGAAGTGTAGAAATTATAGAAGTGTGACAAAGGGAGACCTGAGAAGGGAAGGTTACCATAATCAAGGTGAGGGATGGCTAGAGCAAGAATTTGCACTGAGGAGGCAGAGGAAAAGGGTAGTACTTTTGCTATGATATAAAGATAAAAACTACTTTACTTGGTGGCAGACTGAATATGGGGAACAAGAGAGAGAGAAACATCTCAAATAAAGCTGGATCTATTATCTTGTTCTCCAGGTTGGGTGGTGGAAATGTCAATGGAGTATGTGGGGGAAGGGAAGACGAGGAATTCAATCTTGAATACATTGAATTTGAAGGCCACCTGCAGTGTTACTGGCAGTAGTGGGAGTCAACGCCCTACCACAAGCTCTCTCCAAGATCAATATACTTTTTATAAACTGTTTAATGTAAAGTGCTCTGTGCTCTTATTGTGCAATGCAAACAAGTTAATAAATATCACATTTCAATATAGTTTACAGAAATAGTTACAACCAAATCACAAAGTTACAATCCTCTTATATATGTCACTTGTCACAATAACATTCAAATAAATATGCAACCATAAACATGTAAGTAATATCAATTTCTAAGAAGTCCGGTAATTCTTTCAAAGTGCAGTCTTTTGAACTACAGTTCCCTTCAATATGGTGCTTGTTAATTTCAAACAGTTCCAACACACATTTTGCTAATTGCACTTGCCAGTGATTTCCTTCTCTTGAGAGTTGCTGGATTAAACAAACAGAGCTTCGTTGCTTTAAATTTCCTCTTCCAGCCCTCTCTCCCGGGGCAGGGGTGGGGGGGGGGAGGGATGCAAAATCTGCCTGACAAACTGCTAGCTTTTTGGGGATTTTCACCTGTGCCCACACGCAAGCTTTTTCAAGGACAATTAACTGCAAAAACAGGCTCTTAGCCTGTTACAAAGTTTTTACTCACAGTACAGAGTTCACATTCTCTAATGACTGGACAAATTGTCTTCCTTTTCAAACTGTTGCTACTGCCACAAAATGGAGGTGTCTACCAGCAATACATATATACACACATTTAAAGGGGCCATGCCATTCAATTATACTTATCTTTTTACTGTGCCCTTTTCACACTACTTACCTGCTCCTGGAATGTTGTGAAATATCACGCAAAAAATGCAGAAGATAGTGTCTTCTTGCGAGAGTTTTGCACGATGTTGCGCAAAACTCTCGCGAGAAGACGCTGTCTTCCACGGTTTTTGCGCTACGTTACGTGATGTTCCGGAAGCAGGTATGTAGTGTGAAAAGGGCCCTGGTTGCTGTTTGTAAATTTGCCAATTCCATGTTATCCAGTATAACAAGAGAGGTCCCATTCCTGATTCAGCCCCTCTGGTGCTAATGCTAATCCACCACATTTCATGCCTTGGTAACTGTCTTGGTGGTATCCTTCACTCTCTGTCCCTTACTACTTCCAATATCATAAATCTTAAGTCTTTCTCTGTATGTTTACACTGTGAAAAGTGTGCAGTCAAGGGTGCCTCCTCTACTTTTCTTCTTACCTTGGATTGATGTTCTTGGATTCTTATCCTGACCACTGTATTCGTGCTGCCTATATAAATCAAGTCACAGGGGCATTTAATTAAATAAACCACCCCTGGTGTGCTGCACGTGAAGAATGCCTTCAGTGTCACTACTATTCTCCCTTGTTCTAAAGTGATAGTATTGCCAGTGAGTGTCAAACTGCATACACTGCAGTGCCCACACTCATGGTGACCTCTTGGGAGTTCTCTCTGCATTTTCTCTGTTCTCATATCTGAATGTACTAGTCTGTCTCTTAAACTTCTGGTCTTTCTGTAACCTATCCTGGGAGGGCTCTGACATCCAGGTAAATGTGAAATTAAGTGCCAATGTCATTTTACAATCTGAGAGATTTTAGAAGCCATATGGGTGTAATCCAATGACCAGTGAATTACTGACTCAACTTTTTTCTCTTTTACCATCAATAATTCCCTTCTATTTACTTCAGTGGCTCTCCACCTTGCTCTCTCAATTATGTCCAGCGGATATCCCCTCACTTGAAAGTTTTTGATTAAAGTCCTGCTCTCTTCTGTAAAGTCCATTTCAGACGTGGCATTCCTGCGGATCCACAGGAATTGGCCATATGGGATATTCTTTTTGAGATGTTTAGGATGGTGGGATGTATAGTGAAGTAAAGAATTTCGGTCAGTTGCTTTTCTGTATGGGCAGACTGCTAATTGCTGCTCAGTGCATATATTAACTTGTTTGCATTGCACAATAAGAGCACAGAACACTTTACATTAAATAGTTTATAAAGTAAAAACCTAGAACAAGTTTATGAAAGTATATTGACCTTGGAGAGAGCTTGTGGTAGGGTGTCGGAGAACAGTTACTCTCTCTTTAAGAAGCCTCTTTTGTTTTGTAAACAAGTAGTGGGAGTCAAACCAGCAGAGTACTGGCTTGGAACCTAGCCACTTAATCACTATGCTACAGCATGAGCTAAAGCTAGGTGTCTTTAGCATACATACCATAGTAAAAGCTGTGGGATTTGATGAAGTCATCTAAAGATGAAGTGTGGAGAAAAAATAAGAGGGCCAAGATCTCGGGGAGATCCCAGTAGAGAGAGAGAACCATAGGAAAAACCTCTCCTTGTGGAAATACTGAGATAAGGTTAGTATGGTAGTCAGCTCATCAAGTTGAGATGGCAGGGAAGTAAAGGATTAGAAGAGGAAGAAGGGAGAGCTAGAGGAGCAGGAAACTGTGGTGGTGAGAATGATTTTCAGTTTTTATCATTGAAGAAGGAGGCAGAATTTTAAGCAAGAAAGCAAGAGCGGGAAAGGATTCTGGTAGACCTTAATGGTTATCAGAGGTGGAGAAGGGGCACTGAGGATTCCTAGAGTTGGTGTGGGTTGAGGTGGTGTTGTAGTGTTTCTAAACCAGATATAAAGTGGGTAAGGAGGAGGAGAGGATGACATATCAGCTCTTTTTTCTGTGCTCCAGTTTCTTCTTTTGTACAAGAGCATGAACAGAGATAACTATAGAGGAAATGAGAAAGATTTGGGGATCAGCAGTGTGGGAGATAGAGCAAGTGAGTTGAGACTTAGAGCCAAACTATACAAGATGCCAGACACATGTTATTCATGTGTCAGGTCCTGCAATGTTCCCTAGGTAGTGTAATCTTACAAAGAACAGCTGCTTGATGGGATTCTCCGCCAGGGGAAGAGCAATGGGATTCTCTCTTTTGCAAAAAGACTTGGCTCGGATTTTCCTCTGGAAGCTCGGGATGGGGTGGGGAGACATAACAAGAGGCAGGAAATCCAGGGTGGCTGTTTGAGAGAGAGAATCCCGGCCCCACTGCTCTTCTTCCCGGTGGAGAATTACACTGCAGATTCTCTCTCTCTCTCTCTCTCTCTCTCTCTCTCCCTCTCTCTCTCTTTTGAAAAAAAGCCGCCCTGGATTCCTTGTCTCCTGTTACATCCCCATTTCCCCCTCCCCCGATCCCAAGCTCCTGGAGGAAAACCTGAGTCAAGGCTTTTTGCCAGAGAGTGAATCCCTCCCATCACTCTTCCCCTGGTGGCAAATTGCATTGAGCAGCTGTTCTTTGTAAGACTACACTACCCAGGGAACCTTGTGGGACCCAACACAGGCCTGGGTGTCTCGTGTAGTTTCCCTCTTAAAGCAGGGATGATTTGAAGACAAATGCCTCAGAGTCTCAAGAAGTGTCAAGAAAGAAGAGGGCACCATTCACCATAATTTAAATTGTATCCAAATATCTTTTCCTCTTTTAAAAAATAAAAATAACTGTCATCTAACTTCTCTGTAAATATCATCATGATTGTATGTGCGGAAGAAATGTACAGTTCTTACATCATTTTCTTGGCAATAAACCACTGTAGCAGCTAGGAATTCTGTAGTCAATAATGTTAATCCATTCTGGTTGCCTAGCCAAAGCTCTATTTTATCTGGTCTCTTCTTTCTTTGTCTTATTTCTTCTGCAATATTATTGTTTTGACATAAAATAACGTATCTGTTATTTTATCTGTCAGATTTTTTCTGATTTTCTGCCTCTATCTTTTTGAACTTTCCTTCTCCATCGTGAAGAAGGTAATTCATTTCTGGCCTCAGGCCAATCAACCCCAGCAGTTAATTGTTATAATTGTCTTGATTTCTGAAAGGAAAAGGTACAGTTGTTGTAGTGGGAATCCATGGAATTATTAATATGTGTCATGTAAAAATTTAGTGTAGTGTGCCTACTCTTTATTTTTGCATAATTAGGTTTTGTCTAGTCATAGGGAAAATTTTTACTTTGATAGAAATTTATTTTAATTGTGCATTTTTATAGTCAATTTTGTAGTAAGAGTTTGACTCTAGAAATCTTTTTGCTGGTTCCTAATTTTTTATTCAGCATAACCTTTTAAGGTTCTCAGTGGTTTGACATGTCCTTATCTTTTGTCCTTGATTCATTGATCCAGTCCGGCCTCTTTATTCTTCTTCACTCCTCTTCTGGATAAGCCTAAGATCTCTTGTGCCATCAAGCATTCTTTTTCACTTTCTCTCTCCAAGCTCCTGGAATGTACCTCCTGAACATGCCACTATTCTTTCCCTTTTTCCTCTCCTATGAAGTGTTTAAATTTTTCCACTGTTCTTGCCTCTCATTTTTTCTTACTTTAATTTTTCATTTGTTTTTAAAACTTAATTATATTTGATAATCCTGTGTTTTTACTGTCTTGAATATCACATTGTTCATACATTTTGCTTGCCTTTAGTTTTTGTTTTTTACTTCTTTTGTCTTCTGTCTATATTTAGAATGTAAAATGGTTTTGACCTCTTGACTTCCCTTTTTTAAAATGAAAAATATGTTTCAAGTGCTGAGTGTTGGGCACAAAGAACTGCACAATGAATTCCACCACCCTTCCAAGTATTTCAGCATATGTTTTAACAGCATCTCGCATCCCTCATAGCAACATGTTTTAGAAAGCGACTAGAGTTTCAACAGAAGACTGTAGTATGGCATGGAGTCCACCTGTAGTTGTTGTTTTAAGTCAAAAATCCAGTTGTACAAACTCAAGACTTTGAGAGGAGTGTTTTGGATTCTGGGGCAATAAATAAAAACTTTAGCAAACTTAGAGTTGAACCTAGAGAGAACCATCAGTGGAAGGAGCTGATGATCATGGATTTTTCTGTGTTCCCATCCCCTGCAAGATGGGACCAAATAGTCTGTTCTGCCTCTTCCATCTGCACAACAATTTCCCCCCTTCTCTCGACCTATATATTATTTGTCCACACAGATCCTGGGATCCTGGGAATAAACTTTCAGAAAAGATTACTGGAGTAGGGTGAGATCCAAGAACCTAGTTTCTGTGAGTCGCTCGATCAGATCCCCAGTATAGCAAATTTATCTTGCTCCTATATAAAACTGTCTAGATCATCTCTCTTTTTTTCTTGCAGGTATTCAATGATAAATATTTTATGATAGAAATAGATGATTTGCGACCTGATTGTACCACAAGCCAGTCTTACATCTGTCATGTCAACAGTGCTGGTATTTTTCCTGTGCAATGGAGTTTAAAGAATGGGTTGCATCTCAGTCCTCCACCTGGTATGTACCTGCAGTCTTTCTGTACTCATATTAGCAGATCTCATTTAAATTATCCACTTTATACATAAAAATGCTATATCCTGTAAGATAAATCTCTGTCTTGCTTGCCCTGTTGCAGATACTATCCAACCCGTATTAAATCGCTAGACTGTATAATAGTATTTTTCCTAGTACGTATAAAATTGTGTACATAGTACACATAGACCATATAAAACCATTGTAACCCTCTCCAAATAATGCATACCAGGGGGTGACAATGAGAGTAGAGTGAAAGCAGGAATAGTTAGTTTGGCCCAACCCATATGAAATTGCCAGAATGTGAATGTGGCACCCACAAATATATATGGTGTATGTGCATACATTCCATCCCCATTATGAGGAACATTTGAAAAAAATAGTGTTCCCATGCAAAAGGACCGAGACTGAGTAAATATGGATTATATGCACATGGGTTCTACGGGGAGGGGGCAGAACCAGTATGCTTGCTTCTTCCTCCTCTTGCAATCGTTCTTTTTACCCTACATGTATCATCTGAAGTGCTTTTGTGTAGTGTGTTTGGATTTTAAGTAAAAACCTAGTTTGAAAATAAAGGTGTTAAGATGTCTTGAGGACTTAAGCTACACTTCAAGAATAATTTTGCTTGTTTGTTCATAGGCTACCCTGGGCAAGACTTTGACTGGGCAGACTATCTCAAGCAGTGTGGAGCTGAGGCTGCTCCCCAGAGCTGTTTTCCCTTGGTGAGCATTCAGCATGTGATGGTTGTTTCTACTGTAGTTGTTTTTTTCCCTGAAAGTGACATAATTTTTTGACTCAGTTATTATTCTAGGGTTCTGTATATTGTCTTCTCATCTTTTTTTATATTGTGATTTATGACTTTCCCTCTTTGGTTTTCATTTCAATTGCAGCCTTGTCCAGTGTGCTATTGAAGCAATCAGCTGGGGGAAAAAAGACTGTAAAACTGTTGATGATACAGTTGGTGAAAACTCAGTTTCCTTTGCCCCTCCATAAATTAAAAAATGCCTTTTCCTTCTTAAATATAATTTTGTACTAAATCACTGGTGAATTCATATATGTATGTATATGTGCCATCAAGTCGCAGTCGACTTGTAGTGACCCCAACAAGGGACTTTCAATGCAAAGGAGAAGCAGAGGTGGTTTGCTGTTGCCTTCCTCTGCAGAGTCTTTCTTGGTAGTCTCCCATCCAAGTTCCAACCCTGTTTAGTTTCTAAGGCATGATAAGACTGAGATATACCATGCCACCTTTCCTCTCAGTGTGTTCACATGCCCTCATGAAATATCTTCCTTCTTGTAGCTTCAGCAGTGGAAGAAGCAGAAGAGAAAGGGTGACTGAGGAATGGACAAGTCAATCGTCCTTCCTTCCCTCCCTATAGCATGGAAGTGGGACTGGCTCCATCTTGGCCAGACTGCTCTGCTCATTGGTGGCAGCGTCTTGCATTTGGTACTCTCCCCTCCAAAAACCAGCCCAAAGCAATGAGGAGGAAGACAGGAGCACAGCTGCCCAGAGGGAGAGAGGCATTCTACTGGAGGTGACACAAAGTAATGCCAGAGAAGCCTGAAAGACCCGCTGCCAGGCACAAGTGACTATAGGAGAGCAGGGATCACTCGCAAGAGTTATAGGCAAGAGTCAAGCTGCATAGAGGGAAAACTTGGGGAGACCTATCTATCCTCAGGGATTGGTGCCTCGGTTACTTTATTATTGTCATTAAAGAGCAGTTGTGCTACTGAAAATAAATAACCAAGATGAAAAAAGCATGTACAGGTGGCTGGATTATATGCAGCAAACAGCTAACTAATGAGCTGTTAGATTGGAAGACCTGGAACCGATGTAAATGCTTATTGAAGGCAGCATTCCTAAATCCATTTTCTAAGAAATCTATTGAATCAAATGGGACCTATACTTCACTATACATACTCACCCCAGAGGAGGAACACAGTGAGACTGTCATGGGGAATCTTTATTTATTTATTTAATTCTAAAATAGCATCAAGGCAGGAATGTAGACTGAGAGCTCTTGCCTTCAGCGATTTTAATTGTAAAGCTTGGAGCTTTATACATAGAAAACTTTTTTTTTTAGCTTGAAGGTTATCTGTGAGAAATAGGCTGTCTTTACACCTATAGCATGTTATGCTATATTATGCCATCTTATACATGGTGTATCCCTTTGTCTATTTTTTATTTTAAATACTATGATCTTTAAATTTTCATCCACAGTATCTCATGCAACCTGTTGAAAATGTGTCTATTTTTTCAAAGTCATATGGTAGCATAGTTGAAATTCTCTTCTAGATCACACTTCTTGATAGGTGCTGTTATTGAAATTTAGATATTAATCTTTAATTATTCTGTAAGTACCCTATTAGAACATAACACTGAAGTCATCCTGACCAATTTTTGAAGTAGCGTTTGAGTCAGCTGCTCATAAAAGCACATTTTCTGCCTAAAGTTCTCCCGTTTTGCTTCTTGTAGCTAAATTCCGACCATGGTTTTAAGGAGAACATGAAACTGGAAGCTGTAAATTCACAAGATCCAGAAGAAATTTGTGTTGCTACTGTTACAAAGGTGAAGGATTCCTATCTCTGGCTACAGCTAGAAAGTAAGTTGTTATAGGAGGACAAACATTTTACATTCGGCTTGCCTTCCCTTAGTGACATGTAAACACGACTGCCTTGTTTGTCATAAATCATCACCTGTAAAGTGCATGTCCTGAAATATGTGTAAAATTGAATATGAATTAACACATGTGCTTAGACTCCATTTGCTATCAACAGTGTTGGTAAAATCCATACAAAAGACAATTGAATATTTGAACTCTGCCATATACCTGTCTATGTTCTATTTGTGGGGTCCTGTCATACTACTTAGAGCTGATTCCAGTGTTGCAGTTTGCTGACCAGCGTTGAGGGGCGGCGGAGGGGAGGAGAACACAGCGACGGAACAAAAACCACAGACACCATGGGTGGAGTTAAAGGAAGACCACAGCTTTGTTGATTACAGTAATAAGAGCATTGGCGACACATAGGGATCGGATCCCAACATCAGCTGACCTGCCTGCCTGCCAATGACTCCAGCCCCCACAGATACCTGCTGTGGGGGGGAACCCAGGAGTGGCAGTTTGAGGGGTATCACGTGGATGCACACCCCTGAGTGTCCCCCTGCCACCTGGGAGTGAGTCTGCCCTGGCAGCCCCACGAGCTGGGTCTGCCCGCATGACTCACTCCCAAGATCCCTTATGGGAATCCCCTAAAATTGGGGAGACGGAGCAGGCAGGCCCCATCTCCCCCCAGAAAGATCGGATCCCAATGTAACACTGCCACAAGAGCCACAAAATGGCTCCCGCCAAATCTCCTAACACTAGCCAATCCAGTTGGCCGTCGCAAATGTTCTGCAGCCAAATGTCTTGTTCCCAGCTGGACAGGTGCACACCATCGGGGCGAAACAATGCCTCAATTCGAAAGGAAATGTCTGAGTGCATAATCAGCGAGCCTCCTGCCGCTCGGATATAGTGTCCCATTGCCCTGGCAAGTCTCTGTCTGACCCCCATCCACCTTCTCTGGGCACAGTGCCCCACGACAACAGCACCTCCGGAGCACAGGAAATACATTTTAGGAAAGAGTCCTTTCAATTGATCCAGGTCCGCCATCATGGAGTGCGTTAAATCTGGTCCCTCACGTTTGCCCAAGTTGTTCTCCCCAAGCTGGATGACAAATTCATCGGGGGGCCCAGTTGGTGAACATGGCAGAGGACAATCGGGCACAACGAATCCCACAGCATTCCCCGCATGCCGATCCAAGTGATTCTGATGCGGTCATCAAGGCCAAGATGCCTGCCCCAAACAGACGCCACCGCGTAGACCCCAGCCCAGTGGACGATGCTGTGCCTGCAGATCCAAACTTCTTTATGCTGACCTGCCAGAACCGAACAGTAAAAAAGAACCGTTAGTGAGCACCACCAGGCGCCAAGTGCACATAGGAGAGATAGGCCCTGACCTCCATTGCCCAATGGCCTGAATCTGTGAGGCCTGGAGGCCCCAATCTGCAGCCACGGTGGCTGCCCCAATCCTGAAGTAGTGGGTGCCAAAATCCCAGGGAGTGAGGCCAGCAGCTGACAGGCAAGCCTGCAAAACTGCCGTGAACTGAAAATGCAAGACGGGAGGCATCAGCATGGAGGAGGGGGCCCCTATGGGGGCGGAGAACAGCCAGTCCTTGATGGCCTTTACTCAGCAAAGGGTAGAGTCAGAGGAGGGGCGAAGAAAGACACGGGTCCCTCGCCCCAGTTGGCCAGTCTTGGTGCGGTGGATCCTGATGTGCACCCCCCAGGATGAGAGGGTGACATCGCTCCTCTGCAAGGCCCACCCAGAAAAGTCCAGGCAAGACCCCACAACTAGCTCCACCATGCAGAGGGCTCCAAAGAAGGCCAGTGAAAAGGCCACGTGAAAGAGCTGGGCCTCCAAGTTGGACCAGCAAACTCTGAGGGTTAGGCCCATGATGTTTCATAGGATAGCCAGCGTGATGGGCTGCTGTTTGTCCAGTGGGAGGGGTGCCAGTTACCTCCAGCCTTCAATGGCCCACCTGGCCATGAAGCAGTCACAAGAATCAGGGAAGAAGGAAATGGCTGTGAGATCCTACCGCATAGTTCTGGGAGCCCGCCCCAGTTCCCATAGGTGCGCCAAGTAGCACAGCACCATATTCTGTGAAGCAGGCCATGTGGCGGAGCCCCAGCCCTGGAAGCTAAGGCCAGGAAGCACTCAGCCACCACTGAGTAGGCCCGAAGGGTCAACAGGTCGACAGAGTTTAAGTACTCCATGCATTGCTGAGTATTGCCAATGAGCCCAAGATCCTCTGGGAAGTCTTCTAGGTTGCGCTGAGCGGCCAGCACCAGGTTGAAGAACCTCACCATCTGGAATTGAGACAAGGTGTCTGCAGTTCCATTATCCACACCTGCTACATGCCAGGCTGAAAACAATGTTAGCAGAGAGACAAGCCAAAACAAAATGGTGTACAAGATGCATGACCCGCTCAGAGCGAGAGGACTGCCTGTTGAGCACCCGGACCACTGCCTGATTATCGCACCAGAAGGTAATCACGCTTGTCCTTTAGTTGCTCCCGCCATACGTAAGATAGGGAATAGCTCAAGGAAGGTGAGATCCCTGAGGATGTCTGCCCCGGCCCAGGAGGAGGGCTATCGCTGAGCGCACTAATGCCCTTTGAAATACACTTCAAAACCAAGGCTGCCTGAAGCATCTGAGTGAACCTGAAGGTCAGACCCCAAGTCCCAGGAACCCTGCCAAACGGAGACCCCATTGAAACCTGCGAGGAAGTTGAGCCACACCCTGAGGTCTTCTTTAATACCCTTTGTGAGGTAGATGTGATGATGGGGGGAGAGGTCCCCCTGTGGCGCGTGCCAGCCTCGCACAGAAAGCCTGCCCCAGGGAGACAACCCTGCAGGCGAAGTTGAGATGGCCGATGATGGCCTGCAACTCCCTGAGCATGCATTTTTGGCGGGACAGCGTGGCAGAAAGCATGTTATCAGACAGTCCAGCTTGTCAAGCGGGATAGCCCAGCCATAGAATCCAGCTCAATGCCCAGGTAAATGAGACAGGTGGCAGGGCCCTCCGTCTTTTCCTGGGCCAGTGGGATGCCCAGATCATTAGTTAAACCCTGAAAAATGTGTATGTGGTCAGCACAAGCTGAACCCCCAGGGGGTCTTGTGATCAGGAAATCATCCAGGTAATGAGTAATGTGAGAGCGCCCATGCGGTCCTTAGCAGCCCATTCTAAGAAGGTGCTGAAGGTTTCAACTGCTGTAGAAGCAACAGAACACCTCATGGGCATGGCCTTATCCACATACCGCCCACCCTGAAACTTGAAACCAATCAGGCAAAAATCTGAGGGGTGGATGGGCAGCAACCGAAAAGCTCCCAACTGGTTTCACCCAGGCTAGGATCCAACTAGTGAAATTTTTGTGAGGATTTTGGGAACAAGGTACTCCTTTGGAAACATAGCAAACAATAAATGTAGACACAATTTTGAAATACTGCATGTCAAATCTTATCTTCCTCTATTGCTTTATCTTTCCTTAGGTTTCTTTTCTAGTAGCTACTTTCGTGGAGTAATGGCAGATACTGTGTACACCACAAAAATGAAAAAAAACACCCAAAGTTATAAAGCCTTGTTCACTACCTCATGGATTATTTAAATTGTTTCCTTTTTATGAATGTTTTTATTATTATGTTGTTCACTGCCCTGAGCTATGTGTACTTGGGTTTGGCGGTTTATAAATCAAAATTATAAAATAAAATTGTTTGCTTACACTTTACAAACTATACTAATGTAAATAAATATTTCCATATACAATACCATATGCAGAATGGAATGATTAATGTTGCCTTTTTATTTATTTATTTGCATTATTTATAGTCTGCCTTTCTCTCTGAGGCTTGAGGCGGATTAAGCAGTTTGAGTCAATACAGTCAGTTTCAAAGACATATCAATAAACAATGGAATTTGATATATAAATGCAAATTTGCAAAGTTTTAAAAGTAGCAAGTATCCAAAACAAAGTTGAAGAAATGCTAAACAGCTCATAAGCAGTTCTAAGACTGACATATTAAACAACGTGTAAACTAGCCAGTAAGATGATACTTACAGCAACAGAGAGTACATAGAAATAAAATCTATAATCCATATCCCTTTACTTATGCATCTCTTTGGGACTACCTCCCTAAAGTACATCCCTCCTTTCTGAGTAAAAAGCCCTCTTGCATAATTCAGTTTTGCATGATTTGTGTATAGCTAGGAGAGTGAAAGCTTTCCTAATGTCTTCAGGTAAGCAGTTCCATAGAGTGAGGAGAAAGCATGTGTGCAAGCAGTTGCTGATTTTGCTAATGTGGAATGAAGCACCTGCAGAAGGCCCTGTTCAGATGAGCAGAGCTGCCATGGAGGAACAGAGGGAGAGAGGCAGTCCTGTAGATATGCAGGATCAAGACCATGAAGAGCTTTGTATGTGATAGCCAATACCTTGAATTGAGTGCTGTAGCTAATAGGCAGCCAGTGGCATGACTGCACAATGAGAGTAATATTCATGCTTCTCCTAGTTCCCGATAATAAACAAGCTGCAGCATTCTGCACCAACTGGAATCTCCGAATTATCTTTGAGGGAAACCTGTGTACAGTCCATTATAGTAGTCAGATCTTGATGTTGCCATGGTATGGATCTAAGTAGCCAGATTGGCCGTGTCAGGGTAGGGGGCCATCTTCTAGGCTAGACTGAGGTTGTAGAAAGCATTTTTACAGCTGCCTTAGGAAGACAGCAGTGCTCCTTTTGCAGCTCAGACTAGATCTGTGTTCCCTGATCCGGGGCTGTGGTCTGGGTTGGTATGTTCCATGTGCTGCCAGAATCTGTTCCCTAGGCATAGCTGCTGATGCTAGACCCACAGTGATGGAAAGAGTTATTGCAGGGTGAGAATGTAGACATGTTGCAAGGCTGCTGCTGCTCTCATCAGGAAGTGAGTTACCCTAATTAACATAGTACAACAGCAACAGACAGCAGAAGCTTCACCACTGTTGCAGGCCCCTGGACAAATGCTCCATCTTGCCCTGTGAGCTCAAGAAGTCTTACTCCATAGCTTCCCAGGAACTGATGGTGGACAAGTAAATCTTTGGATAAAACATGCTTCACATTGTACGGTTAAAGATATTTGGGGCATGCTTAACATCAGACAGTACATTGGAATTGTCCTTAAATCTTTCAGGATAAGTGAGAGTTCTCTTCTAATGCTTCCCCTGTTAAATCTATGGGCAGTATTAGAGATTGGTAGTAACCAAGTTTCTTTGTTTAGTGGATGTTAAGGGGATCAGTTCTCTTTGTTTTTCCTATCCAACTGTTATTAATGGGAAGAGGACAGTGGAAATAAATCCTAGAGAAGTTGCATTGTTAAGAATTAGTTGTAAGGCAAACGGGACCCACAAGAACTGGCAGCAGCTTTCCAGGGTTTCAGGTAGAACATCGCTTCCTACCTGTTGTTTTTAAATGGAGATGCCAAGGATTGAACCTGGGACTTGTGCATGCTTGGCATCTGAGCCATGGCTGCTCACTGCTTATCTATTTCACCAGTAAAATTTCTGATCCATATGCAGAAGATCTAGTAATTACAAAACGTCAAAAAAATTATTATGAGTTTTTAACTACAGCTAGGATTAGCTCTCAAATGGAAAGGATTGAAAGTCCCTGTTTTGTAGACTAGATAAAAATAACTTGCACATTTGGTAAGATTCCATGAAGTAATGTAAAGTCCAAAAATATACACAAGTACTACAAACACTGGCACCCGTTATTGGTTTAATAATCCCTTTGGAAATAGTGATATTTTGACTGGAATTAAATGTAAACAGGTATTCAATAATAAATTGATTGAAGGGATGTTAATGTTAATTTATTAAATTAATGTTTGATGACATATCTAATAACACTTTTCTGCCACCATTGCATCTGCATAGTGTAGGTCAGTGGAGCTGTTCCAGGTGATAAGAGCCGTGTTGAGATCTAGCCTGCAGGAGGAGATGGATTGTTTGATGGCCCACTGTGGCCATTTTGCTCAGCAGTTTGCAGATAAAATCTCTTTCATCCATTCAGACTTGGACCTATATTAGCAGTGACAGGATTACATGGTGTTTGTGTGTCCAGTTGTTTGGGATACCTTACAGTTTATTTAGTCTGGAGATGTGGACAGAATCATTGGCGGTTTGAAGCCTACCCCCTGTGTGTATGACCTTTGTCCTTCCAGCTACTTAAATCAGCAAGGATAGGGTTGGCTAACTGCATCTGAGAGGTAAATGCCTATTGAGAGAGGGGGTGGTTGCTCCAGCCTTGAAACAAGCTATGATATGTCAATTTCTAAAGAAGCTTGTCCTGGACACAGAAGATCTCAATAGTTCACTGTCCGTCTTCTGTGCAGCCCCACATGGGACTGCGCCTGCGCAGGCCTGCCGACCGGATTTTTCTTTTCTAGCAAACGTCCACTAGGGGGCGCACGTCCGACCCAATGCGCATGCGCGGCCGTTTCCCGCCCGAGCGACATTGGGCGACGTCGCCCCCTTTCCCCTCAGTTTCTTCTTTGCCGCCGACCGGTAAAGATCTAGCTGTCCGCTCGTGAGGAAACTCTGTGAGGAAACTTGTTTTATCGGTGAGAGAATGTCGGAGAAGTCGCTGTTTAAGCGTTGTTCTACCTGTTCGACGAAGATGACAAGGACGGATGGTCACTCCGTTTGTCTCGAGTGCCTAGGAGAGGGGCACATCATCGAAAAATGTGAGCACTGCCAACGGTTCACCCCGAAGGCCAGGGCTGAGAGGGCGAACAGGCTGAACGCCCTGCTGTGGAGAAGGGCTATGCGGGCGTCGGGGGCCCCTGGTACCCCAGGGGGGCCATCACCGGCTGGTGGGACGGCTGAAACCCCCTCTGCGATGGGATCTGTCCGAAGCACCGCTGCCACCTCGCGTTCCCGCTCGCCAGAAAGACCCCAACAAGCCCGGCCCCAGACCCCGGATCCGAGGGAAGCTACGGGTTCCACGTCGGGTCGCAAGCACTTGGCTTCGAAGTCGGATCCGACTTGGAAGCGTCACCGTTCCAGGTCCCCGTCAAGGTCGGAACCGACTGCCACGCCGGCTCCGAAGGTGCCGAGAACTTCGTCGGAACCGAACATCCCGGCTGGATCGGTTCCTAAGTCGTCGGATCCGACATCGGCTCCGACGTCATCGGCTCCAAAAATTGTTGGGTCGGCGCGCACCAGCCTCGCTCCGAAGACGAGTGCCCGATCGGATCCGAAGACATCGGATCCGTTACCCACATCGCCGGCTCCGATGGACCGGAACCGAAGCGCGGATCAGGCTTCATCTGCCAAGGGCGAGAAGAAGTCCAAGAAAAAATCGAAGCACAGTCAATCGGCTTCGGTCCAAACGGATGAGGTCCTCTGGGAGAGGCCTTTGACTCCGTCGCCGCATCTGTCGCCTCCACTGCACCACTCCAGTGATGACGATGGTGACCTGCCCGACGCTCCGCCAAGGGCTGCCCAGCCGTGGCGTGCTGGTGACTGTGCGGACAGGGAAGACCGCCCTTATCACCTCCCTCGGAGTGGATATGACAGAGAGGGTTCCTTGTATGCCAGCTCTCCATGGTTTGGCAGGGAGTACTGGGGTGACACTCGGAGTGAGTTCTCCCACTATGGTTCTCCCAGGCACGTGTCGCCTTACCAATATCCAGAACCTTACCAAGGCCCGAGTCCCAGCCCTCCATCTGACCCATCGCCAGATGACATCATCATTGGGACCGGTCGGGTATCGCCCTCTGAGGACTACCGGCTCTATTCTGAGCAGATGGTCAGAATGGCCCGTTCTCTCGACATCGAGATATCGGCTGTCGACCCTAAGCCAAAGGATAAAATCTTACAATATGTCCAGTCTGGGAACCCTCCGACCATTGCTTTCCCATTCACCGAAGGCTTGGTGGAAATCATTAACAACGTCTGTGAGAAGCCGGCTTCGGTGTACCCGACATCCCGCAAACTGGAAGCTCTGTACAAGACACGGGATGACGTCTGTGCATACCTTTTTGCGCATCCACCTCCTTCTTCTCTCATTACGGAAGAGATGCAGACCCGTCAGCGACAAGGGTCTTATGCTGTGCCCATTGACAAGGAGAGCAGGAAGCTCGATTCGTTGGGAAAAAAATTGTATTCCTCTGCTGCCCTGACGCTGAAAATCTCCAACTATTCAGCCATCATGGGGGCATATCAAATTTTCCTTTGGAACCGCATGGCGGCCTTTATGGAAAAGCTCCCTGCAGACCAGAGGGTGTTGGCTAAGGTGGTTCTTGATGAAGCCTTGCGCCTGTCTCGGCAGCAAATAAATGCTGGGCGCGACACCGTCGACGCCTCTGCGAGAACATTGGCCTCCTCAATCGTCCTCCGCAGGCACTCGTGGCTCCGCACGACTGCTCTACCCGTCGAGACGCGAAATAAGGTGGAGAATCTGCCCTTTGAAGGCCAGTCCCTGTTTTCGTCTAAGACGGATGACTACCTTTCGCAGAAGCGCAAAGATCGGCTGACGGCCCGTTCCTACGGCATTCTCCCGACCAGGCCATCCGAGAATCGTTTTCAGTATCGCTCTTCACAGGGCTATCGTGGACGGCAACAGCGATACCAGCCGTATCCACGTTATGGGTCCTACAGGCAATTCCAGCCTCCTGCAAGTTCCTTTCAGCGCCGGAGGCCTAGCTACCGCCCTCGTCGCAGTCAACAAGCCCACGATGCCAAAGAGTCAGCAACGCAACCAAAGCAGTTCTGACTGGAATTCGAACAGTCTGTCGTGTTTGGAAACAGATTGGTTCAGTTTGCATCAGCATGGGCAGAGATTACCTCTGATAGTTGGGTTCTTAATATCGTTAAAGTTGGCTATAAAATTCAGTTTGATGTTTACCCAGTGTTGTCTCTTCCTGACCTCTCAGTACAATCCTCTTCTGATAACTTACAGGCTGAGGTTGTGGCACTACTAGAGAAGGGGGCTGTGAAGGAGGTTCTCCCTCAGGACCCCCTCTTAGGTTTTTACTCCAGGATGTTCCTGGTAGACAAGAAAGATGGAGGGGTACGACCCATCTTGGACCTACGGGAACTGAATAAATTCATTCTCGTTAAGCGGTTCAGGATGCTTACCTTGAACACAGTCCTCCAGTTAATGCCCAAGGACATGTGGTTCGCTGTCCTGGACCTCAAGGATGCATATTTCCATATTGCCATCCATCCTGATCATAGGAAGTACCTTAGGTTTCTATGTAACAATAAAGCCTACCATTACCAGGTGCTTCCCTTTGGTCTCTCAACAGCCCCACGAGTTTTTTCTAAATGTATGGCTGTTGTAGTGGCTTATTTGAGGGAACAGGGTTGTACCATCTATCCCTACCTTGATGATTGGCTTCTAGCAGCACCCTCTGCTAATGCACTCCTGGCCCAGATTCATACGGTGATGCTCACCTGCTCCAGATTATGACTTTTGGTTAACTTACAAAAGTCTAACCTTACCCCGTCCAGGAGAATACTGTTTATCAGTATGGAATTGGATGGTGACGTAAACAGAGGTTTTCTGCCCAGGGAGCGTGCTTTAAAGATTGGCAGGATGGTGACCCTTTTTTCTAAATGCAGGTTCCAATCCGTAACAGCTATCCAGAGGCTACTGGGCCACATGGCCTCTTCTACAGCTGTCACCCCTATGGCCAGGTTGCACATGCGACCTCTCCAGCTGTGGTTCCTCTCGGTCCATGATTTTGAGCATGATTCCCAGAATAAGCGGTATTCCATCCCCAGGGGGATTATCCGGTCCTTACGATGGTGGCTTGATGAGACTAACCTCCTTGGGGGTGTTGCGTTTGGGTCCATCCAAACCGAGATCACAATCTCCACTGATGCCTCCACGATAGGATGGGGAGCCCAGTGTGGTGCCCTTAGGGCACATGGGGTCTGGTCTTCCCATGAGAGGGAAGATCACATTAACCTGCTAGAATTGAGAGCAGTCCGTTATGCCCTTATCGCCTTCGCAGACATGCTGCAGCAGAAGCCCGTTCAGGTGCTCACGGACAATTGCACCACAATGTTCTACCTGAACAAGCAAGGGGGCACTACTTCCAAGGCCCTTTGCGAAGAGGCCGTTCGGATTTGGGAGTGGGCCGTGGACAAGGGCATATCCATTCATGCGGTCCATATCCCTGGCACCACCAATGTCGTCGCGGACAAGCTGAGTCGGATGCGATTCGACAGCTACGAATGGACCGTAGCAGACAATTACCTGAACGCCATCTTTTCGGACTGGGGGTTTCCAGACGTGGACCTCTTTGCGGCAGAGGCCAACAAGAAGGCCCCGCAATTCTGCTCCAGGGGAGGGCTAGGCCGCCATTCCCTAGGGGACGCGTTCCAGATACGCTGGACAGGGCACCTGTTTTATGCCTTCCCCCCGTTCCCACTATTGTCTCGGGTCGTCAGCAAGATCCAGAGGGATGGGCCGCACTTAATTCTAGTGGCGCCCTTCTGGCCCCGACAAGCATGGTTCCAACATGTCATGCAGCTTTCACAGGGGTTATATTATCGGTTCACACTGAACCCGGACCTTCTGTCCGACGAGGGGGTTTGGTATCACGACCTACCCAAACTCAACCTCACTGCTTGGCACATTCGGGGACGGAGGGGATGTCTGTCAGGGTAGCTGAAATTTTGCTGAATGCCCGTAGGGACACCACTCGCAGGTCATACGCAGCTAAATGGAAGCGTTTTGAGGCCTGGGCTGCTGACAACGAAGTTAATGTTTGGGATTGCCAGTTGTCTTCTGTGTTTGAGTTCCTCCTGTCCCTAAAGGACGGGGGACTCTCTAATTCTTCTATTAAAGTCTATTTGGCTGCCATTTCAGCCTTTCACCCTAAAATAGATGGGAAGACGGTGTTCTCCCACAGTTTGTCGAAGTCTTTTTTGAAAGGGTTGTATAATATGTTTCCACAAGTCAAGGAAATTGTTCCCCAATGGTCACTGCAGGTAGTGTTGGCAGGGCTTATGAAATCACCCTTCGAACCACTGGCTACCTGTGATTTAAAATGGTTATCCTGTAAAGTGGCCTTCCTGATTGCCATTACTTCTGCCCGCAGGGTTAGCGAGCTTGCTGCCCTGAGGTGGGATCCTCCCTTTTTGAAGGTCCATCAAAATAAGGTGGTTCTCAGGCCGGACCTTCGTTTTAGGCCTAAAGTCTCCACTCAGTTCCATACCTCGCAGGACATTGTCCTACCTATATTTTTTCCTGACCCTTCCAGTGGCCCTGACAGGGCCTTACACTCCTTGGATGTGAGAAGGGCTATTTTATTTTACCTACAACGTACATCACAGTTTCAGAGTGCCAAACAACTGTTTGTGTGCTATTATGGGCCCAGAAAGGGAAAGGCTGCTACAGCCCAGTCAATTTCTCGCTGGGTTACTCAGACTGTTAGGGCCTGCTACTCGCATGCTAAGTTACCTTGCCCTTTGGAACTAAAAGCTCATTCCACCAGAGCGCAGGCTGCTTCTGCGGCCTTCCTTAGGGGCGTACCCTTGCAAGACATCTGCAGGGCTGCAACGTGGTCGTCTTCGGACACATTCGCTAAACATTACGCACTAGATGTGTGGGAAAGGAAAGAGGCTGCTGTGGGTCAAGCAGTGCTTCAGTCTCTTTTTCAGTGAGAACACATGCCCGCCTCCTGGGTAAGTGGCTTGTGAGTCTCCCATGTGGGGCTGCACAGAAGACGGACAGTGAAAACAGAGTTGCGCTTACCGTAACTACTGTTCATTGACGTCTTCTGTGCAGACACACAACCCTCCCTCCTACCCCGCTGTGTTCTTCCAGATAATGTGAAGGCATTCGGCGGCAAAGGAGAAACTGAGGGGAAACGGGGCGACGTCGCCCAATGTCGCTCGGGCGGGAAACGGCCGCGCATGCGCATTGGGTCGGACGTGCGCCCCCTAGTGGACGTTTGCTAGAAAAGAAAAATCCGGTCGGCAGGCCTGCGCAGGCGCAGTCCCATGTGTGTCTGCACAGAAGACGTCAATGAACAGTAGTTACGGTAAGCACAACTCTGTTTTATCAACCAGTCTCTAATGTTCCATTTTTAAGCAAGGCGATGGAACAGGTGGTGGCTGGACACTTTCAAGCTTTCCTGGATGAAGCAAAGTGTTTAGATCCTTTCCATTCTTGTTTTAGGCCTGGTTATGGAATTGAAATGGCCTTGATCACCCTGGTGAATGACCTGTGAAAGGAAGTGAAAAGAGGGAGTATGACTCTGTTGATTCTCCTGAATGTCTCTGTGGTTTTCAATAGCATTGATCATTGGCCTGAGGCAAGCCATTCTCTCTTGACCTCAGCCTTCTCCCTCCCATCTGCAATATGGTTGCATTTGCAGGAGTGTTGTAAACATTGAGACACTGCAGAGTGGAGGGGGCATTTGGGGCCGCAGTGGGAAAGTGGAGGTGAGAAAGTCAGCTCTGAGAGCAGAAATCTTTCCATGAATGTACCATAAGCCAGTTTATGTGACATGTTTGGAGTCCTGATAGCATTATATAAATCTTAATTATGTATTTATGATACATTTAATATAGAATTAGTATAACAGTAATACCATAATAGGAATATGTTATGTCTACATACTATACATGAAATATTGGGAAATTGTTAGGATTGGACTTGCATCAGAACATACAGCCAACTTGTGTGTGTGTGTGTGTAAATTGAAAAAAAAATAAGATCAGTCACAGACAATGAAGAAATATGGTTGTTGTGAGTTTTCCGGGCTGTATAGCCGTGGTCTTGGCATTGTAGTTCCTGACGTTTCGCCAGCAGCTGTGGCTGGCATCTTCAGAGGTGTAGCACCAAAAGACAGAGATCTCTCAGTGTCACAGTGTGGAAAAGATGTTGGCAGGTCATTTATATTATATAGCTCAACCCCACCCCTCCTGAGTAGATATAAATGACCTGCCAACATCTTTTCCACACTGTGACACTGAGAGATCTCTGTTTTTTGGTGCTACACCTCTGAAGATGCCAGCCACAGCTGCTGGCGAAACGTCAGGAACTACAATGCCAAGACCACGGCTATACAGCCCGGAAAACCCACAACAACCATCGTTCTCCGGCCGTGAAAGCCTTCGACAATACAATGAAGAAATAGATAACAAATAACATGTTAAGTCAGCTGTATGTTTTGATGTGTGTCCAATCCCAATAATCAGTAGATTTGGGTAGCCCTGCTCTTGTAACATTTTGCTCTTTATTTTAACAGGTTCTAAAGCACCAACCCGTGACTGCATAGTGAGTGTAGAATCTATGAATATATTTCCAGTAGGTTGGTGTGAAACTAATGGATATCAGCTCACTCCCCCTCGCAGAGGAGTAGGTATGAATAATATGATTACTCTAATACAAGATGGGATAGAATGTATTATGGAACTGATCAGGATATAGTGCTTCAGAGTACTGTGAGAACATGTTAGTAAGTCAAAGTATTGATGGCGATAAAAATAGTGTAGCCCTACATCATAACACAAGAGCAAGCTTTTAGGGAGGCAGGTGCGGCAAGCTGGTTTGCAGGACATTTTTAGTTGGTAATCTGGAACTCCCTAAAGACTAGTGTTGAGGTGAATTTGCCATATGGATTTGAAATCAGTTTGGCATTTATGAGCTTTCTTGAAGTGCTGGGGGGCGGGGGGAGGTTACCCTTTCCCTTGAGTTCTCTTCCAGCTCATAAAATTGTAACATATATGCTGATAGCGCTGTACGCATGCAACTGTTGGCAATGCCACTAGGATTGTAGAATTCAGCTTTCCCCTCTCTTCTCAGAACAACAACAGTACAAGGTAGTGTTTTGGAATTGGACAAGAGCAACATAACATGATGAAGAGCATTTTCCCAAAGAGAGTAGAGGCTCACAAACAAAAGACGGCTTGATCAGTTGCAGCAAAATTCTCAAAGAATTTCAAGAGAATTCATAGATTAGTAAGGGATTGACATTAAAGAGATTATTTTAGCTTGGTCAGCCTCGCACTGTGAATAACAAGAGTTTTGCAAACAAAGGATTAAGAGAAAACTTCTGCACATGCACTTGCAAAGTTCCTCGCTTTGTGGACTGTATAATTTCATCACAATCAAATAGATCCATAGTGAGAGAATAAGAACTTCATATTAAAAACTCACGTGCATGCTCTTACAAGCTAGCCTGTTTGTTCCAGAAACTATTCTGAACTGAAGAAAGAGTTCAGAGTGCTACAAACTAGTATACAGGTTGGTATTCCAGACCAGTTAAAATAAATTATGACTGCTTGTACTTTTCTCAAAGATTTGGCTGAAAAATCCTTGATATTTCAAGTGGTAATACAAATCTAACCAAAAGATGGAGTAGTTTCTCAACAATAGGAAAGTAAAAACAAAACCAAAAGACTGTTTTGGCTTAGAGAACAGCAGCATTTGATGTGCAGTGTATAAACATGTGCATTTAAACTGTAGCTATTATTGTAGTACATTTTAGGAGTGAAATTGAAAGAGGTGCATGTTATAGGTCAAGAAGAAGATCTTGTGCACTCAGAATGAAATGAGTGTGGGGATGGGGCACTCAGTTCTTCTTGGATGTTCTTGGCAATTGCCAAACATGTCTGTGATCTGTGTAGCCCACTCAAGTAAATACTGTGATTTTTTTTTCTTAGAGAATGTTGTCCTGTAAAAGCTGTCATAAACTTAGTTTTATTTATTCATTATGGATTATCTTGGTTTACAGTTAACAAGGAGAAGAAAATTGCAGTGGTCCAACCAGAAAAGCAGTAAGCATTAACCTTATCACTTATTATTACACATTTTTGAAAACCTTGAAATCAGTGTCAGTTTTCAAGAGTTCAGTTACATTTAGACTGCTTTCAGTCCGTGGATGTGCTCTGCTTTGGCTCTCAGAAAGAAGCAAGGTTTTTCAGAGCATCCCCATAACATTGTCTTCCATCTGAGCTCCTTCTGTCACCTTCCATCATTTCCAAGGGTTTGCTCCAATATTTCCAGAACCTAGTTTTCTCTGACGTTTCTGGAAATATCAGAGTTAAAATGAATTTCCTCTCAGTATGGGCAGGAACATCCGAATTTCTGAATCTCCCCACTCATATCCAGTGCCAATTCCCCGCCATTATTACCACTGATGGGCCTTTTACCAGCTTCCACTCCCCTGTAGAAGCATCTTGAGTTGGAAAGGTTGAGAAAACACATTTGCTGCACTGGCAAGAGAAGTTACATTTAATTTTTTCTTTTGAAGGGGAAATACCATAATCTCTAAGGTCATCTACATGTGTGTGTTTAGTTCTACATCAGCTCTGTTCTTCCAAGTTTTTGTGCATGGGTGGAATAGACAGAGTGTAACATAGGTTGGCAAGAATGTGGAGCTCCTCCTATTAATGCTCATAGCAGAGGCAAATACAGGCTTCTGTTAACTGATTGACATTCTAGGCAGCAGTGTGCACCCCCTCCCAAAAAAATCAGTAAATTCAAACTGGGAATACTGAACCAGAGGAAAACAATTGGTTCGGTAATATAGCAGAAATTTGGTAAAATTCAGCCGTTGTTTCCTATGGGAAACTCAGTCTGGGAGCTATAAGTGGGAGTGGGGGGTCATTTTTCAACCAGTCTTCACCAAATTGCAGGGAACCTACCGTCCTCTAAAGACCCCCCCCCCCCCCCACGTTTCGTAAAGATTGGACCCTGGGGGCCAATTTTATGGGTTCCCCAAAGGTGCCCCCAGCCATTCTCCATTGTTCCCTATGGGGAAAACTATTCTTCCAGAATCAAAGTGAAACAAGGGGACCAGAGAATCACAGCCATTCCACCCAAACCAAACTGAAGCAAGGGACATTGTTACAACTTAGCCTAACGGAAGCAAACTGAAGCAAAGGAATGCCTTGTACTTGTGGCTGGGTACTACTTGGTTATGTTCTGTGGTATGCCCCCTCTGGCTGAACCCAGTACCTAGCTGCTGTGAATAACACTGGGCCTTTTGGGGTAAGTTTCAGCAGCGTCCCTTGCTTCAATTTGGTTTGGGCGGAAAGGATGTGTTTCTCTTTTGTGATATTAGTCCTCTTGCTTCACATTAGTTCTGGAGAGATTCCATTCCTGTGCTTCAGTTTGCTTCTGTTAGGCCTTTTCTGAGATGAGCTCAAGTTGCATTTGGAAGTGTCCTTTGGCCATAGCAGTCTTGCCTCAGTGTGTTTCTGGAGTGGGAGTCATCTTTAACTTTTTTCCTATAGGAAATAATGGAGTGGCTGGAGGCACCTTCTTTGGAAGCCCATAGAATTGGTCCCTGGGTATCCAGTATTCCTGTACCTTAGGGGGTCTTTAGAGGACAGTTAGGAGTAGGTCCCCTGAAAATTTGGTGAAGTTCGGATGAAAAATGACACACCCTCTGCAAAAAAGGCAGGAACTGCTGTCTCTTTGCAAAGAAACAGCCCAGCCTATTATCGAATTTTATGGAATTAATTTGGCAAAACAAGAGTTTGGTATTCCAAACTGATTTGGTATTCATTATTTTGATCCAGAATATCTGGATTTTCCCGAATCAGTTAAAATTCATTTTTTCATTCCAAATACCAAACTGAATTGTACACTCCTAATTCTTGGAGTAGGCAAACTTTATTAAGTGTAGTCAGTCTTTGAAAAATGTATACCCCAAATTGGCACTTGAATTTGGGGGAATGGAATCTGTGTATCAGACTGATGTGATTTCTCAGACCTTTCTCCAGTTCTCCACAAGAAAGCAAGCCTGTCATTAAAAATAAAACACAGCAGGTTTCACTTTGCATGGGGCCAACATCTTGTTTCCACTGCTTCACTCATATTTTATACCACGGAGCACCATGCTCAATAATAATTTGGTAATGGCTGGGGAAACGGACAGAACACAAAAGCTTGGTGTTATTCAGCCTTAGGTGCTCCCACCTTTACTTCAACATGTATCAATGGAGTATTTTTGTTAATATCTGAATGATACTGCAAGTATCATTACTGCTGTTAAGCAAAGAAGATCAAGAAGTTATCCTGTGAATTGATGTGTGCATTATGTGCTGTCAAGTTGCCTCTGACCTATGGCAACCCTATGAATGAAAGACCTCCAAAATGTCCTATTAACAGACTTGCTCAGATCCTGCAAACTGGAGGACGTGGCTTCTCTTATTGAGTCAAGCCATCTTGTTTTAGGTCTTTCTCTTTACCTACTGCCTTCTACTTTTCCTAGCATTATTGACTTTTCCAGAGAGTCTTGTCTTATCGTACTTGTGACCAAAGTATGATAGCCTCAGTTCTCTTTGTGAATAACAACAGCAACAACAAGGTCATCCAGCTGGCTTCAAGTGAAGGAGTGGGGAACCAAACCCAGTTTGGTTAGAGTCTCCAGGTTAGAGTCCCGCACTCTTAACCACTACACCAAGCTGAACTGGTATCTCTACTCATAAATATTTGTGCAATTGTTCTGGTATTTCAAGATGCACCTTTTTTGGTGAGATTGACATTAGAAAAGAAATGAGAGAAATGGTTCCATACACAGCAAGGCATTCTGCTACACTGCCCTGGCTTTGGTTGGCTGGGAGGTCAGCTGCAGTGAACACAATCAGTACTATCTCTATTTGCTGCTTGGTAGCTCAACTAGAGGAAGGAGGAGCGGGATTTCTCAGTCTTTTTTTCAGTGCGAATGCCCTCCTGTCTTAAGGAGAGCTCAGACTGGGAGCACATTTTCAATATGTTGTTTAGAAGTTGTACAGGGGAGGATATTCTCATTTAATACCTTTTTCAAGTCCCAAATGCCCAAGAGAGATATGGGGGGGGGTTGCCTTTGAAACTGTTATTAAACTGTGATCAGAAGAACTAGAAGTATGAGAAAAATAAAGACTGAGGTCTAACTCATTTGGAAGATGCCATTCTATTTCACAAGTCTGGTGAAAACCATGGAAGGTTAACCCTCTTTCAAAGTACTGTGGTCTTGTTGAAATCACCTGCTCTTCTGGGATGACTTCGTCCCAAGTGTGTGATCTTTTCTCTGGCTGCAGTGCTAAGCATACTTGCATAGACGTGTATCTTTAAAATAAGCAAGTCTTGTGCCTCATATGGTTTGGGGTCGAAATGCAAGTACCTGGAGCACAAATAGGCTGTGGTAGAGCATCTAAGTTGTTAATCTTCTTCAGTTTTTGCAGGAACCAATGGCAGGCTTTGACCTTGCTATTTCTGTTGTATATTTGCTTGCTTGATCATTGCTTCCCCCACCCCAATTTCTCAGGTTATTCCTTGAGAGCATTAATTCGTGTATTAGGTATGTGTGTTAGATATCAGTGTCAGTGGCTTCAAAAAAGGTATGGGAAAAGTATGAAGCCACAAGTGTGAACACTACCATCTCTTTTTCTTTCCATTTCCTTGTTTGTCAGAATATTGTCTTCAAGGACTGTCCATGAGGGCCTAAAGAGCCAGGAATTGAACTCAGCTGACACAGGTAAGAAGTGTGTATTCTGTGTTTTTCTAAAAAAGAAGTGTATATTATAGCCTAATTGTCTGTCTACAAATGGGAAAGGATAGACCTGAAATCTTATCTAGGAATGCAGTACTTTTCACACATTATAAAGGAAGATAACTTAGCATTAAAGATCAGTAATGAAAGATGGGGCAGCAGTAGATGCAAGTGAATGAAATAGACTGGGGGTTTTTCCCCCTGGAACTGAGCTTAAGCTTTCAGAATATGGTAGATCCAGACAAAAATATATCTAATCTAATCCACTTCCATCACTTCCTGAGATTTCATTATGTTTAGGATAGATTGTTCCATAACACACATTCCCTGCTTGTAATACGAACTTTTTCAGTTCTCATTGAGGTACTGCTTTCTGTTTTGGAGATAACTGTGGCAACTCTATAAATAAGAGTCTTTGACAGTAGAATTCCATTTGTGCCAGATGGTGAAATCTAATCATTTGCTTAACTGTTCATTGAATGGATGTTGAATAAGTACAACTGCTGGTGAAATAGCTACACCAATCTCTGCACTTTCTAACAGCTTATTGCATGGTTTACAATGCAGCAAAAATGTGTGTCTGAGGCACTGCCTAATGGAAGCTTTGCGCAAATGGGAGCTGCTCGTTCTTAGATTTAATTGGTTTTTAAATGGAGAAGCATGATGACAATTTAATCCTGTCTCTTTATATGCAAGTTATAAACCTCTGGATTGAGGTAGAAAAAGTCATGTTGGCCCAAACATAGTTAGAATAAAATGACTATTGCTGTATCCATAACTGTCTTGCATTACAAGGGATGCTGACTTATTTTGTAAACAGAGTAATATATAATTATAAGCTTTACTTCAACATTAACCTATATATGTTGCAGTGAGATAACTGGTTTTCAAGGCAGAGATGAAGTTACCAATATTTAAGATCAGGCATTTATGACTTTTAAACCACCAAGCCAAAAACAGGCTGCTTCAGCACACCTATGGGGCTCTCACTGCTGCTGTGAATGCATCAGTGGAGCAATCACATGGCATATTTCCTTTTCATAGTTCTGCCTGTGCTAGCAGAGGGCTTTGCATTTTTTTCGCCCTTGATTGATAATTGCTGATTGCTGCTTAAGACCCTTCCTTAAATCCCTCCAATGGGTGTGGTGGCATGCAGTGCTTGCCATGAGGCTGGGGGCTGTAGCAGAGAAAATGACACCAATAAAGGTGAGATTTGGAAAACACTATACTTCCCTGTCTACATGATACTCATGTTGCACTTTGACTGTGATCTTTCTAAAAACATAGTGGTAAAACAGGCTTAAGAAAGATTGCAGCAAAACAAGGGGAAAGTTGGAAGGTACACAAGTACACCACGATGCTGTATGGAAGCTCAAAAAGAAACAAAACCACACTATGCTTTCAGACCCAGGCCAGATCAGAACACTCATGTGGAAGTAACCATGATTCACCAAACCGTGTATTATGGTCTGTGTAATATGGGTTTGAAATTGTCAGTAATAAGGATGCATATGTGTAAAAGCTGCTGTGTGTTACTCTCCCTTATATGGTTTGAATGACCTTCAAAAGCTAATACTCAAAACTGTTTGTATACACAAGGGATTCTGATATAATTTTGCTTTTCCAGTTGTAACTAATGGTAAATACTGCTGCCCAAAGATCTACTTCAATCATCGCTGCTTCTCAGGGCCATACCTTAATAAAGGTAGAATCGCAGAACTGCCACAGTCTGTGGGACCTGGGAATTGTGTCCTTGTTCTTAAAGAGGTAAGAGCATTTGGGGGAAAAAATTATGTCTGAAGTGTCCGGGGTCTGAGTCCCAGCCCCCAGACTTGCCAGGAGGGAACAGTGGGAGGCAACTGGGAGGCAGCGGCCCTGCCACCCCAGCCAGCAACCAGGTCCAGAACCTGCCTACTCCAGGGGATAGGGGCGAAAGGCCAAAGCCTCAGAGGGCTGGGGGGAGCAGGGAGAGACCAGCTAGTCCCACCCTCCAGGGGGAAGAGAGGGGGCTAAGCAGGCCAGAGGAAAAGGGCCAAGGCAGGGGGAATAGGGACCCAGCAGCAGCCCAAACAGAGCCCTTACCAGCCAAGGAGGAGAAGCAACCACTACAGCCCAGAGCCACACCCCGGCTAGAGGACAGTAGCCTGGCTCAGGAGTTGCTAGGAGCCAAGCCCCTCCAGGTGGAGCTGCCACAGGCATTCTGGGGGAGGAGATGGGTAGCCCCGCCCAGCATCAATGAGCAGGCAGCCCAGAAGCTGGCCAGGGCAATTCCTCGCGAGCAATGCCAGGCAAGCTCAGCAGCGCAGAAGCCAGCTGGGGCAGCTCCTCGCGAGCAAGGCCAGGCAAGCTCAGCAGCTCAAAGGCCTACTGGGGCAGCTCCTCGTGAGCAAGGCCAAGGAGACCTCAGCTGGGGAGGGCTAACATTCAACCCCACCCTGCCAGCAAGGCAAGGAAGCCTAGAAGGGATTAGTGATAGGAGGGAAACACCTGAGGGAAGGCACAGCTGGGCCAAGTCAGGAGAGGGAACAAGCCTGGAAGGAGGGCGGGGCGGAGAAAGGAAACCCTATAAAGGGTGGCTAGGAAGAGCTCTGAGGTGGTAGGTGTGAGTAAGGAGTGATGGTGTGGAGTGAGAGCAGAGCAGTGCGAGAGTGGAGGCCTGGAGGAGAGTTCTGGGAGGAGGAGATGATGGAAGACGCAGGGGGTGAGCAGGCCAGGTTGAGCAGGCCAGCGAGTGGACTAAGAGGGAGTCTGGGTGATGTATACCGCCCCTCCTTCCACAGAGCAGGGTCCTGCAGCATCCCTGGTGCCCCTCTGACATCAGGGCCAGCCCAGCTGGCGCCCCGCCCAGCAGCGGCAGCAACAAGCCCTGACATGAAGCACTATCATAGTTGCCTTTCTCTGTTTAACACTTCTTATCTGGATAACAACAGATGAGAAGTAAATCAATACAGCATTCAAAGGAAGTACAAAAACGTGTATTGACTTGTGATAAAATGTTCTCATGTGCCTGTGTTAGGTTAAAGGATGTTAAAAAATTAAAATCAGGTGAGGGTAGCAGAAACAAATTGCTTGCTATATTTCCACCCTGAGCCTGCTGATGTGGGGAGGGCGGAGTATAAATCCATTAAATTAAATTAAATTTTCAGCCTCGGGATCCAAAACTACAAATAATCTTGATTGTGTTGGAGAAAGGTTTTCCTGAAGTGGATTTCTCAATGTGAATTCCATTAAATCTCTGAGCAAAACATCATATGAGAAAGAATTCAGTTGATTAATGTCAGATTACCTCAGAAAATTCTTTATATAGATCACATAACATACTATTTTCCTATACAGATATTCATTCTGTGTAGCAATAATGTACATGCTGTCACAACACACAATTGCATGTTTTATCTTCTGTACACATGGAGAAATAGATAATATGTTGCCATTTTAATTATCTGGGAGCAATAATTGTGTAGGGGAAATGTGTGAAGCAACCCTTAATCATACCAGCCAGTGTTTATGGCATAAGCATAATACATGTAGCCTGCCCCTAAATCTCACTGTCAGCTCAAGCCTTGGGATTCCAAGAACATACTTCTTAAAAATACTGATAGTTCATTGTCATGTCTTCTGTGTAGTCCCACATGGGAACTGCGCATGCACAGGCCAGCCACAGGCGTTCCAAAACTTCTTGAGGCGTGAGGTGCTCGCCTAGTCTTTTTGCATGTTTTTCCCTCCAGGTGCGGCTATAAAAGGCAGAGTGAGCAGTTCCCTCCCCAAGTTCTTCCTTTGCTGCCACTGAAGAAAGACATGTCTTCTCTCTGATCCTCGGTTCCATCACTATAAGATGCGAGTTAGGGCCTTCAATGCCACTATGCATTCTGATGATGATTCCAGTGTCAGCTAGGATCTTGCATTAGAACCTTATCCATTGAAATTTCTTATTGACAATTCTACTGTATCCTCAAGTGAGGATCTACACTTGTACACTGAGCAGTTAGTCCTGATGATGAGATCTCTGGACATTGAGGTGACCTGCTCTGCTCTGATCTCTTCAGATCCAGTCTTCAAGGTTCTGCACTCAGAAGTGGCTGAACCTTTCCAAAAGGAATGCTCCTTTCCAAAAGGGCCCAGAAAGGGTCTGAACTGAAGGCCACTGCATGGACCGTTTCAAATTGGATAGCTTGGCTCATTAAGGATTGTTATAACCAATCTAAACAACCATGCCCATTTCATGTAAGAGCTCACTCTACAAGGACTCAGTCCACCTCATCAGCCTTCAACTTGGGCATCCTTTGAGTGGAATTGTGTAAGATGGCCATCTGGTCTATGCTGTCCACATTCATCTAGCATTATGCCATTGATGTAGACTCCAGAAGGGACACAGCTATGGGCAAGGCCATCCTAAAGAGTCTCTTCCATTAAACAGCTTCATGCCCAGGTAGTTAGCTTGTTAATCTCCCATGTGGGACTGCACAGAAGACACGGCAATGAAAACAGGATTGCACTTACCTGTAACTGTTGTTCATCTAGTGGTCTTCTGTGCAGGCACACATCCCTCCCTCCTTTCCCACTGTGTGCTCTTTTTCTTACCTTTCTTCTACACCAGTAGCTTAGAGAACTGGAGGGAGATGCTTGCCCCATCTTTTATAGCCATGCCTGTGGGGAAAGTGCGAAAAAGCGTGACTCGCACCTCTAGGAGCTTTGGAACATCCATGGTGGGGCCTGTACATGCACAGTGCCCATGTGGGCCTGCACAGAATACCACTTGGTGAACAACAGTTACAACAGGTAAGTGCTACCCTGTTTTTTCCTTAGCAAGAAGCAGTAGCAACAAATTGGGAGGACCAAAATTTCCTCAGAAGGAAGAAGAGTAGCAACATGCCACAATTTACATATGGTATATTCAGTATTTAGATTTTGCAGTGCCAAAATCTTACAATGATGTCAGCTATATACATAAAGTAGCCAAGTTTTCAAAGCTCTACATTCCCTATCAAACCAAGAATCTGTAGGATTGCTATTTTTCTTACTTCTGCTATCAGGTTCAACTTTAGCTTGAAATTAAAGTTGGATTTAGTTCTAGAAGAAGTTAACTGTGTAGTGTTGGAAGAGACCTTTTGCACAACTATTCTTGCTTTAGCAACTAAAAGGAATGAAACGTGGTTCTTATATTTCCAGTGCACATGCGTGAGATTAAAAGAAGGCAAAAGTGTTTTCTAGATAAACGTAATATTGTGATGCTTAAAAACTTATTTATTTATCCTTTTATATCCCAATGTGTTTTGCAGATAGCTTCATTGCGGTATCTAATAAAGTAAAATTAAAAATAATAGATAATAAAACGTTCACATTTCAAAAATTAAAATTAATTAAAATGTCTGTAGAAGTGTGATTACGTTCAAGGAAATGAGATACCACGGGTGCTTCTGTTAAATTACACTGAGGTCTGTCCAATATTTTGTTTTTTTAAAATTGCTCTTGTATTTTATGTATGTACTTGTGTATGATGTATGAGTTGTATATATAACAGAGGTTCTATTATCTAAAATTTTTAATTTTACTTTACTAGTTTCCCCTGATGAAGTTATTTGCAAAATGCATTAGGGATCTGAAAGAATTAATAAACAGCTCTACAACTGCACCCTGCTCTTCTTTTTTTCTTACTGAACCTTACTGGTGTGGCCCTCTTTTTCCTGACTGTAGTTAGCATTAATTTTGCAGAATTCATCAATTAAGATATTAAACCATGTTAAAAAGCATCTTTTTCTGGGCTAGTCATTTTATGTTTTTCTCTACCTTTACATTGTTCAGGTTCTCTCTCTCTTGATCAACGCTGCTTATAAACCCAGCCGTGTTCTTAGAGAAATACAATTAGATGAGGAGGCTACGTGGCATGGATATGGAGAAACCCTGAAAGCAAAGTAAATTAAAGTTTATAAAGCTTGATGCTTCTGTAATATCTATTTTAATTGATTTATTGATCCAGGAATCCACTTGATGATATTTATATTGTTCTTGCTACAGATACAAAGGGAAGAGTTATCGTGCCACAGTGGAAGTTGTAAGAACAGCTGATCGGGTGGCAGAATTCTGTAGGCAGACCTGTATCAAACTGGAGTGTTGTCCAAATCTCTTTGGTCCCCAAATGGTGCTAGACAAGTGTTCAGAGAACTGCTCTGTTCTGACTAAAACCAAATACAGTGAGTAACAGTATTGATTATTGTATCTGTTGATTGATCCAAAAAAATCCACATGAAAATCCCATGAATGGAATTTGGTTTAACTACTGAGAAGTGCATTGATTCTGGTTGCAAAACTTATTTTGCAATAAATACAGTGTGTCCTTAGGTTTAGTCATATCCCCCTTAGTTTATTTTTTCAGAAGAAGCAGTATGCTAGGATTATAATAGTATTCCTTAAGATCCTGTGTCCAATATTCATCCAAAGAGTTTGTAGAAAGTTAAGACTAGTAGCACAGAGCACTTGTGAAGTATGATTGTCCTTACTATTCTTTCATAAGAGCTGCATTAATCTCAGTGTTGGAATTCATTATTTGCTCCAAAAGAATGTATCAGCAATCTTTGTGGGAAAGAATGGGGCAGTTGAGAATAACACCCAGTTTCTTTACAATCATAAAAATTTGTTTCTCATGTCTTGTGGGGGAGAATGTGCTGAAGATGATTTTATATATTCACTAGCAGAGGCGGCGCCAGGGTTTCCGGCACCTGTGGCGGGGCACATGCGCACTCACGCACACGCGCACACCTCATGTACTCACTGCGTCCCAGCACTCAGATTCACATCTGCAAATAATGCTTGGTCACCTTCACACTGAACCCTTATAACTAACTGGAGCTACTCCCCGTAGACACATTTAAAGGTACAGAGTGCCCCTGCCTGTTACATGCCTCTAACAAATACAGTATTAGTTGGGAAACATTCCCTACAAGGACAAGATCCAACATATACAGCTGCCCCCGTATTTATATAGGCAGTACTAGCCGCGCAGTCAAGATCTGCATTCAAGAACACATCTCTAGGATTAGGACTAGATCTCTTAAGGCACCTCTAACTCAGCACTTTATGGACCATAATGATAATGAGAGACAGTTCAGGTTTTCAGTTATAGAAGTTTTGCAAGCAGATAGATCTGTGGACTTTAATAAAGAACTGTTGAGAAGGGAAGCGTACTGGGCGTTTGAATTAGAGTGTACGGGCTCAGATAGCCTGAATACCAGTATAGATTATTCATGTTTCTTGTGAACTGGTTTGAGGTTCCGGAGCAGCATCCCCACTTTGCGGAGAAGCTTGTGGTCTGGGAAGCCAGGAAGGTTGAGCATTTTAAGGAACTCCACAGGGTAGTGGACCGCGTCATCCATTTGCACCACTTAGTCCACAGATCTGTACTCCATTTCTGCCCATTCGAGGCAGTTAAGTTGTGTTTCATTAATGATGGCAACCTTGTCGTTCTTGGAAGTCAGAATGGCATGCTTGCACAGCCAGTCCATGGACTTCTCCGTGATAGTGGTGATATCAGGGTATATCTTGGCTGTTATGTCTGCTAGGGTCGTCATTACTGTGACCAGGCCTGCAGAGATGGTCACCTTTCCCTTGGACTCGGGACTTGCTGGTACTTAGCCGCTGCTGCTCAGTGCACCACAGGAGTATGATGTGCATATTTCTTTGCCGCATCTCTAAGTTGCTTCCTCCTTTTAGCATCGATATATCTTGCACAACGTCTGCTGGGAGGCTTCTTGGGGGCAGTAAGAGAGGATGGCTGTGAGAGGTGTGAGGTGGAGTTGGACTGAGGGAGGGGTGGTGCGGTGGTAGGGTTGCCAGGTCCAAGTTGGGAAAGTCCTGAATATTTGGGGGGTGGAGCCTGGAGAGGGTGTGGATTGAGGAAGGGGAGGGGCCTCAGTGGGGTATGATGCCATAGAATTCGCACTTCAGAGCAGCCATTTTCTCCAGGAGAACTGGTCTTGCCAATCTCACTACAGGGAGATTGGCAACCCTAGTGAACTTTTAAGGGAAGACTGGGAGGTGCATTTTACCTCAGGACCAATGTTCCCTCTAAGCTTTGCAATGTTGTGAGCTAAAAATCTACTTTGTGAGCCGAAACAACAACTTTCATTAAAGTTTTGAGTGCACCTCCTTTAAAAAAAAAATTACAATCAAATTGCTTTGATTACAATCAAAACAATTTAACAATAAAAGCCATTAGGTGAAAGGGCCACAAAAATCAGAGTATACTTCTGTATAAAAATGGATATGTCCATGTTGATTACAAAGGGGTAGTTATATTAGTCTGCTGCTGCAAAATAAAGCAGACATGCAATGGCACCTTAAAGACTAGCACATTTATTTCAAGATGAGCTTTTGTGAGTCAGTGCTTACTTCTTCAGCCTCCTTCTGCGCCAAGGCCAAGTTAAATGACGCCTTCACCATGGTGGCCGCTGAGGTGCTACCTCCTCTCCTCAGCTCTCTGGGGCTGAGGGGATCTTAGCGATTTCAGGCTGCACGGGTCAGACCAGACCCGATCACTCTGCTCTGTTCCCCAGCTAGAGAGCCAGCAGTGGCTGGAGGCGCTCTCTGGCAACACCCTGGGGGCCAAACCAGCCACAGCCAGAAGGGAGGAGAGAAGTGGGATGAGGCTCCATCCCTGCTCCATCCCTATAGGGCCCACCTGCAGATGCTGGCTGACTGGGAGGGTGGGGCCGCCTGAGGGTTAGTATCTGTGAGCTACATCTGAGAAGCTGTGAGCGGAGGAGTCAGAATCTGTGAGCAATTGCTCACGTGCTCACATTAGCGGGAACACTGCTCAGGACACATTTAATGACTCCCTTAGCAACTGTTTAGAATGTTGGGCTGACCCCCAATCAGGCCGCATATGCAAATGACCTTGAAAAGCCAGCCCAATCAGGGAAGAGTGGCCGAGCTGGCAGTTGGGAGTTGGGGAGAAGCAGGCTGCAGCCTGCCAGCCACACAGGGAAGCTGTATCCCTATGGGAAAACACATTTTACCCCCTTAGGGGGCGAATTTCTTAAAATCCCTTCTTAGTGAGCCTCTACATCACAAAAGGAATGTTCTCCCCAAATTTCACGTTTCTAGGTCTAGGGGTTTGGGCTGGGCATTGATGAGTCAGTCAGGACACTTGTCTTTATATATATAGACTGCTTAGGCCTCCTTCCAGATTACAGTAACTGGTCCCTTGATTTAAAAAGAAAAGCCATACTATTTACAATTTCTAGTTAAGCATATGTGAAGCATTTATGAAACTATGCTCCCTGCCAAACTTTACTAGATCTTCCCTTTGTCTCTGCTGTAAAGGATAAAAGCTTCATTGGTGTTACACTATGCTAGGTCTTTTCTTTCCTGTTCTGCTAGCAGACAAGTTTTATTTCTGTATTATCTATGCTCACACTCTTGCTCTCCTCTTTTCCTTCTCCCTCTCTGTCTTTCCATCATTACTTCTACACACTCCTTCTCTGTTGTGTTACTTCATCTTTATGCTTAACTGACTAGACCATAGCAACCACAGACCTATTCCTCCCTTCCATCGCTTCCACAGGGTTCATAACCCACAGAAAAAGGAGCCTGCATCTTGACTGTTGTATGCCAAGTACCAATACTGACATCAAAATGGTTCGCATCCCCTCTCTTCCCCCAAGAATGACTGTGCTAGTGAAATTATTGCTAAATATATACTGTGCTATTGGTCATACCTTTTTAAAAGGAGATGATACTATCCTCTAAATATCAAATTGCCTGGACATATAAATAGCTAAAATAATTCCTATTTGTAAACAAAGTCTCTAAACTCTCTTAATGCTATGGACTAAGACCTGATTATGACTTCTAAGTTTTATGGCAAGAATCTCTTCTTTTAAATTCTTTTAGCCCATTACTATGGGAAAAGAAGAAACAAAAGGATTGGCCGGCCACCAGGACTCCACAGCAACACAGAAGCAAGCATGAAGAAGTCAAGCAAGAAAAGAAAGAAGCGGAAAAATTTCTTTGTTCATAAAAAGAAACGATCCTCTACATCTGTGGAGAACACACCAACTGGCTCACCCCAAGTATGCCATCATAAGAGAGAATTTTAATACATTGTCTTCTGGATAGGTTTGCTGAAAACAGAATGTGTTTTATGTACTATTTCAGGGCAGTGGAGGTGAAGAGGACGATGACCAGGAAGAGGTGGATGAAGAATCCTTAACAGAAGACAGTGTCTCGGATCACCAAGATGAACTGCTTGAAGAATCCGAACTTTCAGAGAAGAAATCACAATCCTCCTCACCCACACAGAGTGAGCGGTCTCATTTTGTGACTCAGGACCGGGATAGACGGAAAAGGAAACTACGTACTTTCTCTTTCTCAGATGATGAAAATAAGCCTCCCACACCAAAGGTATGTCTGGCATTTAAAAAGAAAAAATCCTTACCAACGTGCATTTTTTAATTTTTAAAAAAGATAGGGTTTGTTCACTGGATCATTCTGCTGTTGAGGTTTCTTGAACATTTATTTTGAAATGGCAATATACACTTATGTAGTTCTAGTTATAATAGTGGAAGCAAAAAGTACAAAATAATTTCTCCTGACAAGGTAGAATTATTAAAACTGTTTAAGGGTGTCTTTTGAAACAAAATAAACGCAACTGTTTGCCTGTATTCTGCTTATATATTAAGACTGCTTTTGAAGATGGACACATGCACACGCATCCACTTTCTGTGATTGGTCTCCCCTAGGGGTGCCATGGAAATGGGAACTTTCCATGGGTGTCGTAGGCGTGCATGCTGCATGTAGCCGTGCATACTTGGTACCCGCTTAGAGGCACTTGCTTCATTGCAAGACTCTGAGCATTAGGTTAGATCTAAATGTGCTTGTCCTAAATTCTCTTGCTTACAATGAATAGGTGATTATTTAAAATCATTTCTGGGAAATTGAGCTTCCAGCTAATATTAAAATGTTCTAAAAATATTAAAGCCATATTAAATCTTTTTTTATAATGTATAAGAAATTCTAAGAATTTTGATACCACTTTAATGTGATTTGTTGTGCAGGGTTAAAAGTAATAGCTTGCAGCTTATAGTACATAACCCAAACGTTGTTTCAGTGTGTATGGCATAGGGGTGGGCACGCCACTTTGGGATTCTGGTATTTAGCTTGCTTCGGTATGCTCCGTAAAGATTTGGAGCATACTGAAGTGAGGAGGAGCAAACCCCCCACCCCCCTGGAGCAAACCCCACCCACCCACGCCACTTACCTGGCAGGCAGGGAGAGGGGAGGCCGATCAGCTGGGCAGCGGGGAAGCATGGAGCTGGCTCCTGCAGGACCCGCGCCGCTGCCTCCGGGCCTGCAGCGGCCCCACAAGGTGGCGGGGAAGGCCGGAGCCTCCTCCTCCAGCCCTTCCTGCCCCTCAAATGGCACCCACAGTGGCCATTTGAGGGGCAGGAAAGGTCTTCTCCATATCCTCCACCGCCGTGCAGCCCTGCAGAGCAGTGGGGAGGGCTGGAGCCGCTACGCCACCTCTTCTTCTGCTGCTGCACAGCCCCGCAGGGCAGTGGGGTGGGCCGGAGCCGTTGCCTCCGCCACCGCGCCGCCTCCTCTGGGCACACAGCCACCTCACAGGGCAGCGGGGAAGGCTGGAGCCACCTCCTCCAGCCCTCCTGTCCCTCAAATGGCCACCGCAGTGGCCATTTGAGGGGCAGGAAGGGCCTTCTCCATATCCTCCGCCACTGTGCGGCCCAGCAGAGCAGTGGGGAGGGCTGGAGCCGCCGCTCCACGTCCTCCAGGTCCACAGTGGCCCACAGGGCAGCTGAGAAGGCTGGATCCGGCAGTGCGCTGCCCCACAGGGCAGGCCAGAGCCGCCGCTACCGCCCCGCTGCCTCCGTGGTCTGCTGGGCAGCTGGGAAGGCCGGAGCTGCCGCTGCCACACCACCGCCTCCACCACCACAGCAGCAGAGCCAAGGTAAGGGGGGCTGGGGGTTGTGGGTTTGGGGTGTTTAAAGGGTCCTAACAGTTGCAAGCGGCAGGAAAGGGGCCCTTTAAACTTAAGCTGTCAGGCAGGGTGATTCCCCCCCTGCCTGCCAGCTGATAGTTTAAAGGGACCTGCCACTTGCAAGAGGCAGGGAAAAGGCCCTTTAAACTCAGCCCCGAAGCAACCCAAATGCTTCGGGGGAGCTTTGTTTCGGGATTTCCAAATCTTTACAAATGGAGTCCAATTTGAGTATTTTATCTGAATCGGAAACTTGAAATGCACACCCCTAGTATGGTACAATGTCTAATTTCTATATGTAAATGTTCACCTAGTTCAATAATCTGACCAGTATGGTATATACAGTTACTAGAATAAAAAGAGGATATTATTATTATTATTATTATTATTATTATTATTATTATTATTATTATTATTATTATTATTATTATTATTATTATTATTATTATATGCTTGCTTTCCCATACAAGTAAAGTATCAATAAGCAGAAATAAAGTCACACACCTTGCAATATATTACCAAGCACCAGAAAAAAAGATAAACTAGGGAAAGAATCTTGATTCTGCAAAAGTGGATGAGAAACACTAAGCAGTGCACACAATATTGTGATGAGTAGGATGTGTGATACTGGAAAGTTAAAAGATTTTGCTAAGTGCAAAAAATAGGAACATTCCTGTGAACTGCTTCTAGTTGCTTGGTTTTGTGGTGGTCCTCAAAATAATATTGATTTGTCGTACAATTTTGTGCTGCAAGAACAAGATATACATCTTTCTTACTCTTGTAAAAGCCGAAATTCTTTAGAATTTTGTATTGGAGTACATGGACCACATTTCTTGTCTGAGTTTAGTCAGTGTTCTTACCTCTGTGTTCAAAACTGTTGGCACTAGGAACAGAAAATCTTGATTCGTGGTGTGGGACACAGTAATACATATGGTTTGTGGTGGAACAAAGAGCAGGGTATATGTAATATTTTTACTTTGTGTTTGGGGTTTGTGTGACAGGAAATCAAGATAGAAGTTGGTGAAAAGCTGCAACTGGATAGCAATCCTTTGGAATGGAGCGTGGCTGATGTTGTGCGGTTCCTCAAATCCACAGACTGTGCTCCATTAGCTAGAATATTTCTTGATCAGGTAGTATGTTATCTATGTTCATTAATGATAATTGCCATTTAAGCAGATGAAACGAGGTTCTCTTGCTGAAAAGAAAGGGAATAGTATCTATCCCAGTGATATTCTATCATGGCAAATATCTGACCTTTATGATTCCTACATTTATGCTAATTTATATATATTATATCGCTCAATATTTTTTACATTGCTCAATATTTTGAAAGCTGGTTTGTTAAGTTTCAGTTGCATGACAAATTTAACATTGCTCATAGATGCAGAGGAGTTAGCCATGTTAGTCTGTGGTAGCAAAATCAAAAAGAGTCCAGTAGCACCTTTACGACTAACCAATTTTATTGTAGCATAAGCTTTCGAGAATCAAGTTCTCTTCGTTTCTGTACCATGCATCTGACGAAGAGAACTTGATTCTTGAAAGCTTATGCTACAATAAAATTGGTTAGTCTTAAAGGTGCTACTGGACTCTTTTTGATTTAACATTGCTCAGTGCATCATGAAGAATGTATTTCCAGTTCAGTTCAGACTGGTACTGTACTTTTTTTTTTAAAGTTTGAGAAAATACAGTATACTAGAGGTTGAAAACAGAACAGTAAATTAGAGAAATACAACTAATTCTGACTCTCTTTGTATTTGTCGGCAGGAAATAGATGGGCAGGCACTTCTACTACTTACTCTTCCTACTGTTCAGGAGTGCATGGACTTGAAGCTTGGCCCAGCAATTAAACTTTGCCATCACATTGAAAGAGTCAAATTTGCCTTTTACCAGCAGTTTGCTAACTAAGGATGGAGAGGCAGCAAGTTGAAATCCATTTTTTGAAGCACAACTGCAGTCTCCTGCTCTTGTTTCAGCAGGGGAAGCCAAGAAAGATCTCATGGAAACTGTTTATAAACTGACATTTGGAGCCTTGCACTTTGAGAGAAGGAAAAAGACTCCTGGATGTTAATGCAATCCTATCTATCTTCACAAATGTTGCTTGTTCCAGAGCTTTTTCTTTTAAGAAATAAAGGTGGTTTGACATCTCTCCTCTGAGGGGAGAAATATTATTTTTAGTAATGGTCTGGAAAGAGCCAAACTGATAGCATGTGCAAGAAGATAAAAATTGGTGGAAATCTCCTTTTCCTTAGCAGTCATAGAACTGTTGTAGTTTTGTCTTAAAGAGACTTTAAAAGGAAAGCTTATTGTCAAGGTAAGTGGGGTGGCCAAAAGCTTTGATATGAAAAACCACATTCGGGCTTTGGAAGTTGCTTTCTACTTTTGCAGCCTGAAAGCACTACAAGGGAAAAGGACCTGTGTGGCTATGCAACAGCTGCTTTGCTGAAGTCAGGACACCAACTCTGTTTCTTGTGATAGAGGCTCTGTGCCTCTGCTATGGGCATGGTTTTTCCTGTGGTGGAGACAGTCATACTCGGAATTTTTACCAGTCACACTGCTGTTAAAGACACAGAATGAAAGGTGTGGGGGGGGATTTAAATGTTAGCATATGGTTCTGCTTTTAACTAAAAAGCTGCAGAAAAACACAACTTCATTAATGCAATTTGTTCTCCTTGGAAAGATTTTTAACGTTTTTGTAGGGAAAATGAAACGATGCGGGGATTAAGTTTTCTGTCTTGTAATCATTTGTTTGAAAACTGACCTTGCATATGTTGAGGAGGGATAAATAGAAAGGTGGAGCTCATATCAATTGTCAAATATTATGGGTTTCTCCATATAATTATGGTTGGCCTGTAAAAGCATGGATAGAGTGGTTCTTCCCTTATCTAGTTAAGGATATAATGGAACATAACTTGTGATGTCCATTGTGGCACAGTTCATGCAATACATATGACTGTGGGTCCACATTGGGAGATAGGGTTCCATGAATATTCACATGACTTCTTACAGTGCAATCCTAAGAAGCATTACTCCAGTCTAAGCCCATTGAAATCATTGGACTTAAACTGGAGTAGCTCTTAGAGAACCCAGCAATTTTTTGTCCATAAAACAGCGTCCTGCCACTGTAACAACTCTTGGTTGTTGCATACTAATGAAGAATTGTAGGTTTCAAATTCCGTAGAGTGGTTCAAACTGATTAGGATCCAGGTTTTTGCATTTTCTCTGCTGGGCTATCCCTTCTGCCTATTATATGTATGCTAACTTTGAAATATATCTGGTCACTTTGATCTCTGGATATTTGGGATTCACAGGTTGGAACTTGTGTTTCTGGGGATTGTCTGGGGACATACATAAATACTTATCTTTAGGAAGGTGTCTTAAAAGAACCTTCCTTAAAATGAACTTTCCTATCAGTATGAGATCCTAGAGTGTGGCTGCAGAATGATTCTCCAGAGCTTTCATACTTCCAAGTTTCAACCAAAGTAGATTTAGTACATGGAAGGCTATGTAAATTAACTCATAAGCTGAGTTTGCAGCTGTATTTGTATATTGAAGTTAGTACTATTCAGCTGGTTGGTTTATTATAAAAAATGCACTTTGTGTATGGGTAGGTGGGTTGGTTTCTGAGCATCTCTATTTGGCACAGGGAAAAAAATCAATTTTCCCCATCATTCAACTTTAGTGTATCGTTTGCTCTGTTCAGTGGGCAGTTGTTGGGTATCTTTTGACAAAAAATAATCTGAAAGAAATCATAAGAAGCCCATATGTAGAAACTTTTATGTCAAAGATTTTTCAGAGTTTTTTAAGTAAAATTTTCATACTTCATGCATTGCTGTAAATAAGTCAACTGTTTTTGAGGCCAGTGGAGTAGGAGCTGGCTATGCAGGATATATTTATAAGCTGATATTTCTGTCTTGCTTTAGCAGTTTGGTCCCAGTGGGATCCATTTAGGGAGTTTCAAAAAGAGAGATGCTTTCCATTGTTACTTTTAATAAGTCATTTCTATGCAACACACGGGTACTTGTATACTGCATTTCTTGAGGCAATTCTTGTGGGCTGGAGTGTAAAGGGTTTGACACAATCTACAAAGCATTCAGTTCCTAAGTACTTTTGAAATATTCTCATACTTCAGTAAAAATGTAACTTCATCTACCAAACCCTTCATCTCTTTCCATTTATTGCCCAAATAGTTTCAATTGGAGTCTTACCTGACTTAGTACTGATACGACATTTAAAAGGTTCTTGCATTATTGTAGAGGAGTGGGGGAAAGTCTGCAAAGTTAGATAACATTGTATATTTTTACTGTGCCAATGATATTCTCCCGCTGAGAGAGTGCCTGCACACCCCATTGGCTTTAAGGTCTGCAATATACCTTCCCCCAAAGAAGAGAGCAGGGAAAGGTAAACATAATTTTCATGTCTCTGTGGCCTACCTGCTACACGAAGACCTCCATTAAAATAAATACTTACGTACTGCTGTAACTTATAGGCAATAAAGCAGGTTTTCCTTAGGATTGGCTTTTTTTGGAAAACTGCAATTTGCTTGAGCAGCTAGAAAAATATTAACATATAAAATTGGTCCATATTAAAGCAACATAGAGTGTTTCACATTACTAATAAAAATTAATATGATCCTGGACTTACCTCTCTGGGTATAGTTACCACTTTTATAATGCTTAGTAAATATTCAAAGACCAGATGGGGAAGAAAATAAGTAACTAACTTGTAGAGCTTGTACCAAATTCTGGATTTGAAGAAGATGGTTCTTGGGGAAAGAATTTGACATTGTTAAACTTTCTATGTCATATTTAAATCCTAGTATGATGATTGAGCCATCAAAGGGAGCCTTAACTGCCCCCATTACATAAATGCTTTGCAAGAAGATAGAAATAGTTAATTACTAAATGAATAGCAATATATTGTATCATTTACTTACTGAATCTAGCACACCTTTTTCATACAATGTGCAGAGATTTTGTATGCATTATTCACCAAAGGCTAATGAGCTCAAAGGAGTTTAATAGTACATGAGAAGAATATTTCATAAATATGCCAAATTGAAACGTTTAACTGCAGAACAGGCAGTGTGCGTATTTGCCTCTGCCTCTCTATAAATACGATGAAGTTTTATTAATTTCACACAAGATGTGTTGCCAAATGTCAATCTACCAGAGATCAGCGTTTTATATAAAGCAGATCTTAGCAATTTTCAACTTTGTCTAGGATTGTTGTCTACTGTGAAAGTTTTCAAAATACCCAAGATTTGCTAAGCACAAAGGAATTGCCTTTGCCTGAAAACCTTATCAGCTTGCTTGCTAGGAACTTGTGCTGACATTTTAACTTTTATCAAATCATTCAATGAGATCTTGTTTTTGAGGCAGCATCATGGGGGAAAGATTAGGATGGATTTTGAGCAGTGGTGCTAACTGTATGCATGCAGTTATCCCTCCCTCATACACACACACACACACACTGGTTCTGTTTATGGCAGAGAGGTTGTTTAGTGAATACCACTAGCATCAATTGCTTTCTATATCCTATCTAAAAACTACCAAAACAGGTGAGGCTGTTAGTACAGTAGCTATTCCATTGTACCTACCTGCTCATCAGAAAACACTGACAGTCCTCATACTGCAGTCTATTTGATTAATCAAACATCAGCAATAAGGAGCCAAATGTTATAGAAGGCCACAAGTTGCTTCTTCCTGACCCCCCCAAGAGTCATGGCATCAAATGCACAGTAGTATGGGACAGCTGGGACTGAGTGACTGGGTAGAATTAATTTAAAAATGAGTTTCAGTAAAGAGGTTGTCACTTTAGCCATCACCTGGAAAAGCTCCTGGAACAGTTTCTTTTAATATATCTGTTGAGTCTTCATATCTGCCGTCATCTGCTACAATCCTGTTTCACTGTCATATACACACATCACCCATTTTTTCCATCCTCCTCTAAATCAATTCTGTTGATGTTTTACAGACAATCAGAAATCTCTTGGAAGAGCCCCTAGGGCAGATACTGCCAGCATATATGTAGATCTGCTTGTTGTAATAGCTCATTGGACATGCACTTTCCCTGCTTTGTTCTTTTTTAAAAAAGAATTTTAAAATGTATATTGTGTTGCCCCTCTTGCTTGCTGTATTTTTCCTTGATTTTGAGAGAGAGAGAGAGAGAGAGAGAGAGATGCGTGCTTTAAAAAGTAAAATATAAAAAAAGGAGGAATATGCACATGCAAACTTGCTCTTTTGCTGGATAGGTGTATCAAAAGGTTTTAAAATATCTTACATTATTTTGCTTGGTTTTTTCTGTAAAAATGTACATAATTTTGTGGTACTTCATGACCGTTTTAAGTGGTTGTAAGAAAATTAAAAACACTCAAATTGCTACCGGCTTCCTTTTGTGTCAATAAGTTGAATATTGTTGTTTGTGAGTGAGAAAGAGTGGACTACTGTAGTCACAAATAAGTACCTGCGTGTCCAAAGATGGAAGCTCCAAATATTTTAAAATTGTCCCATCTTCAGCAACAAGCATCCAATGTAAAATAAGCCTCAGACAGGTAACTATGCTTACAGACTACTTATGCCCAAATATTTGCTTGCAAATTAACCACTGATGGTTAGAATTTTACTTTGGTTATTGAAAACCACAAATATTCAGTTTATCTAAAGGCAGTCATAACTTTTGGCAGAAAAACAAAACTATCATTCACTGTATTTCCATGTAAATATGTTGTCCTGATCAGATAGTGTGTTTCTGTGTTTATCTTTCAACATTCCTAGCTGTGGTTTGAATTTCCTTTGATTTCTTCAGTCTTGTGGAACAGGTCTGCTGTTCTTCTTTGGTTGTCTTCTGTCTCTTTGCACTGGTTATGATAATTGTGCTCTTTGTCTCTGTGCAAGTCACTGAAAAGCTGCATTTAGAATTCTGATTCTGTCATCTTTTACTTTTGCTTCTTATCTGCATTTAGCAATTTTAAGAAGTTTCATTAGTCATCGAGGCTTTGGGGGGTTGTGTGTTTGTTTTTTGCTACAGTCTTAGTGCATTCTTCCTTGATAATATCTTTGGTTTCAATCTAGTTTTTTCTGGTTCACATTCAATTGAACTTCAGTAATGCACACCTGTACTTTACATGGTCTTTAAAATCTTCAGGAATAGTATTTAATTATATTTTGGCACTATGATTTTTAGTGTTTTTGTTTTTAAAAAACATTTGTATGCCATCTTTCTAACCATACCCCAAGGCAACAAATATTTAAACACTAAAAACAATTTAAAACGACATTTAAAATAGTATTAAAACAATTCAATAAAGACATAACATGAAGAATAGGGAGGAGAGGCAATAACAGTTATTGGGGGTATGCCAAAGAAAATAAAAAAGTTTTCACTTGCTGGTGGAAGATAGGAATAGAGGGGAACAGACTAATCTCTCTGGGGAGGGAGTTCCAGTGTTTTGCTGCCAAGACAGAAGGTCCTTTCTTGGATTGCCACCTATTTAGCTTCACATGATGGGGGCACCTGAAGCAGGGCCTCTAAAGATTGAATTGGTAGTTTCATATGGGAGAAGGCAGTCCTCAAAGTATGCTGGTCCCAGGCTGTATAGGAATTTAAAGCTCAATACCAGCACCTTTAATTGGGCATGGAATGAAATTGGGAGCCCGTGTAGATGGAACAAGATTGGACTGAAATGGTCCCTACAACCCACTCCAGCCAGTATTTAGCCTGCAGCATTCTGTACCAACTGTAGCTTCAAGACAGTCTTCAAGGGCATCCCCACATACAACACATTGCAGTAATCTAATCTAGATGTTACCAGGGCATGTACTACACCAGCTGAAGCTGGTAAAAAGTACCCTGGCAACCACTGCCACCTCTTTATCCAACAAGAGGCCCAGGTCCAGCAGCACCTTCAAGCTACAAATCTGATCCTTTAGGGGGAGTGGAACCTCATTTGTCTTCAGTTTTATTCTAATTTTAGATACTAACAATTCGTGGTCTATCACAAGGAACTCTTGGTCTTGTTTTAGCAAAGAGAACAGAGCTCCATTTTTTGCAGTTACTCTTAGAAAAGTCAGTGTCACTCAAGGCGGAATGATCAAAGCTGCTTTATTTATGACTGCAGCAAGTGGCTGATGACTTCCATATGTAAAACAGCATCATAGATAAAGCATCAGTTTGACTTCAAAGCAATCATTTTCCTTGATGGCAGCCACTAGTAATCAAGTGGGGGAGACAGAATTTACCATCAGTGCCCCACAAAACAGAAAATTAGAGCTGTAGTGACATGTATTTCTTTAGAGCTTGCAACTTGCAGAAATCACAGTTTTTATTTGTAAACACCTTAAAGTTGAAGGCTTTTCTTTGTACCATAGTAGAGTATATTATTCCTACCTTCCCCCCATCCTTCATGCCACTGGGCCCAAGGTACAGCACATGCTGAAAAACCTTCCTTCAGTCCTTGGCATCTCCACTTCTAGGAGGCTCAGGCAGCCAAGTGTCCTGGATGTCTCTGGTGAGGCCTGATTCAGATATAGGCATGCACTTAAGAAGCTCCAAGAATCTATTTAGCTTTTTTATATCAAATAATTTAATTCCTGGCAAGAGGTTCACCATAGTCTTTTATGTTTGCTACTCAGTATAGAACCACAGTTCTCTTTGTCAGATGCATCTGACGAAGAGAACTGTGATTCTCAAAAGCTTATGATACAATAAAGTTGGTTAGTCTTAAAGGTGCTACTGGACTCTCTTTGATTTGGCTAACTCATTATCTTATAACTTCAAACACCAGACAAGGCTATTTCTATTTGAAAATCTTCTCATAGTATATAAAAACTTAGTTATTGCTACATTTTATCTTAACAAAGTCTATGAAAAATTAATGATTACAAGTTTCTCAAACATCATAAATATCTTTTGGCCACCCACAAATACACCCATCCTTGAATTATAACCTCTGTGAAGTTAGACATTCCTACCATTCTCAGACTCTATCTGCACCTGAGCTTCCACACATCTTTTATATAGAAAAGGCTAGCCATATTGGCAATGACTCGCTCTTTATCCTGGCGTAAGCACAGTCTGGCCTTGAGGCCGCTACGAAGCGCCTGCTTGCTGCCAGGAGGGGGTGCACAAAATAGACGGCCTTAGCACTCCTCCCCTCAGTGCCCCCCCCGCTCTGGTCTGAGGGACACCACGAAGTGCCCACTTGCTTCTGCAAGACGGGCCAGCAAATCGACGGCCTGAGCACTCCTCCCGGCAGCAAGCAGGCACTTCGCAGCAGCCTGGAGACCAGAGTGGGAAGGCGCTGAGGTGAGGACTTGAGAGGAGGCGCAGGCACATTGCCAGGAGGGGGCCTGCCAAATCCACAGCCTGAGCATTCCTCCCCACGCCTCCCCTCAGTGCCCTCTCATTCTGGCTCCAGGCTGCTGAGAAGTGCCTGCTTGCCACCGGGAAGGGGCCCTCCGAATCACTTTTCTAGAGCCTGTTGTATTTTTTCCCATGGACATTGTTGATAGTTGTATATATTGATATGGGTTAGATGGCTTCTCTAATCTATACAAGGCCATACTACTGTGTTCCTTCTCTGTTTTGTGCCCCTCTCCAAGGTTGTTCTATTCTGGGACTCTCGTTTCCCTTCATGGCATATCTAGTGATAGGGCTGGGCTAGCCCTGTTTCTATGTGCAAGAACATCTTCTATGATCTTTTTGGTCAAATCCAGCAACTGTTCTTCTACAGTTCTAGTTATATTCATAACACAAGGCTCGGAAAGACTGGAGAGCCACTTCAAACATTCAGCTGAGACAAAACTAGATGATCTGACTGTATATATTCACTTATACTCTCGAGTCTTGTCATTTCATTCAATGCTCAAATTATTTAGCAAATACGTTTTGTGAATCTTTGTATCTAATTGCCGTCACTAGTGATGAAAAGTTAATAACACCTCATTTGCTACTTCTTTGCTCAACAAGTGTGGCTACTAGCCTTGATGACTAAAGGGAACAACCATATTCAGAGGCAGTAAACCTCTGAGTACCAGTGTCAGGAGACATCAGGGGAAGGTCTCAGACTCCATGCCCTGTTGTTGGCCCTCCCTGTGTGAAACAAGATGATGGACTAGATGGACTACTGGTCTGATCCAGCAGGTCTCTTCTTATGTTCACTTTTGTATTTTCTGTATGCGGGAAAATATTGTTTAGTGAAGACAAACATTCTAATTGATGTGGAAGTGGTTACATGACTTTGTTAACTGGTATGTTAACTTACATTTAAAGGAGATCTTTTATCCTTAGCCTAAAAGATACAAAATCCCATGTAAAAGGAAGAAGACACAGTTCAAGTACTATTTAACAATTTTATTTCAGCAATGCCACAGATTCCTCAACCCAAGAAAATAAATTCTCCAGAAACTCGAAATTCTAACGCATCTTATTTTGATACTTAATCTCAATGCTAACTTTTTACAATATCAGATTGCAATAAACTCACCAGTTCTCAAGAGCACTATAATAAAAGAATGAGTTGGCCACTTATTATTTAATTGGAACAGTCAGCTGAGAGATTTTATACCACCGTTCCTTAAACTCATTTAGAAAAGAACATAGAGCAGAGAGAGAGGGAGACATAATAGACCTTGTCTCCTGACTAGAGGTGGGCACAGTTTGGAAATCCTCTTGCTTACTGATTTTTTGACCATCCCAGCACCCCAGGCTCTGCTCAAGCCTCTAGAAAAGCATTGTCTTATTCTGGGATCTTTGCCCAGACAAATATGACAGGTCATTTGGTAATCAGATAAAAGACAAAATTCTCATCCAAGCGACTGAGACAGGCATTTTTAAAAAGGGCCTGACATGTCATACATTAAAGTAGTCCTGAAAGGCCTATAATTCTACATACGTACATTTTCCATAGTCTTAACAACTTGTTTTCTGGCCCGAAAACAAATACCTCCAAATGCTGCAAATGTGTGTTGATACAATGTCCTCCATACATTAAAAACCTTGTTGTCATTTACACGAGATTACCTTGCAAGTGCCACCACAGCCTCTGGGATCTCTGCTATCTGGTCTGTAACTGCCTGGGAGGAAATAGCCATGCAGGGTTTTTTTTTTTACTCTCAGTAGCATCATGAATATTTAGGGCATGTTGTAGCAGGAATCAAAATACAGCTTCTACAACTAAATTATTATCTACTAGGCACAATCCCTAATGCAAAATACAGGAATACAATGAAGCATGCAATCTAAGAGAAGGAAATGGGAAATGGGAAACATCTGCTAGCTAAAAGTGTCTTATAGGTTCCGTGGCTTCTGGTTCCAGCTGAGAGGGGTGGGAGAGTACATAGCTCCTTGTTCATAGATCCAGAGGAGTTAGCCGTGTTAGTCTGTAGTAGCAAAATCAAAAAGAGTCCAGTAGCACCTTTAAGACTAACCAATTTTATTTTATTGTAGCATAAGCTTTTGAGAATCAAGTTCTCTTCATCAGATGAAGATTCGGATCAGATTCGGATCAGGCATCTGATGAAGAGAACTTGATTCTCGAAAGCTTATGCTACAATAAAATAAAATTGGTTAGTCTTAAAGGTGCTACTGGACTCTTTTTGACATAGCTCCTTGTGTGAGTCACACACGGTCTCCCATCTCACTTAACACACACACACCACACCGGGATTGCACTTCTTCAGGGTTCACCCATGTGGACCCCAAGGTAGATTAAACAATCCAAGTTTAGGGTTCTGAACCTCCAGAGGCTGCCACTCCATGGTCCCATAGAAAGCTGTTAACAAATCAAAGACATGGTGATGTTTTCACACCTGCCTGTAAACAGTAGCCATCCAGAGTTTCAGACCAGTTTCCCAACCCAGATGTAGACTGAAAGATTCTAGTTGGACCCTCAATCTCCGTATCTGCCAAATGCCATCTCCCCCAGATGCTCTTTTCCTGTGTTATTTCATCATGTATGTCTTCACCTTTTACTTTGTAACTCAGCCACTCAAAAAGCCACTGACTCCGAGTTGATTTCCACATAACTGATACAGAACCATCTGGTAAGCTTTTGCCTCGTATCAATCAGCAAGCCAAATATTAGCTCACAGATTTATATGCCTTAACTGAGTTGGACATTGCAGCAAATATTTTATCATCAGCAGAGTGCAAAGGTAAATACTAAATCATACATGTGTAGGTTGTATTCACTCTTGTATGTTTCTGTCTCTCACTTTTAACATTCTCTATTTAAAAAATCCAACACCTTGCAGACTGTAAAATGTGTATATAAGTCACTAGAACGGAATGTTTACCATATGGTGAAAACAAGGTGAGATGTCAAGTTCACGATTTTCTAGCAGGTGTAATGTCATCAGGAGCCTTTGTGTTTGCACAGCAAAGGCTGGAAAAACTCCAAGATGCATAAACTCTTTTAAGTTGTGGGTTCAATTTGCTGGGAGTGCTGCCATAGCACAATTCAACATTTGCTAATGAAAACAAGATTTTGGTTTCTTCCCCACCCTAGACTGAGACAATCTCTTTTAATAGCTGTCAGAGTATCAGTATTGTTGATAAAAACGTGTTCAGAAGCAGGCTTATAGCTGCATGTTTTGCACCATTACATCATCAATATGGCAGGTTCCTTTCACTGGCAAGTACACCATGCCTTTTACTGGTTTCCCATTATGTTTCATAAAGCTATTAAGGAGAAGGCCCTCTCCATGAACCCCATTCTGGTTACATATCTTGTCTAATCTTGTCTTACAGTTCAGACTTTTAGTTAGGTGTTCCCTTGACCTTACATGCTATATTAATTCTAGAAAGATGTGGGCTCTTCTTTTATGTCAAAGCTGCAAGAGAGTTTCCATCAACCACAGGCTTTCGTGAACCATGAAAATTCACTGGCAGACAAGAGTTTATAGGCATGCACAGCCATTCTTGTCTGTCCATTACTAGATGACAGCTCAGAATGTTGCTAATTTATGCTGATGTGTGGATAGTAAGATGAGTTGTTGATTGGCAACAGTTGGAGTCTCTTTACTGAATGTGGTAAAGATTTAAGTTCAGCTCAGTTTATTCAAGAAAAATTTCCAAAAAGTCCATTTGTCATTGGACTCTCAAAATGTAGCCACCAAGTCTCTATTACACAAGGAGACTATAAAGTTGTGTATAATTTAAAATATATTAATAGAAAAAGAGTTAATACATACAAAACCACGTTTAAACATTTGGTATGTTAAAAATGAGACTAAAACTGAAATCTATCCTAGCCATTACTGTACTTTTGCACGAATGCTCAGAACCACTAAACATATTTAGCAACAGGTTCCATAACCTTTCTATAGTTATCCTAAAGAATGTTTAAAAGGGGGGAGATCCACAGAACAGCAAAGAAACTGTGTTTAGTGTAAGACTCACATGAAAAAGTAGTAAAATATTGATGCCAGTATCTGGGCTCCACTTATGCATTGTCTCTGCTCCCAGGGGATCTTTGCACACTTGCCATGAACCTTTCCCAAAGGGAGCACATTAAAATGAGCCAATGAGAAAAGCCTTCAATAGATGGGAACCATAAGAGAAAATAAGTGATTACTAAAGTTAAATGGAGATGAAAGCATGAAGCCCAAATACACAGGAAAACAAACACGGTTAGCATCAACTAAAAGATGTTGGCAATCAAGTTCTTCAAGCATCCCGATCACTGAAAGACTTTATTAGGACCAGTGCTGTTAAATTAATCAGAGAGAAGTCCATATGAGCATGGGGCTGGGGGGCAGTCTACGAACTGCTTCCAAGCACTAGGAGAAGGATCTTCTTGAAGCCATAGCAGCAGGGTTGACAAAGAATCTGATATGGCAATACCTTGAATGTGCAGTAAAGAATTTATTTACAGTCCCACCATTCGCAATGAGTCTCGAGGTGGATTACCCAGTTTTTTGGATCCAGAGGAGTTAGCCGTGTTAGTCTGTAGTACCAAAATCAAAAACAGTCCAGCAGCACCTTTAAGACTAACCAATTTTATTGTAGCATAAGCTTTCGAGAATCACAGTTCTCTTCGTCAGATGCACGGAGGGCAGAAAGAAACTGGTCAAATATAGAGGAGGGGAGGGGAGGGGAGGAGGAGAGGAGGGATGTAAACAACTCCTTTGATATGGAGATGCAAACAGCTCCTTTTGATGTGGGGATCAGTTTGCTTGTGTAAAGTTTCAAAGGAGTTTGCCGTGTTAGTCTGTAGTAGCAAAATCAAAAAAAAAATTGCTACAATAAAATTGGTTAGTCTTAAAGGTGCTGCTGGATTCTTTTTGATTTTTCCAGTTTTTTTGGGAGATAGGTTGTTTCAGTTAGGCCTAACTTAAACATGATGCTGGTAAGGCAAAATTTCCCTATGTAACTATGCATGAAATCAGCATCTTGTTTAAACTATCCTAAAACCTGAGTTTTGCATGCTTAGGGAGACTGCAAGGGCAGGATATACTAAAACGAATGACAGGATTGCCCATTGAAAATAATGGGAGAGGCTTGAACGCCCATTGGAAATAATGGGAACCTGGAATGCCCATTGACTTGCATGGGCTCCATTGAAACACATTAGAGCAAAAAAAAGGTGCAAAGAAAACGTGGAATGGATTTTAAAGGAAAGTGTCTGGGCCCAGATATACTGTTCTGAGACTGGATTGACAGGCCCCTGAGTGCATTGACGGCCCCTGGGTGTGACAGAAGGGGTCTAGGACTGGAAAGACAGGCCCCACACTGGAATGACGGCCCTTCGGTGTGACAAAAGGGGTCTGGGACTGGAATGACAGGCCCCACGCTGGAATGACGGCCACTGGGTGTGCCAGAAGGGGTCTGGGCCTAGAATGACAGGCCCCTGACTGGAATGACAGCCCCTGGGTGTGACAGAAGGGCCCTGGGACTGGAATGACAGGCCCCACGCTGGAATGACGGCCCCTGGGTGTGCCAGAAGGGGTCTGGGCCTGGAATGACAGGCCCCTGACTGGAATGACGGCCCCTGGGTGTGACAGAAGGGGTCTGGGACTGGAATGACAGGCCCCTGACTGGAATGACGGCCCCTGGGTGTGACAGGAGGGCTCGGGGACTGGAATGACAGGCCCCTGACTGGAATGACGACCCTCGGGTGTGACAGAAGGGCCCTGGGACTGGAATGACAGGCCCCACGCTGGAATGACGGCCCCTGGGTGTGCCAGAAGGGGTCTAGGACTGGAATGACAGGCCCCTGACTGGAATGACAGCCCCTGGGTGTGACAGAAGGGGTCTCAGACTGGAATAACAGGCCCCTGGGTGTGCCGGAAGGGGTCTTGGACTGGAATGACAGGCCCCTGACTGGAATGATGGCCCCTGGATGTGCCAGAAGGGCTCTGGGACTGGAATGACAGGCCCCTGACTGGAATGATGGCCCCTGGTGTGCCAGACTATGTCTTGGAGCCTTACTAATGCTATGTCTTTAAACATGTATATGTTAGCCTTATGGTATTGTCGGGGAACCATCTGTAGAAAAAGAACTGCAGGAACTCATTAGCATAACTCATTAACATATCCCACACCCCTTGATCGGGCCAAAATGGCCAGGATTCGGCTGCTGCCAGATGGGGAAGTGTTCCCCCAGCTGGCAGTGGCCCGATCAGGGCCGTTTTGCCCACATTTGGGGCATGTTTTGGCTGGATCAGACCCAAAATGGCTCAGAATGGATTGATGCCAGGAGAGGAGGGGTCCCCCAACAGGCACCAACCCAATCCTGGCAGTTTTGGTCCTGACCCCAGCTAAAAAGGGCCCCAAAGGGCCATAAATTGCATTTTGGGCTCCTTTTGGGCCCAGATCACAGCCGAAACAGCCTGTACCAGATCAGTGCTGACCAGGGGAGGGTACCCCCACCTGGCCCTGACCAGATCCCGGCAGTTCTGGCCCTGATCCCGGCAGAAAATAGCCCAATTGGCTGAAAGTGGCCATTTTGGGCCTTTTGGACCAGGATCAGGGCCGGAAAGGACAGAATCTGGTTGGAGTCAAGTGGGGGAACCCTCCCCTGCCCAGCACTGACCCAGTCCAGGCCCCCTTGGCCCCAATCCAGGGCCAAAACGAGCCCAAAACATCAAAAAAATTGCCATTTTGGGTCCGTTTCGGCCAGGACTGGGGCCAAAATGGCCAGGACCATGTCCATACCGGGCGTAGGAAACTTCCTTCACCTGGCAATGTCCCGATCAGGGCTGTCTTGGCCTCGATCTAGGCTGTTCTGGCCCCAATCCAGGCAGAAATTGCTCCAAATGGCCGACAATGGCCATTTTGGGCCCGTTTTGGCCCGGATCGGGGCCGAAATGACTGGGACAGGGTCGGTGCAGGGTGGGGGAGGCTTCCCTCACCCGGCACCGACTCAATCCTGGCCATTTTGGCCCCAATCCGGGCCCAAACGGGCCCAAAATGACCATTTTTTACCCGTTCCGGCAGGGGAGACTTCCCTCGCCCGACTCTGACCCAGTCCTGGCCATTTCGGCCCCGATCTGGGCTGGAACGGAACCAATCCAGACCAAAACTGCCCCAAATGGCTGACAAAGGCCATTTTGGGCCCATTTCGGCCCGTTTCGGGACTGAAACAGACCAGACCGGGTTGGTGCCGAGTGGGGGATGCTTCCTCCACCTGGCACCGACCCGATCAGGGCTAGTTTGGCCCCGATTGTGGCCGTTTTGGCCCCAATCGAGGCCTAAATGGCCCAAAACCTTATAAATTCACGTGGGCGAGGTCACCTTACTTGGGGGAACTACCGGAATGGCGTTCCGGTGCATTCCTCCTCAAAATGAGCCCTGGGTATTGTACTGAAATGTACTTAATTAATACTGATTGTATTAACCTCATACTGTGTCTCAGTGAGACTGGAATGACTGACAAGAGACCATTATTCCACTCAGGGGCATGTCATTCCACTCCCAGAACAATCCAGTCAGGAGCTGGTCATTCCTGTCCCCGAGCCCTTCTGTCACACCCAAGGGCCCCTGAGTTCTCACCGAGAAGTTTCCTGCTATGTGAACTCTGGGGGGGAGGCTGGGCTCTGAGGGTTTGATGTGTAACAACTTTCATTTTGTATCTCATTCCTAACAAAGCTTTGCTCAGCCAGGATCTGCTTGGTCCTGGAATGTGGACACCTGGGCCTGAATGCTATCTTTCTAATAAAACATTTTGAAATCAAAAAGACCTTGTCTTCTTGCAGAAGGGAGGAAGGTAGACTCTAGCCAACTGAAATGCCATAGTCTGACACTATCACCCCCAGGGGCCATCATTCCAGTCCCAGGGCCCTTCTGTCACAGCCAGGGGGTGTCATTCCAGTCCCTGGGCCCTTCTGTCACACCGAGGGTGCGTCATTCCAGTCAGGGGCCTGTCACTCCAGTCCCAGGGCCATTCTGTCACACACAGGGGCCGTCATTCCAGTCAGGGACCTATCATTCCAGTCCCAGGGCCCTTCTGTCACACCCAGGGGCCGTCATTCCAGTCAGGGGCCGGTCATTCCAGTCCCTGAGCCCTTCTGTCACAGCCAGGGGCCGTTATTCCAGTCAGGGGCCTGTCATTCCAGTCCCAAGGCCCTTCTGTCACACCCAGGGGCTGTCATTCCAGTTTGGGGCCTGTCATTCCAGTCCCAGGGCCCTTCTGTCACACCCAGGGGCCGTCATTCCAGTCCCTGGGCCCTTCTGTCACACCCAGGGTCCGTCATTTCAGTCAGGGGCCTGTCATTCCAGTCCTAGACCCCTTCTGTCACACCCAGGGGTCATCATGGCACTCAGGGACTGTCAATCCAGTCCCTGAACAGTCTATCTGGGCCGAGAGACTTTCCTTCAAAATCCATTCCACGTTTTCTTTGCACCTTTTTTTTGCTCAAATGTGTTTCAATGGGGCCCATGCAAGTCAATGGGCATTCCAGGTTCCCTTTATTTCCAATGGGCATTCAAGCCTCTCCCATTATTTTCAATGGGCAATCCTGTCATTCATTTTAGTACATCCCTGCAAAGGCTATAGATCTCTGGTATGCAAACTAAGCAAGAATAGCTACTTTGCAAGGGTTGCAGCACTGTTTATATGAGATTCTGAGCCTGCGCAACATGTTTAATTTTACCAGAGTCACACTGTGATCAGGCTGCATTTATTGGATGGTGGGTATTTTTGTGAATATCAACATTTTCAACTTGCAATTCCCCCCTCCCCAGACAGATATTACAGCACCACAAATTGCCAATTATCTTGTTTATATATTGGGCTTTTTAATATATTTTCAGCTTTAGAAGTTCTCACAGTGACTTACAAAATGGAAGCACTAACATTAAATACCATTGCTTGTTCTTAACAGCCTCTGGTTAAATGGCTGTTGTACTCTCAAGTAGGTTCAGCCTTCTGGCTTTTTGGAGGGGGGGTGGGGAACCAAAAAAAGTGCCTGAAAATGGAATGGTTATATATAAAAACCTGTACACCATTACTTATCAATTAAACTAAGCCTTTTAATTGTCCAAGGACAATGAGCATGTTCTGTAATGACTGTTATACTAGTCTGCGGTTTTGGGACAAAGGTATTCTAACCAGGCCCTTATTTCTGAATAGAGAACTATTCTCAGGCTCATGGGCATCTTCCATTCTCCCTACTCTTCCTGTGCAGAAATATCTCAGTGCTGAAGCTTAAATTAAAACTGAATTCCTAACAGATTCTTTCTTTATATATTCTGTATCCTGCCTTGGGCTTACAGTTCATTTGTTAGTACAGAAAAGAGGAACAAAGCCTAAGTTCATGCAACTTTTACCCAGGAAGAAACCATTATCTGGTCCATGACAATGTTGGGTTTATCTGGATATACTATTTGTAAACATACACAGCACACCTCCTTTCAACTTAAGGTCAGATAGTAGATTCAGAAAGCCAGATTGTGCCTGATGTGTTAGCTCAGCCTTTTCTGTAGTAGTGAGATAATACATGCAAGAGCTTGAGATTTGCTTCCCCCTGATCTACCAGGTAGAAATATTGTCTTACCTTAGAAATCAAAAAGAGTCCAGTAGCACCTTTAAGACTAACCAATTTTATTATAGCATAAGCTTTCGAGAATCAAGTTCTCTTCATCAGATGCCTGATCAAAACTGGGCAGATACAGAAGAGGAGGGGGAAAGAGAGAGAAGGAAGGGGGCATAAATCACAAGAAGACCGAATGCAATTAGCATAGAGGCAATCAAAACATTCCTTTGCTTGGAAATGTAAACATCTCCTTTTGGTGTGCAGTCAGTTTGTAGCAGTGAAGGTATCCAATTCCTATGTAGTATAAGCCTTCGGTAACCACAGCTCTCCCTGCCAGTTGCATCTGACAAAGAGAACTGTGGTCCCCGAAAGCCCACACCAGGCGTCACTGGGCTCCCCCAGATCACGCCTCTGTAAAGAGAATCTGTTACCTGTGGTAATGTGATAACCATTCATAGTCTCTATTCAGTCCCAGCTTGACAGAGTCAAATTTGCATATGAATTCCAATTCAGCAGCCTCCCGTTGGATTTTGTTTTTGAAAGGTTTCTGTTGAACCACAGCGACCTTTAAGTCTTTGGTGGAATGTCCTGGTAGATTGAAGTGTTCTCCCACTGGTTTTTGGACGTTTCCATTTCTAATGTCAGATTTGTGTCCATTTATTCTTTTGCGTAGAGGTTGGCTGGTTTGTCCAATGTACAGAGCAGAAGGACATTGTTGGCACATGAGGGCATATATCAGATTGGAGGATGAGCAGCTGTAAGAGCCAGAGACAGTGTAGTTGATGCCATTGGGTCCTGTAATTGTATTCCCTGGGTAGATATAGGGGCAGAGCTGTGCCCCCTTCCTTCTCTCTCTTTCCCCCTCCTCTTCTGTATCTGCCCAGTTTTGATCAGGCATCTGATGAAGAGAACTTGATTCTCGAAAGCTTATTACCTTAGAAATGACAGTGTTTCATTGTTGGGGAGATAATATGTCTACTGGGAGCACCTGAGACTCAAAAAAGATGTGAGATTCTGCAGCAGAGGGAGGGTGGCCATGATCCAACTATTTCCCAACTTTAGTCTGCCCCTTGTTAGTCTGTCAGCAACCAGTTTTGGTTCAGCCAGGAGAGCTAGGAAATAATATATTTAATATGGTAGAGCTAGAGGACCCTTTCCTTAGACTGTGGGTTGGGTCATAGATGGGCCTTAAGGGCAGCAGGAAAGAGCAAATCAAGCTGAGCTGAAAGAGGAAGCTCTGGGGTACCTGATGGCAAACTTGGGTTGTCTCTGCATAATGTACAGAACAGTCATGAAATGCAACCTGTTGCTCAGTAAAGCTATATTTTAGGAGTACTAGAAATGAAAAATAAATTCGTTTACTATTAACTGATGTGAATCTTATTTTTTTATGTCAGACAAGAACAAAGTAACATTAAGTTATCTTGCAAGCAGGTGCCAAACAGTAACAGTAAATTTAGAAGTGAGTTCAGCTTTAAAAAGTTTGTTTCAAGTGTGTAGCTGTGTCCGTCTGTAGAATAACAAGATCCGGTCCAGTAGCACCATAAAGACCAACTAAATTTTGAGAGTTACCTAACAAAGGGAGTTCTGACTCTTTCACCCCGGAAATCTAGTTGATCTTTTAGGATTCTACTGGGCCCAAATTCAGCTTTTAAAAGTTTACGAACTACTGCAACTTCAGCAAAATGTACACATTTCGGACTTTTCAAAGTTAATATTGTAATTTTTAGTTTCGATTTCGTCATGCGGAGTCTTCAGATTGTGCTATACAATAAATTCCGATACCTGAGGGGAAGCCAGTAGAGGAAGGATATTGTCTACTTCACCTTGCTTGAAACCTGCCTCCTCCCCGTTCAATTCGTTCCTATTCAGAGGAAGGACTGATAAGGCTTTCCCCCCTCCCCCGGTAAGGAGTCTCCATTGACTTCACAACTGAGCGCAAAGGCGCAGCAGGGAAAGGGGAGCGACCCGGAGGGAGCGCTGCGTCGTCTTTTACTCTTCCAGCCAAGAACAGAGACAAACCACTACAAACTACAATCCACCACCTTTCCATTCGACTTGGAACTTTAAGAGACTAAGCTCCGCCCCGGATCGAGCTCTCCGCTAGCTCCTCCTCGAGCCCTCCAGCTAAGCCAATCGGCATCGAGTAGCGTCCTACGGCGGCACCGACGCACAGCGCCTCGCGTGGCGCCCCTTTCCCCTTTTCCCGGAAGTGCTGCGCAGTGTATGATTCGTCCCCTCAGGCGCGGCTGCTTGGTCCACGATGGGGGGCTCCCACGCCCCCAGCGCATCCAGCGCCCTCACGGCCAAGCCGCCGGCGGTTGGAGGGAGCGGCGCGGCTTCCTCCTCGTCGTCGTCGGGGGCCGGGCCAGGCTACGGCGGCTGCAAGAACGGGGCCCTGATGGACAGCTTTGGCATTTTCCTTCAGGGGCTGCTCGGAGTGGTGGCCTTCAGCACCCTCATGCGTGAGTCCCTGGCCCTCCGCCGCCTCCCTGGCGCCGCACCTGACCCTTCCCCTCGCGCCCTCCACTCCGCCCCGTCGTCCTCGGGCACTCCTGCCGCCTCTCCTGTCCGAACTCCCTCTCGCCTTTTCCGGTCGCTTGCAGCGAGTTTTCCTTCGGCAAGGGCGCTGTCGCTCACAGTGCAATCCTATGCGCAGCCCCGCCACGCTAAACCAGTTGTAATCAGTTCGGACTGGGGGTAACTTTGCATAGGATTGCATTGTCAGGCTCGGCTCAGGAGTCAGGACCCGCCGCCGTTACTGAGCCATGCCCGAGACACTCTCACATTCTCTTCACCCGCTCTTATGTCTCCCTGGCTGTTGATCTGGGTCGCTCTCGCTCGCCCCAGGATACCTGAAAAGATCAGTGTCGCCTGCCTGGCTTTGTTCTCCTGTAAGTGCTTCCCCTGTATCTTGCCGGATTCCCTCTCCGCCCTCCTCTCCCATGCCCTCCCGTCGGGTCACGGTTTTTTAGACTACTTCACGCCCTCTTCTGCTTGTTCAGTTGTAGACGGATGGATTACAGCAGTCTCTATTTACAATTGTTATAAAGCAGGATATAATGAACCCATGTGGTAGAGAAGATACTGTGTTGGAAAGGGGTGGGGGATCTTGGTTGGAATCCTTTATTCAGTGCGAAGTTTACTGGGTAACACCGAGGCAATAAATTTCTGTCAGTCTAACTAACCTCATAGAATTGTTAGGATAAAATGGAAAATTGCATATGCTGCGCTGATCTCCTAAAATATGACTGAATGTTAAAACATGCAACGGACCAATGCCTTGAGACACACAGAAGGCATTTTGTTGGTACAACCAAGTAAGCACGTCTACCTGTTATAAATGTGTAGTAAGGTTGTTGGGTTTCAAGGAGAGTAGTTGTAGGTTTCTTGCAGTAAGTGCAAGAGTACATTAGTTTGTTGCTGGAAACCCTTCTATTCTAAAGCATCATTGTTAACTTTCTCTTTTAACTGCATGGTACTTGTTACGGATATAACTATTCCCTTTCCTGTGCAATTCATTGAACATTGCTTGTCAGATAATACATTTGCAAGAAGTCACTGCCTTTCCCTAAAAATGTATTCTGCTTTGCATGGCTTCCTTCTTACCCCACTTACCCCAATCCTATCCTATTAATGCATCATGTTACACAATTATCATTCTCTCTAGTTGGCATTCTTATACTTAAGCAAGCTCCTATTGCCCTTCTTCTGAAGAGCATAGTATAGTTTACCTGGGTCCTCATTGCTTTACAACATGGATTAGAGATATAATCGTTGTATTGTCACCAAACAACTTCTGTGAAAGTATTTGAACTCAGGATGCACAGATCCTATTTCAGCACTCTAACATGTATACCACACTAACTTTTAAAAATCTAATTACTATCACAATTATTCAGAAATAAATATTGACATTTTGTTAATTGGATTGGGGGGAGGGTCACCCGTGCTTCGGTTAATCAGTTCTCATTTTCCTTTTATTAGTTGTCTAAGTATTGGAATTGTGTCATTCTTCACCTGTCTTTAGATGCTTAAACTCAGGAAAGTGGCTTCTTTAAAAATAAAATCTGGGAAAGTGTGTACTAGCGCTTCTATAAGAATAAATATGACAACTTGTTTTATGTACAGGCAGAATTCTGTGAGAAGTGGCTGCTGTTGCTGTTTATGTTCCCATTCCTTCAGTCCTCAGATTTTGGATACAGTGCCGTTTGCTTTAGGATGTCCAGTACTGTGAATCTAGTGGGAGTCAGTCACAATTATAAACTATGGAGTGCTTTTTGAAAATGGCTTATAGTCTGTGATTAGTTCTCTGGAAAGGATAGTTATACCTTTCCATATCTTTTATTGCAATTTAATGTTAACACTTCTCTTAAGGGCACCTTTAGTCCATTGAAACTCCTCCTAGGATTGCACTACCAGTTTTAATATTTGCTGTCCAAATTGCTTCTTAGTTCATTCTGACTTGTACTGTGCAGTGTCTGTCATGTTACTCTTTTGTATTATTTACAAAGACCTATGTGTTGGATACTAAACACGAGCTAACCTTTTTCAAACTATTGGTACCATCTACTCTAACACCTCTAGGTTTTCAAGCCTTTTTTCCAACCCTGATACCTGAGATTATCTCTCAGCTGCCTAGCCCAGGCGTTAGTCTTGGGTTTTATAGTATCTGCAAACTGATAACTTTGGCCCAATACATTGTTCAAAGAAGTGTATCATGTTTGTTCTGAATATGAAAAGGAGTCCTGGGGCACCCTACAGACTAACATATTGTAGCATGAACTTTCATGGACTAGAGCCCATTAAGTGCATCTGATACATTTGATGAACTAGGATCTAGTTCATGAAAATTCATACTACAAAATATCTTAGTCTTTAAGATGCCCATGGCTGTTTTTGTTTTTGCTGCAGCAGGCTTAATGCAGCTACCTGCTGTTGTATATTCTTTGTCCTCATAGTTTTGTTCTTGCTTGATATGTTGTCATGATACATCCAAAATTCATGTCTACAGAAATTTGGAGCTCAGTGCAAATTACTGCAGACTGCTTTTAGCATATATAGCCTGTCTTAAGCCTGTTTAGACACCACATTTATAATCTAATAAAATAACAACATTACCAATGCTTAATTGATGAAGTTCAAAGATCAAGTGTCATCTCATTTTAAAATTAGTTTTCAGTTATGAGACAATGCTAAATTTTAAAGGTTTTTGCTTCTATAAAGTTTGTAAAAATTAGTATGTTTTGGGAAAGTGTTCAGTATCCCTTACATGCATTCTTTTTCTTATGATATGATGTTTGGCTCTGAATCAGCCCAAATTATTATCCCATGTATTACCCCATGGTATAGACCTTATGTCTTATTAAAGGACTGGCAGTGATTCTAGTTATAATTCTACACAATTCCTAAACACAATCTTTAACTTGAATGATTTATAGCTGGTGTTCAATTTTGCCAATATTTTTCTTTTTGAAATTGGATTAAAATTCCTGCTTTTGGTGTTGAGATTGGATTTTTGCCATAAAAAGTAGTGACAAAGCTAAATTAAAAGCTTTGTTTCAAATAGTCATTGTAATTATGCTTCATTACGTTTTTCGTGTATTAAATATTGTTACAACTATTACGATTTTGCTTGAATCCTAATGGATTGGATCCAGCACAGGATTGCAGTTCTTTCTCAATTTCTTAATCTGAAGATATAAACTGTTATTAAATTCAGAATATCTGTGGACAAACAAAGTTCAAAGCCAAGTTTGCTACATTATTATCTTAGATAATGTTCCTGATGGCTTGTGGTGCATCTTTTGGGAGGGATGTTGATATATAGAGACCCAGCATCTCTGGCTGCTATGATGGTGTTTTCCAGGATGTTGTCAATGGACTTTGGTTTTCACAGGAAGTCAGCTGTGTCTCGTAAGTAATGGAGGGGGGGGGGTGCTGAAGGTCTGAGGATGGAGTCCGTATTGCCAGACACTCCTATAATGATAGTGGCAATACTTAAGACAGTGGGATGACCCAGGCTACCAGTTTTGTATATCAGCCTTCTGAACAGATTTGCAGGCTGGCCTTTTACTTTGAGCTAGATAAATGAGACTGGTGTTGCAGGGCAGTGACACTACTTGAAATACTAGATTTTTAAAAATATCTAATGCATTTTTATTGTGTTGTAAATTATCTTGGAGATTTTGAGTTCAATGAGAATTCATTATTTAAAGACCAACTTTACAAAGCAGTACTGTAGTATTTTTTTAAAAGAAAATCCACAGTGATGGAATCTGACAGAAAGTTTTATGTGGTAACTATTTTTTTAGTCCAGGCCAGGCTAGGAAGAATTACTTCTATTACTTAACTGGAAGTAGATCAGACCGTCTTTGTGAGACTGTCGGTGCAATCCTAAGAAGAGTTACACCAGTCTTTCAATGGGCTTAGACTGGTGTAATTCTTTTTAGGATTGCACTGTGTGTTTTTGTTGTTGTTGTTCAGAAGTCACTGTTGTGAATGTTTTTAAAAAATGTATAACACTGCTTGAGGACCATGGACAGCTCTTACAATGTTAACCAAGAAAATGCTGGATCCTTTTGCTGTTCCATAAACTCAGGAGTGCACTAGATGAAAACAGACATGGCAAATTATCAGAATCATAGAAAGGATGAAAAATGTAGGGCATAATGTCCCTACATTATGCCCTACATTATGTCACTGTGTTCTCTATGGTTGGGTGAGGGAAAAGACTGAATGCAGGATTTGGGGGCAGGAGAAAAAGTTTACATAGGTAGGGAATGTTTTTTTCCCTCTCTTCATGTGCATTCTCATTAGTTATGCAGAAATAATCTGTGTATGAGAGTCTTTCTCCCTCAGAGCTTTACCTTCTTCTACCCTAGACTCTTTCCACAGTTCTCTTCCTTCCACTCACCTGTCTGAGAACTCAGATGGCCATCCACATTTGGCTGCTCTAATAGAGGTATGAATTGAACCCGATATGAAGCCTGGCTTGAGGGATTGTACTTGGCACTTAGAGTGGGGTGAACTCTGTGACACCAAGGCTGCCTTTTCTTCAACTAGACAGAGTGTATCTAGATCTCAGCTTTACCTGTTAACACAAAGCAGTGATAGGGCCGCAACCCTGATTTAACGTAAGTCTTTTTCCCATTAAACAACCTTTTCTTCATCACAAGACAGGTGGTATATGATGCCCAGCCTTTACCTGCCTTGGAAACCCCAAATCTGTGAAGGGAGGTTTAGAGTGGGTGGCAGGATGTGTGAAAGGGAGAGTTCTGCCATAACAGGTAATTGCAGATACACATATTTAAGGCTCAGGAATGAATTATGTCTACCTCCATTGCATCCATAAGGAACTCTGAGATTCTTATATAGATGTTTCAGAACCTGGTACATGATCTTCAACAGTCAAACAGCAGATTTTAAGTCCATCCACTTATAGTAAAAAAGAAATATAGGTGATTCCCTGTATTACACTTTATCATTGTACGTCATACAATTGTACATTGTTTTTCATACATCTGAATAGGTAGAAATATTTTTTTATTGTGCTTTCTGTGTGGTCATGTGCAAAATGTATGTCCTTGATTTTGAATGAAGCTTTCTGAATTTCAATACAGATTTTTAACAAGTACAGTGACCTGCCACTGAAGAGCTCTGTAGACAATCAGGATTAAATGGTTTTGTGCTTGGGAATAAGTTCTAATGGGTTTTGTTTGGTATGTCTTACTTCCATTATTTTCAGTTGACTTACTGACAGTTTGAATGGATGCTAGCTGTTTTGTATATAGTTCTTTTAAGAAAAGTTAGGAGCAGGCTCCCAGTTATTAACAATTAGCAGTTTGAGAAGATTTACTGTTTAAAATGGTAGGTACTCAGTTTTTGCTAGTGCAGCATACTGTTCACTATTTTTATTATAATTTTGGTTCCACACAAAAAAGACTTTAGTGAAGTACAGCATAATTGCTCTTTAACGGGTATTGGATAATCTGGTAGATGTAGACTGAACTGAGACAATTTGATGTCAAGAACAGGTTTTAAGACTTAAGGTTCTGCATTTTTTAAGGTTTGTTAGTTTCATTTGTCATAATGGATTGCTTCAGCTACTCTGTGTAGCTCTTCTGCTAAGCATGAAATGTCAGGTGACTGGAGACTGGTTGACTATATGGAGAAATTGACTATATAATACAGGATTTCTTAAACTTATGGAAAGCTGAGGGTAAGCTTAGTCACACAAGAGTGTTTATCAGTGGCACTATCAGTCTGGAGGTCTCAAGTAATGCTTGTTGAAAAGGCAGAGATCTTGAAAGAGTTTCAGTGGAGTACGTCTGACCCTTGCAGGCTCAGTTAAGAGCCTAGGGTTTATACTGGATCTAGCATTATTGCTAGAAAAGCAAGTTAAGGCAGCTGCAAAAAAATGCTTTCTACATCCTCAGCCTAGCCTGGAAGATGACCTCGTACCTTGACATGGCTGATCTGGCCACCTGGATTATTGCTAGGGTAGCATCAAGACTTGACTACTGTAACACAATGTACATAGGTTTCCCCTCTTAAGTCATCTCAGAGACTCCAGTTGGTGCAGAACACTGTAGCTCAGTTATTATTGAGAGCTAGGAGAAGAGTGAATATTAGTCCCATTCTGCAGTAACATCACTGGCTATCTATCTCTTATTGGGCTCAATTCAAGGTATTGGCTATCACATACAAAGCTCTTCAGGGCCTTGGTCCAGCATATCTACAGGACCGCCTTTCTTCCAGTGTTCCTCCATGGCAGCATCACTCATCTGAAAAGGGCCCTCTGCTGGTGCCACCTTGCACAAGGGAAAAATCAACAGCTGCCTATACATGTGCTTTCTCTGTGGTAGCACCCACCTTATGGAAGCACCTACCTGAAGAGGTTACAAAAGCTCCCACTCTCCTGGCTTCCCACGAACAATACAAAACTGAATTATTTAAGAGGGCTCTTTACTCAGATAAAAGGGTTGTGCCGTAAGGAAGTGGTCTCAAAGAGATGCATCAGTAAACAGATAGGGATCATAGACTCTACTACTGCGTGCTACTGTCTATTGCATCAAGTATGATCCTACTGGGTAATTCTTGCTTATGCTCTGTTTCAGGATTTTTCAACTTTATTCTAGGCAAAAATAATCAAATGAACAGGTATAGGATGGGGGGTGCCTGACCTGGCAGTAGTTCATGTGAAAAGGATTTTGGAATTGCAGTCAATCACAAGCTGAACATTGAGTTGGCAATGTGGTTGCAAAAAAGTCATACGTGATTTTAGAAAAAGTTGTACAGCCATATTGATCTAGGCAACCCCCCCAAACAGTTACGAAAACCCATGTAGTATCTTTTATTAGGAGCAAAAAAATTTACACAAAAAGTTGTTCAAGCTTTTGAGCTCCCCAGAACAATTGGTGCGGAGGGCAGACTATGTCATTCCAGAATTGATAGTCTGCTTCACTCCCTTTCTGCAAGAAGACATGGTCCTTTGATTTCAAAAAGGTTTATTGTGAAGAAACAGCATTCATTTCCAGACGTACATATTCCAGGATAGAGAACCTGACCAACCAAAGTATTGTCAAGAATGACTCATAGAAAGAAAGTGGTTACATTTCACACTCCCAAGCCCAGCCTCCCCCCCGAGTTCGCATAGCAAAGCTTCTCAGAGGAACGTAGAGCTCGCCAAGGTCGAGCAGACAGATAAGAGGATTTCCTTTCCCATGGACTCGGCTCCTTGCAGGTGTTGGGGCCTAGAGGGAAAGAAGGCTAAACACTACAAAGTTGAACATGGTGTTACTCAGGTTAAACAGGCTCTGACATTCTGCCACCCTTAAGATCCCTCTCCCCCCAGTTTGTCTGGATATGCTTGTTGGAACTGCTTTAGGAGACGAGGGGCTTTCACGTGGATAGACTCCGCCCACTCCCGATATCCTTCTTCAAAGTTCTTCCAATGATTTAGATAAACAGCTTGTTATATCTGATCTTAGAGTCTAATATTTCTTCCACTTCATAGTGAACCTGATCATTGATCATGGTTGGGATGGGGGTGGTTGGTGAGGGATGCCATTGGTCTGGTGCAGGGGCTTTTTTCAGGAGACTCACATGGAATGTTGGGTGTACGTGGTGCAAATTCTTTGGTAGAATAAGTTCTACGGTCACTTGGTTGATTACTCTCTTAATAGGAAAGGGACCTAAATATTTCAAAGCAAGTTTTTTGCTGGCTTGGTCTATTCAAAGGTTTTTTGTGGAGATGTATACTTTGTCTCCTGGGTGTAATTCCCATCCCTTCACACGGTGGCAGTCTGCGTATTTCTTATAATCTGCTTTTGCTTTAGTTAAGGCTGTTTGTATAGCTGTCCATTGTTGGCTAAGGGCAGTCCACCATTGATGTAGGTCTCCTACTGGTTGTTTTCCTTGCGGCAGCTCAAAGGGAAAAGCTTTTCCATCGTAGCCGTGCACAATTTTAAATGGAGTTTCACCTGTTGAACTGTGGACTGCGTTGTTATAAGAATATTCAGCAAAATGAAGAAGCTCCACCCAGTTATCCTGTTGGAAATTAATATAACATTGAAGAAATTGCTCTAATATCTGATTAGTTTTTTCCGATTGTCCATCACTTTGTGGGTGGAAAGCTGAACTGATTCCTTGCTCCATTCCTGTTAATTGTGGTAATTCTTTCCAGAAATTGGCAATAAACTGTCCGCTGCGGTCGGATATCACCTTAGAAGGAAAAGAATGCAGTTTAACAATGTGTTTCATAAAGATTTCCGCTAGTTTCTTGGGGTGGGTATGGTTGTGCAAGGTATAAAATGTGCTTGTTTGGAGAATAGATCCACAACCACTAAAATACATGAACAACCCTTGGAGGTAGGAAGATCTGTAATAAAGTCCATAGAAATTACTTCTCAGGGTCTACCTGGGGTTTCTAGCGGCTGTAAAAGTCCCGGTGGTTTCCCCTTCCTGGTTTTGGCGCTTATGCACGTTGGGCATGATGAAACATATTGGGAGACATCTTTCCGAATACCTGGCCACCAAAATTGTCTTTGTATTAAATGGAGAGTTTTTAAGTAGCCGAAATGACCCGCGGTGCAGGCATCATGACAACGTTGTAGAACTTCCTTTCGGAGGCTAGCTGGTATGTATAATCGATCCTCTTTCACCCAGTCTCCCTCCGCCGTTTGAGACATTTTTGCTTTGGGCGCTCCCTCCCCTTCCTTTTCCACCTCGCTTTTCACTTTTGCTCTCCACCCCTTGTCTGCTGCTTGAGTCTGTGCAGTTTGGCTGCGAGTGGTAACCTCCTAGTTGGTGGGGGGTGAATACGGTATCAATGGTTTCCTCTTTTTTACTTTGATGTTGGGGCATGTGCGAGAGAGCGTCCGCTAGGAAATTAGTTTTGCCCGGTAAGAAGTTTAGGGTGAAATTGAATTTAGAAAAGAATTCCGCCCATCTGAGTTGTTTAGCATTAAGGCGTCTAGGGCTTTTTAGAGCTTCTAAGTTTTTGTGATCCGTCCAAACCTCGAACGGGTGGCGCCATACTGGTATGTGACTCTATTTGGCGCCATACTGTGAGAACTACTTTCATGGCAAAGGCTTCCTTTTCCCATACGTTCCAGTGCCGTTCAGCTTCTGAAAATTTTCTAGACAGATATGCGCATGGTTTGGCTTTCCCATCCTCCCCCTTCTGTAGAAGCACGCCTCCAATGGCGGCATCGCTGGCATCGACCTGCACTATGAAGGGTCGGTTTTCGTCTGGGTGTTGTAGGACGGGCTCTGACGTAAATTTGAGTTTGAGTTCATCAAAGACTGTCTGGCAACTTTGGTCCCAGACTAATTTGGAAGTGGGTTTCTTTGCTTGATCCCCTTTTCCCTTAGTTTTTAGAAGCTCGGTTAAAGGTAAGGCTATCCTGGCAAATCCTTCTATAAAGTCTCAGTAAAAGTTGGCAAACCCCAAAAAGGATTGTAATTGTTTACGAGTACGGGGGGTCTGCCATTCTTGTACGGCTTTAATTTTGGCAGGATCCATTTTTAGTCCTTCCCCCGAAATGCGGTAGCCCAAATAATCCAGTTCTGTTTTATGGAACTCACATTTAGACAGCTTGATAGGGAGTTTGTGGCACATTAATGTAGTCAGTACTTCCTGTACTAATTTCACATGCTCTTCCTTTGTTTTTGAATAAATTAAAACGTCATCTAGGTAAACGACCACTCCCTTATATAAATATTTATGTAGTACTTCATTGATCATGGTCATGTATACTGAAGGGGCGCCAGATAAGCCGAAAGGCATGACTAAATATTCGTATTGGCCTAAGGGCATATTAAACGCGGTTTTCCACTCATCTCCTTCTTTAATTCTCACATGGAAGTAGGCATCTTTCAAGTCTAATTTGGAGAATATCTTACCTTGCGCCACGACGTTGAGTAGGTCTCTGATGAGCGGGATGGGATAAGCATTGGTTGCTGACACTGCATTGATTCCTCTGAAGTCGGTGCAAAGTCTTAAGCCTCCATCCTTTTTCTTAACAAACAGTACCGGAGCTGCATGTGGACTGCTGGCCGGGCGTATAAATCCTCTCTCTAAATTCTTGTCGATGAACTTTCTTAGTTCTTCTCTTTCCAGTGGGCTCATAGAATATAGTTTGCCTTTGGGTAGCTCTTCTCCTGGCAGGATCTTGATGGCGCAGTCGGTGGCGCGATGAGGGGGAAGACTGTCAGCTTCCTCCTCGCTAAACGCTTCTTCGATCTTCATACTGGGCGCGCAACGCAGCCATAAAACTTTGTAAAGTGTCCAGCTCTGGGGCGCCAGAGTCAAATAGAGTCACATACCATTCGGCTGCTTTGCCTTCCAGTCTTGATGCCAGATGATCAATTCTGCTCTCCTCATCTGGAAACAGATGCCCCCATCGATTGAAGAACTGAAGTGCTTGAACTACAAAAAATCCCAACTTTTGTGTATCTCCATCAAATGTGGCTTCCAACTTAATCCAACCCCAAGGCAACTCTGGCTCCCTCCTTCTTATCTTGTGTCGGAGGAGGTGGAGGCATTGAGCCTTGTGGCAATTCTCTGGGTTGGCCTCGCGGAACTCCCACCTGTTGAGTTCTGGGTGGGTTTCCAGGCGGTGGAGCTCTCGGAAGTATCCCTGTGGCTCTTGGAGGGACTTGTATTGGGGGCGGCTGCTGAGGTGCCCCCTGTCTAGGCGACAGAGGCGGCACTTGTCTCGGAGGGGGAGGCTGCAGATGTGGAGGGACGTTTTGACCCGAAGGTGGTGGTTGTGGAACGATTTGGAGAGATACTGGTTGAGTTGGGGCCGGTAGCGTCGGCGAAGGTGTTTGTAACACTTGTACCGCTACCTGCGTCTGTTGCCTCGGGGCGGAAGTCGTTCGTGTCGTTTGAATAGATGATAGCTGCTGCGGTAGCGGTGACGGACCTACGCTGGATCCCGGAGTGGATTGCATGACCACCGATATTGGAGCACCTGCAGGCACTTGTCCTTGCGTCATTGCCGACGCTTGTCGAACTTGGTTGGCCGCCGCTCGCTCTTCCCTCTGCCCTCTCACCAACTCACCAATGAGAAAAACAGCCTGGGCTAATTCATCCTCCATCGCCTCCATCCGATTTTCCATCCGTCGGTAATATTCAGCGACTTCTTGCGCTGCTCTGTCCTCTCCTTGGTCACTGACCTCCGAGGGCTCGGACGGTCCTCTCGACCGAGGTGGAATATAGTCCGAAGGCCACGGCTGTACTGGCCCTTCTGCCCCGCCGGTTGACCCTCCTTCTTGGGTTATTCTTCTAGCATCACTAGATGGTATCGGGCTTGTTGTAGCGCCGCTTTGCATTCGTAGCTCCTCTTCTTCAGTCATACCAGCTAAAATTCCCTTCGCTAGTCCGGTAATTGCTGAAATCCCAGTATTCACTACTTGGGTCCGATATTTCAACTGTTGAATGCGTCGGCGCTCCCATGCTCTAGCTGAATTTACATCCGAGTAATCCCAACTCATAAGTTCATTTCTGGTGGTTTCCCAATCCTGGAGGCTGTCTGAGCCTCGGGGATCCCACTCTTCCAGGCGGCCCGCCGCTACATTCCACTTATACCAGGGCTGGTTGCTGGCCCGTGTTTCTTCTGGCGTGCGGGTGGTCCTCCTTAGATCCCATATGATGCTAGGGCCTTCCTGCTCTGTTGACCCGACAGTGCGCCAAATGTCAATCATTGAACGGGAAAACATGGTCCCCGCTCTCCTCTCCCTCTAGATAGGGAGCCCCACTGCCTCGGTGTCGGCAGTGAAATCAGCTGGTTCTGTCCGTTAGCCTCTTGCACCTTCGGCCGGGCGCCGGCTCCATTCGGATCAGGTTGTTCCGCTCCTCCAACAGGCACCGTCCCCGCTCCTTCCTCAGGAACTTCTTCTCCCGGGATTTCGCAGGGCGCCTCGATAGGTGCTTCGGTAGGACCTGGGGTCTCCCCCGACCCACTCGCTGGCACCAGTGGTATTGAGTCATCCTCCCCCTGGCCAGGGACCGGTAGATCAATCAAGGAGTCCTCGGTATCCATCCGCCCTGGGTGAGGGGGTTGTAGACTTCAAAGAGTGTTTCTTGACAAAATGTCAGACTATGTCATTCCAGAATTGATAGTCTACTTCACTCCCTTTCTGCAAGAAGACAAGGTCCTTTGATTTCAAAAAGGTTTATTGTGAAGAAACAGCATTCATTTCCAGACGTATATATTCCAGGATAGAGAACCTGGCCAACCAAAGTATTGTCAAGAATGACTCATAGAAAGAAAGTGGTTACATTTCACACTCCCAAGCCCAGCCTCCCCCCCAAGTTCACATAGCAAAGCTTCTCAGAGGAACGTAGAGCTGGCCAAGGTCGAGCAGACAGATAAGAGGATTTCCTTTCCCATGGACTCAGCTCCTTGCAGGTGTTGGGGCCTAGAGGGAAAGAAGGCTAAACACTACAAAGTTAAACATGGCGTTACTCAGGTTAAACAGGCTCTGACAGGTATCTGGAAAACTGATCCTACAAGAAAAGGTTGAAGGAACTTGTTACGTTTAGTCTAGAGAACAGAAGACTTGGGGGAGACATGATTGTAATCTTCAAATACCTAAAGGATTGTCACATGGAACAGGAGAAAGACTGTGCTACCAAGAGTAGCTACATCTAATGGGCTTCATCTGGGAGAAGACTAGATTTCATGTGAACATTAGGAAAAACTTCTGATTAGTGCTGTGGAAGCACCTTGCCTTTGCCCTCCTCCTTTTATTTTATTTATTTGTCATTTATAGTCTGCCTTTCTCCCTGAGATTCAAGGCAGATTACACAGTGTGACATTAGTACAGTCAATTTTAAGGACATTTCCATAAACAATGCCATAGGGTAAATAAACACAAGTTTACAAAGACATAACATTAGAAAAAATCCAATACAGAGTTGAAGAAATGCTGAAACAGAGCATAAGCAATTCTAGGGCTGACATTAGACAACATGAAGCACAGGTAGCTCATAGGAGCACATATTTAAAATAACAGGTAGTATATAAGGCAACATAGTGGTGAAGTTTACAGTCCTTAACTCTTTAGCGAAGCATCTGAGACCTCCTCCATACAATACAAAAGCCTTTTTGAATAATTTGTTTTTGTATCGTTTGCGGAAAGCTAGGAGAGTGGGGGCTTGCCTGACCTCCTCAGGCAGGTCGTTCCACAGGGTAGGGGCCACCACACAGAAAATCCATGTATGGGTTGCTGTTGATTTCGCCCATGTGCAGGGTGGCACCTGCAGGAGACCCTGTTCAGATGAGCAAAGTTGCTATGGAGGAACATAGGGAGGGAGGCAGTCTTTTTTTTCCCGGTAGGTATGCCAGACCAAGGCCACGATGAGCTTTGTATGTGATAACAAATACTTTGAAGTGAGCATGGTAACTGATAGGTAGCCAATAAAATGACTACAGAATGGGGGTGATATTCATGCTTCTGCTTGCTCCTGATAACAGTTGTGCCGCAGCGTTTTGCACCAATTGGAGTCTCCTAGTTAACCCGGATGGGAGACCTATGTATAGTGCATTACATTGAGACTCACCTGGCACTTACTTTCCTATCTTTTAGGTACCAGGCCCAAACACATCTTTTTGCCCAGACTTTTAATTAGGGTTTTTTATCTTACCAACTTTTTAATGGTCTGCACTACTAGGAACAGTTTTTATGCTGCTTATGACTAATGGCTTGCTTTTTAATGGCTTGTTTTTAATTGTAAGCCACTTCAAGCAGGATGAGGTAGTGCAGAAATATTCTAAATAAATAAAAGCAGGCCAGCAGTGAAATCAATTATCTTTCCCTGGAGGTTTCATGCAGAGGCCAAATAGCCATCTGTCAGGAATGCTATAGCTTTGGATTTGCTACATTGTGCAGTAATGTAGACATGAACCCTCTTCTGCCTCTAGAACTCTAAGTTGCTTTTATTGCCTCGTAAGGCTTGCATGGCAGATTTTACTGTTGGGGTAGAGAACAATTTGAGGCCCCTTCCATTTTTAATTTCAAAGACATGATGAAAAGGTAGTGAACAATGCTGAAGGAGTTGATGAGCTGCTGATACAAGCCATAGTGGTGTTTTCTTCTCTTTGTGAAAAAGACTTTTGTGAATTAGTTGGGTTTCTGGTGCTGGACTAAAAATAATTACTGTGATAACTGTAACACTGCTGTTTTCTTTATGGATCCCATCATATACTTCTAAAGAGTCTTTAAAAAGACAGAGCACAGCATGCTTTTAATCCTCTATATTAGAAGTATCTGCAAAATAAAATTGTGAAGTCATCTGTAGTAGAGCATTTTAATTACATGGTAAAATTGAATCAGATTGGCAAGCAGTGTTTCCATGGGGGCCTTCCAAGGTATAGGAAAAGGCCATGATAACATTTATATAGTGTCCCCAACTATAAGCAAAGTACCATTATACCTAAACAGCAAAAGTAGGTGGGGGTTTCTTATACAAGATGCCAGATAGTTTCTGATTAACAAGGATAATTATATTTGTAGGATAATTTCCCCTTCTCCAAAAACAGTAAACCAGTGGCAAAACAAATCTAACAGATTGCAAGAAAGAACTCCTCTCTGAAGCTATATAACTTGCCCAGCAGATTCCATGAAGTAGGCATTTTTGAAAAAAATATATTATCTTGGGCTTCTAATTTAAACTCTGCAGAATTAAAACTAAGTGCTTTGGCTAGACTGAAGAACAAGTTTTTCGAAAGATCACACAAGTATGTTGAACTTAAACACTTAAGCAACTGCAGTTAAAAAGAAGCACCCACAAATTGTAGCTGGGCTTGATAACTAGTATTGCCCAGGCCCTGAGGGTGAAAGCAGAGAATGGTGGGTTGTAGGGGTGAGTAATGTTGGGGGGGCACTCACATGCTCACATTGCACACATGCTTTGGAGCATCCCACATCATACAAGGAATTACATCATTGACTCTAAATACTAAATTGGGGTCAGTTTTTTTTAAAAAGGCCCCCAATTTAGTATTGGGGTCAATATGACCTCCCTATGCAATCCATTCCCTATCACACTGGGAATAATGTTATTCCCGGTGCTACACAAGGACTCTCCAGAGCATGCTTCTTCTCCCCCACCACCACCTCATTCCTTCACCTTTTCCTCCCAGCCAGCCAGGTGAGGGGTGCGGAGGCTGGGGCATCTCCTGCTCCCACCAGGGGATTCCCAAAACAGCAAGGGCTACTCCGGAACTTAAGGACTCAAACTCAAAACCACTTTTCCAGAGTAATCATTCAAAAATTTACAATTACAATATAATAAACTTAGTATAAAGTGCAACAAGTGCTCAATTTCATCAATGACAATATCACAATAATTAGCAATAAATAGCATGTTATGACAAAAATCCAATTGGTGGGAAAGAATCCAATGTACACTCATAAACAGATCAAATCAATCAATATATAAATCTGTACAAATTCAATACAAGACAGTATCAAAAGTCTTCTCTAAAGTGCACAATGTCCAACAATGACTTGCATAAAGCAAAAATGTTCAAATTAAAGTTGCTGTGTAATTGCCTGCAGATGTCTGTAGAGCCACGAAGCTTCACAAGTGCCACACCTACGGGTTTTACCAGCATAAGTTGTCCAATCCCGTTCCATTCTTTTACTTCTTCATAGGCATTCTTTTCATCATAGCAATTGCTTCATTCATAAACATACCACCATATTGGTATTCCCAGGATGGTCTGATACCATTGGTGCATGTTGATGAAATTGAGCACTTGTTGCACTTTATACTAAGTTTATTATATTGTAATTGTAAATTTTTGAATGATTACTCCAGAAAAGTGGTTTTGAGTTTGAGTCCCACCAGGGGATTGGCAAGCCGATTGGTAACAAATTTTTAATTTTTTCTTACCAACTGCAGTGTCCAGTCCCACCATATTATCTGCAACAATAAGATAATTTCTAAACTTATCTGAATTACACTATGTTAATAAAAGGAAAACAAAGTTTAAATAATTAAATTAGCTATCTTAATTAAATTACTGACAACATGAAATTTTATTTTGTTTGACTAGTTTGCCCTTTCAAATTCTTAAGAAGTTTAGTTGGCAAATGTTTTTTAACACAATCTCTCTCTCTCTCTCTCTCTCTCTCTCTCTCTCTCTCTCTCTCTCTCTGTGTGTGTGTGTGTGTGTGTGTGTGTGTGTGTGTGTGTGTGTGTGTGCACATGTGTGTGTGCTAGCTTGATACCCATGTAGCATCCTCTGCAGTTGTTTAACCAATTCCTGTTTGACGTCAATAAAGTTGCTGCACCTCAAGCGTGATTCCTTTTTGTAAATAGATTTGCAGGAATTGGGCTTCCTGTGGAGGTGTAACCAAGTGATACACCTGTCCCTCAACTTTGAAGGTCGGCATGAAGTTGAGGCCAGATAATCATTTTTTAATGAAGTTCCAGTTTTACTTTAAAATGGCTAATTTATCGATAGGCTGAAATTAAATTGTTCAGTAATTTGTTAGTAATTTGTCAGGTTTTTGTTAAGCTTTTTTGGAATTTTGGTCAGCAAAATCAGCCATTTTGACCCTTTGACTAGTTTCCACCCCTGTGTATCCAGTTAAAAGGATCTCTTGTGACATGGCAGGGAATGATCTGTGCAAGACACACTCGGGTCCACTGTTCTTCAGTCGCTGGACTCAATGGACATCTGACTTTGTGTAAGGGCCATACACTTTGTGTATGGCTGAAATTCTGTGGGACTTCCTTCTCACTAAATATGAATATTATTAGACTTAACATCAGCCCTGACCTGGATAGCCCAAGTGAGCCTGTTCTCATCAGATCTCAGAAGCTAAGCAAGGTTGGCCTTGGTTAGTGATTGGATGGGAAACCTCCAACAAAGACCAGGGTTGTAGAGGGAGGCAATGGCAAACCACTTCGGTTAGTCTCTTGCCATGAAAACTCCACCAGGGATCACCATAAATCAGGTCTCCCTTGTCCACAGGGAGTGAACAAACAAGTGGACAAGGGAGACCCGATAGATATTGTTTATCTTGACTTCCAGAAAGCTTTTGACAAAGTTCCTCACCAAAGGCTCCTAAGTAAGCTCAGTAGCTATGGGATAAAGGGCCAAGTCCTCTTGTGGATCGAAAACTGGCTAATTAATAGGAAACAGAGAGTGAGTATAAACGGGCACTTCTCACAGTGGAGGGTGGTGAGCAGTGGGGTGCCACAGGGGTCGGTATTGGGTCCAATGCTTTTTAACTTGTTTATTAATGATTTGGAATTGGGATTAAGCAGTGAAGTGGCTAAATTTGCAGATGACACGAAATTGTTCAGGGTGGTGAAAGCCAGAGAGGATTGTGAGGCACTCCAAAGGGATCTGTCGAGGCTAGAAGAGTGGGCATCCATGTGGCAAATGAGGTTCAATGTAGCCAAGTGCAAAGTAATGCACATTGGAACCAAAAATCCAAAATATAAATACAAGTTGATGGGGTCTGAACTGGCGGAGACTGACCAAGAGAGAGATCTTGGAGTCATGATAGATAACTCACTAAAAACGTCAGCACAGTGTGCGACTGCCATAAAAAAAGCTAATGCTATGCTAGGGGTTATTAGGAAAGGGATTGAAAACAAATCAGCCGGTATCATAATGCCTCTGTATAAATGGATGGTGAGGCCTCATTTGGAGTACTGTGTACAGTTCTGGTCGCCACACCTTAAAAAAGATATCATAGCACTGGAAAAAGTACAGAGAAGGGCAACTAAAATGATTAAAGGGTTGGAACACTTTCCCTATGAGGAAAGATTGAGGCGCTTGGGGCTCTTTAGCCTGGAGAAAAGACGACTGAGGGGAGACATGATAGAGGTTTACAAGATAATGCATGGGTTAGAGAAGGTAGAGAAAGATGTGTTTTTCTCCCTTTCTCACAATACAAGAACTCGTGGGCACTCTATGAAATTATTGAGCAGTCGGGTTAGAACAGATAGAAGAAAATACTACTTTACACAAAGGGTGATAAACACATGGAATTCGTTGCCACAGGAGGTGGTGGCAGCTACAAGCATTGCCAGCTTCAAGAGGGGACTGGACAAATATATGGAGCAGAGGTCCATCAGTGGCTATTAGCCACAGGAGATAGATGGTATTCTCTTTGTGGGGAGGTGGTGCTCTGTTGTCTTGGTGCTGGAAGGAAGGCAGTGGGAGGGCTTCTGGTGTCCTGGCCTCACTGACAGTCCTTTAGATGGCACTGGATTTCTAGCCACTGTGTGTGACAGAATGTTGGACTGGATGGGCCACTGGCCTGATCCAACATGGCTTTGCTTATGTTCTTATGTTCTTAGGTATTACTTGAGGGCACTCTCCACCACCATCAGACTGAACATCACTTGAAAGTCCCTGCCACTAGATATGGAAGTAAGTAGAAATTAGTAGCAAATGTGATTGCAGTTTTTTTAACTGTTACCCTCTAGACAGCACAATAGTAGGGACAAAAGTGAGTTCTTCTAGAGATGTGCTTTTTATCTCCTCCCCCCTCCCATTCTTTTTTCATTCTTTTTGGCTGAGAAGATATGTCAGAAAGAAAAGCTGCAGTGGGGGTCCCTAGCCTTTTTGAGCCTGTGAACATATTTGGAATTCTGATACAGTGCGGTGGGTACAGCAACAATATGGCTGCCACAAAATGGTTGCTGCAAGAGACAGAGCCAGCCACAAAATGGTAGAGAGTCCAGTAGCGCCTTTAAGACTAACCAACTTATTTGTAACGTAAGCTTTCAAGAACCACAGCTCTCTTCATCAGATGCATGGAGGGTATGATGAAACTGGCCAGAGATATATACGTGGTATGGGGAGGTGGGAGAGGATGCAGGGAGTGAGAGTCATGTAAATGTAAATCAGTTACAAAAAGTCAGGAAAGAGGTGGAGTGCACAATCCAGGCTGGGTGTGACCCCTATTTTGCAACTACAGACTAACATGGCTAACTCCTCTGGATCTATAACCACAAAATGTCTGCTATAGCTTACCTTCTTCAGTCATGCAGTGAAGATCCTTGCGTTGTGGAAGTAGTTTCTGCCAAACCAATGTTTTTAGAAATCTGCACAGCCAATCAATATTCCAATGGCCAGTCAGAAGCCATGCTTTGTAAAAGCTCCACCTGGCCCCACTTTCTTTCTAAAAACACTTGGAGGGCACCATTTTGGGGACCCCTGCTTTAGAGGGACAGTATTTTGTGGGCTGAAAAGAGATGGCAAAACAGCTGCAGGCCTAGTGCTATGGATAGCCCAAGGCACAGTGCAACAACTGCCTTTGCTTTAAGAAGTAATCACTGGGATGAAAAACTTCCTTGCGACTAACAACTTAGCCAGGTGTTTTTGTGAAACACTGTTCATAGCACATGGTGTATTACACTTAATGAGTCTTTTTAATAGCAATCAGCCCAACAGAAATAAATTGTTTGGTAGGCGTTGACTGCAAATTAATATTAATCTTGGTTCATGATCTTTATCATGTATCTTAGGTCTATCTTGAACCCAAGGGCAAGTTGGAGTAGTATAGGTGTAAAATTACCAGAAATTCTGAAACCACAAAAAACTCTTCCTTCCAGAAAAAAATAGAAATTTTGGTGAAAAATGAAATATATGCAATATGTATTTTCCTGTCAAACCTAACCACTTTTATTGATTGATCAACATTAAATTCTTTATGTATAAAAAGAATTTTTAACATATAAAATTGTACTATTTAATGTATTTATGAATTTTAAAAGTATAAATATGTTCATTTTCTATAAGGAAAATTGCAAGTATATGCAATACTTTTATTTATTTGAAAATAAAAAATAAGCATATACAATAGAAATAAAAATATGACAATTAGAAGTCTACTCATAAGCATCTATAAAAGGTCTCCAGATAGAAGGTAGTTTAAAAGTACATAAAGATCCTCAAAATCCATGGTTGTTCTAAAACAAAATTAATGAGTAAAAATTTCCTCCCCAAAAGATCAAACATGTCCAAAATGCATGCTTAAGAGATTTGTTCTGTAAGCTACAGCACCAGCAATTAGACAGTGTACATAACACTTTACTACTAAAAAGGTGCTGTGGTGTTCAGTAAACCCTAAACATATTTTTTTGCTGAACAAGTTGGCACTTAAGATCCATAAATACATGCAGTACTTGAGAAACAGTTGCAAACCGCTGTACCACTTGCTCCCATAGCACATATATCTGATTTTTGTGATCTAAGAAGTAGGAAAGATAAAGGTAGAAAACAGTAGTAAACAAAAGGGTATGTATTTGGACAGAAACGCGTAGAATCACAATAGGTAGGTCTGTGAGCATGACAGAAGATACTGGGCTCTATAATGTATTATAAAACCCGCTATTACATTTTGTTCCCAAAATTATTTACTTTTAGACAAAAAAATGTTGAAAATGTTGTATGTTTACAGTATGTTTGTTCAGTGTTCCCTAAAATTTCCCAATTTTTCTCCTGGAAAAATTAAGAAAGTCTCAGACTTTTTCATGCTGTGCATTTGGAATGAGTAAAATGCTTTGTGAGGCAAGAATGTCCCACTCAAAAAGTGAAAATATTCCGAAGGAAGTTTTTTAGTATCTCTCCAATTTCCCAATTTTTCCTTTGACTAAGGACATTTTGTGCATGTGAAAAATCTTGCCTTTGAAGCATTTTGCACATTCTAAAAGAGAAAAATATTTCTTGGAAGGGTTTTGCCAAAATTTTCCAATTTTTTATTGGAAAAAATTGCAGGGAGGGGAAATCCTTGGACATAGAAGGCATTTTTTCCCTTGAATTTTTCCATTTTGTTCTCCTGGACATTTGCATCTCTAGGTTGAAGGTTTAAAATAGAAAAAAAAAATAGCATCCCAAAAAGGGTAGCTGTGTTAATCTGTTATAGCAAAAAGTTTGTGGCACCTTAAACACTAATAAACTTATTTTAGCCGTATGGTTTTTGTGAGCTAGAGCCTGCTTCATCAGTTGTATACATGCATGGAGGAAAATGTAGAACTAAAACGCCATGAAATGCCAGAGGTATTTTGTCTGATGTTTCAATGCAAAATTTTATTTAGCTTTCTTACTGAGATTCAAGGTAGATTAGAGTACTGAAAGAGTGGGGAAAGTAATCACACGGTTTACGATACCGCATGAACAATGAAATAGAACTTGAATGCCAGTACCAATAACTAGAGTTGATCCCAGTAACTGATCAGTAGTATACAAGATAAATGCAAGGCTTTTAAAAGAGTGCTTGGCACTTGTGATTGCATATATGTTAATGATATTAAAAGTAACTATATTATAGTTTGTTTAAAAATGAAAAATGGCAGCATATGCGATCAATATGTTGATGTACCATGTTTGTTTTCTCTGCCCTGCAATGCTGTTCCTTCGTTTTGTCCTGTTATTGTTCTGGATTTGTGAAAAGTATCAAATCCTTGATTCAGGTCCAGTAGTACTTTTAAGATCAACTAGATTTCCAGGGTACGAGCTTTCTAGAGTCAAAGCTCCCTTTAACTGGTCTTTAAGATGCTACTGGACCCGAATCGTGCTCTTCTCCTACAGACCGACATGGCTACTATCAAATTCTTGAACTCTTCAAATAAACCTTCTGTATACAGCTGCAGTAGAGGTTTATAAAATTATGTATGGCATAAAGAGCATAATATTAGAATTCTCATAATAGTAGAATTCACAGTCATTCAGTGAAGCTGATAGGGAGTAGATCTGGGACAGACAAAAGGGAACAATTCTTTACATGATGAGTGATTAAGATGTGGAATGCACTGCCAGAAGATGTAGCAATGGCCACAGGCATAGATGGCTTTAGAAGGGAATTAGACAGAATAGGAGGGTTAGACAGCGTTAAAGGATAGGTCTATCAGTGGCTACTAGCCATGGTGTCTAAAGGGAACATCCACTATCAGAGGCAGTGTACCCTGGGATCCAATTCCCTGGGTGGGGCGGGGGATCCCCCACTTCTACCTTTTGCTCCCCACTGCCACTTACCTGGCCAGCAGGGGGAAAGACAGGGAATAGGCCTCCTGGGTGTGCTCCCACGCTTCACAGTGGGCCTATTTGAGCCCCAAACAGGCCAAATCAGCCTGCAGCAATGCACGCATGCAATCCCCAGCCTTGCACAATGACCACATCCTGGAGATGACATCATCAGAAGGTAAATGCTTCCCCCACTCCTGCCTAGAGAGTAAGGGGACCTGGCAACTCTAAGTGAACCTCTGAATACTAGTATCAGAAAACAACTTCAGGGGAAGGCCTCAGCCTCTATGCCCTGTTGTTGGCCCTCATTAGAACTGTTGGCCACTGTGCGAGACAGGATGTTGAACTGGATGGACCATTGGTCTGATCTAGCAGGGCTTTTTTGTTGTTGTTCTTACGTACTACAAAAATATACTTTAACCTATTTTATACCAGCCTTTATGGCTGATCATTAGAACCCTTCTGGATTGTACTAAGGGTCTACAGTTGTTCAGCATCCCATTTCCAGAAGCCACTAGGCTGATGCCTCCATGAAGCCCACAAGCATGGCATGATGGCGGCAGCCCTTACTTATGATGTGGTCAGTATCTATGGCTGATCAGAGCCCCGTGGCACAGAGTGGTAAGCTGCAGTACTGCAATCCAAGCTCTGCTCACAACCTGAGTTCAATCCCAGCAGAAGCTGGGTTCAGGTAGCCAGTTCAAGGTTGATTCAGCCTTCCATCCTTCTGAGGTCGGTAAAATGAGTACCCAGTTTCCTGGAAGTAAAGTGTAGATGACTGGGGAAGGCAATGGCAAACCACCCCGTAAAAAGTCTGCCAAGAAAACGTCATGATGTGACGTCCCCCCATGGGTCAGTAATGACTCGGTGCTTGCACAAGGAACTACCTTTACTTTATCTATGGCTGCCTGTGAAGATGGATATTCTAATTGGCAATCATGGCTAATAACCGTTACCCTGTATGTCATCACGTATTTGTTTGGTTTAAGCCCCAAGATTTAGAACTAAGGATTGTGCTTTCTAGAGGCAGGCATGAACCAAATTATGAACCAAAGTTTGGCACGAACTGGGCTGGCTCGACATTCATGAACCAACAGTTTGTGGGACCCCTTTTTTCACGATCTGCCACAACTTTTAAGGCCAGTTCGTAGGTTCGTAATTGGTTTGTGAAGCCAGACAGCCTGGCACCAATCCATTAATTCCTTAGGCAACGGAGGGGGTGAACATCTGCAGATCATCTGCAGCCATGGAAACACCAATCTTAGCCAGTTTGGTATAGTGGTTAAGAGTGCAGGACTCTAATCTGGAGAACCAGGTTTGATTCCTCACTCCTCCACTTGGAGCCAGCTGGGTGACCTTGGGTCAGTCACAGCTCTTCAGAGCTCTCAGCCCCACCCACCTCACAGGGTGTTTTGTTGTGGGGATAATAATAACATACTTTGTAAACCACTCTGAGTGGGTGTTAAGTCATCCTGAAGGGCAGTATATAAATCAAATGTTATTATTTGATAGGCAGCTCTCCCTGCCAACCAGAGAGCTCCCATTCTTCTCTATGCTAGCAAGGTGCAAGAATTAATTCCCTAGACAATGGAGGGGATGGATGTTCTGAAGCCCTGGGAACACCAATCTTAGCCCTCAGAACCTTGATAGGCAGCTCTGCCTGCCAACCAGAGAGCTCCTGTTCTGCTGTATGGAGAGCAACAAGTATAATCACCAGCTTTCAGCCTCGTGGTTCCACTTTCCAACAGGCGAGAGACAAGGAAAAGCTGCTGTTGGGAGATGGAGAGCGGGGGGGGAGGATTTTGGAGCATTTTGATGGAGTTGCTAGCTTGCTACTTAAAAAGAGACTGATAACCAGTCTTTCTTATTTAGAGCATCTTTCTCGACTGGGAAGGTGTTTGTGTGGTGGGTGAGGACCCTTTTCCCCCACCCCAGTCCCAGGACTACTGCTAGGCTCTGGGGCCAAGCTTAGTGGATTGTTCTGCTGAGGGCTCACAGTATTCTTTTTTATTTTGTTTTTATTAATTATTCTTACTTTGAGCACCTGGCCTGGATGGGAAGGTGTTTGTGTGGTGCGTTGGGGGCCTTTTCCCTCATCCCAGTCCCAGGCCCTCTGCCCTCTCCTTTCTGCCCTCTCCTTTAAAAGAATATTTCTGTGTCCCGAAGAACATCTCCTTGACTAGGGAAGGGTGCCGGGGGGGGGCCTATAAAGGTGGCAGGGACAAGGAGCTGGTGATGAGTTGTTGGGAGCGAGTGAGTTGGAGAGATGAGAGAGCGTGGCAAGGTCAGAGAGAGAAGGAGCAACTCTGACCGTCCCAACAGAGGGAGAGAGAGATCCACAGCGTCTCCGACCCCACTCCTCCCTCCATAACTGAGGCTTTTCTTGAGCCCTAGCCACTGCCCAGGCCAACCTGGAGGGTATGCCACTCCCAGGCTCCAACCAACCTGGCCTCAGGAGGTGGCTACAGTCAGAACCCATCATCACCCAGGTGGCCACTCCCATCTCCAGGAGCCCATGACCCCCAGGGGGAGGAAGGGAGGCAGGCCCCTGACCACCTCCCAGGCTCGCAAGGAGGGGGCAGCCACCATCATACGTCTTGGGGGCCGTTGTTCCATTCTCAGGAAGATTCTGTAACTCCAGCATGCAACATTTTGGTGCTGCTTGCAGTGTATTCCAGTGGAGCTAATTCAAGTCAATTGGCATTCATGCCTACCATTATAGATAATGGAACTCTCCTGGGGGCACCTGCTTTGGGGGTCTATAAATCGGACATCTGAAAGGCAATCTTCTCCAAACTTGGAATGTGGCTGGAGGAGAGCCTGCTGAAGAGTTCCTATGAGTTTGGCATCTCTAACTTTGAAGGGAGCTGTTCTAGGGCCTCCGGAAGTGACAAACTACAAACTGAATGAACCGGTTCATGAAAGTTCGTGGCTCGCAGTTCATGAAATGCAATGAACCACGAATCGCACGGTTCGGAATTTTAGGAACTTCAAAAATGTAATGTAATCTGTTTATATTATATTAAAAATCTCTGCTGTTGTGTTCCTGGAGGTATCAACTTCACTTACTTTATACAAACTTAGTCCAGATTGTTAGGCCATACCTGATTTTGTTTTTAAAAAATACATTTTATTGGGTGATGGGAAAGTGTAGCATGTAGTTTAAGTACATGGCAGTGAAAAAAATCTTCTCCTGCCTGAGTCAGCACAGCTACTGATCAGAAAACTTTTCATCTTCCTGTGCTTGTGATGTCAGCTTCTTTATAGTAAGCTAAGATGCCTCTTCAGGGTTTTTTTGGGTAAGTTTTCTTGAGTTACTAGAGATTTCTCTAATACAAACAAAGTAGCATCATGGACTGGAACAGTTGTTTTATTCCTCCCCTACCCCCTAGAAGAAACAATCTTTTCCAGCTTTCAGATTTCATTTTGTTATTCCTTTCCAGATGGCAGTTCATACTTTGCCTGTTGGCAAACCTCAAATTCATTTTCTTTCTTTAATGAATCCCAGAGCTTTGTATGCAAACAAGTTTTTGCGTGTGTCTGCCAATTGATTTGTATCTCATTGCTAAATCAATCACAATGTTCTCAATGCAAATACACGCAAGGTGGCATTTTTTTCATTTTTAAAACATTTCTATACTGCCTTTCCATCCAATTCAGGATCCCGAAGGCAGAAGATATTAAAACATTTCAAACTTTAAAAAAAAAACTTAAAATTCAAATTGTAATCTGTTTCTTCTTTAAACCGTGCCTTTGGGCCTTTAAGTCAGCTCCTCCCTTACATTACATTAAACTTTTGTCTCAGAAGGTCCCAGGTCACAACCAACACTCCTTTTGTTTCCACTCACACAGACCTTCAGTTGTTCTCTACTTTGCCGAGACTTATACCTCGATAACACTTGCCTTTGGAGATTGAATCCCACTGCTAATTCCACCTGTGACGTTTTGCCCTGTGCATTGCTGCTTCTCAAAAGTTTTTTGCTGTCACCAAAGCTTTCACGTTAGATCTCTTTCATTTAACTGTTATTATAGGAGAGCTTGTTATATAGATGGTAGTATGACAGAACAGTCAGTACTTTTCACTATGTCCTCAGCAGAAAGTAAAAAGACTTTCTTGCCATCCTTTTTTGCTTCCTCAGAAGCGGAATTTATTTACAGGAACTTCCCAGTGGTTGCAGATAAGTGTATTGTTTTCAGAATAGTTCTTAAGCTCATAGTTATATCTTCACAGGCCCAGTTACAAAAGACTAATTTTCCAAACAGAAATTTCACTGACAAAATAAACACTGTTCTCATCCACGCAGACATAGACTTTCTACACAGCTTGCCTGAACCAGATAGAATAACCACTTCGATATGTACACACTGACCTAGGCACACATAGTTTGCCTGACTTAGAAGAAATACTTTCTCTGCGATTCACACAGTCATCTTAAGCTCCACACAGATTGCCTGACTTATCCAGAATGAATACTTTCTCTCAGCACTCTGACTAAAAATTGCAGTGCTCTGCTTAGGGAACAGCTACTGTCTAATCACAGCACACACCATTTACCATCCAGCCCCCCTTTTCACCTCAAAGGCCTGCATTTAAACCCACAATAATAACTATAAGGCACCCTACATTAACAAGCAAAAATAAAATACAATAGTTCATTTCATGCAAAACATTATACAAATGTATTTTAAATATTTAAAACTATTAATTAAAACCTAATATACACTCATAAAAATATAAACACACACAGCTAATATGGTTGCTAGGTCCCCTCACCCTCCAGGCTGGAGGCCTGGCACTCACCTTTGTGTAGGTCTTCCAGGGCCGCACAGTGACATCACTTCCATGAGTGATGTCATAGCGCTGGGTCTCATGCTGCCCCTGGGAGCACTCCTGCACTCCACAGTGGGCCAATTTCAGCCTGTTTGGAGCCAAATTAGGCCCATATGGGACCTAAATTGGCCCACTGTGAAGCACAGGAGCGCTTCCGGGCCCTCCCAGCAGTGCTCTCACACCACAGCGTGCTGAATTGGGCCCGTTTGGGCCAAAATTGGCCTGTTGCGGAGAGCAGGAGCACAGCTGGGGCAGTGCAGAGGGTCCTATGTGACCTGTATATTGCTCCCGCACTTCACAGCAGGATGATTTTGGGCCCAAACGGGTGCAATTTGGCCTGCTGTGGACCACAGGACCACTGCCAGGCGGGCCCTGGAGCATTCCTGTGCTTCATAGTGGGCCAATTTAGGCCCCAAACAGGCACCGTGCTGCCCAGAAGCATGTCCCAGGAGACATGTTCCCTCGCCTTTTCCCCCACCGGCCAGGTAAGTGGAGGCAGGGGGTGGAGGGTGGGGGATTAGCAACCCTAAGGGCTAATAAGAGTGAGGAAATGTCAAAAAAAAAGCAAAAATGTCTTCATTTGCTGATGGAAGGCAGTGATAGGAGACAGATGGATTGCCCTAGGAAGGGATTTCCAAAGTTTCAGTTTGACAACTGGCCCTTTCTCAGGTTGTCGCCCACTTAGCCGCCCACATGCAAATGAGGTGACTAGGGAAGCTGAGTAGGTTCATATAGGAATAAGCCCTTTAATATGTTGCCCCCAAACTTTAAAGATCAATACCAGCACCTTGAATTGGGTCCAGAGGCAAATTGGGAGCCCATGTAGATGGAACAAAAGTAGAGTGATACAGACCCTGACAGCCATTCAAGACAGTGTTCTGGCTGCATGATTCAGTACCAGCTGTAGTTTCCAGTCTTCAAGGGCAGCTCTAAGTAGAGCTCATTGCAATAATCTAATGTAGAAGCAACTAGGGCATGCACTGCAGTGGCAAGATCTTTCCTGCCCAGCTGGTTAAAGGCACACTTAGCCACCAGTACCACATGTTTATCTAACAGGAGGTCCTGGGTCCAGGTGCAGGTAGTAATCACTGTGCAGGTAGTGCTCTGACTGATCTATATAGTTCAGCATCCCATACATAGTAACCAATCAGGTCTCCCTGAAAGGTGTACAAGTAGGGCACAAAGGGCAAAACATTCCCCGATGTTGCATCCTGGCACCAGAAGGTTTACTGCTGGTGAACATGAAGGGTTCATTTACTCAGCCTGGCTAGTTGCCATTGATGTACCTATCCTCCATAGACTTGTTTCGTCTGCATTTAAAGCCTACAAAATTAGTAGCCATCTCTATGTTCTGTAGTCATAAAATCTCCAATTGAATTACTTTTGATTGAAGAAGTACTTTCTTTTGTCCTGCCCATTGCCTTCATTGTGTGGCTGAGTTCTATTATTATGGGTCAAGGGGGGAAATGTCTCTTTAAAAGAAACAGATGCTATATAATTGCAAAATTCAGTTCTGGAAAACTTCCACAGTACAATATTGTTTCATGTATAGCGTAGCAACATGATACTTCCTTTCCCTTTCAGTTCCTGTTTTATGATGTAGGTGAAAAGGTCCCTTTGTCAATGGCATAGTTCCGTAATTGTGTCAGTGTGGGTCACTTCAACAAGAATCATTTTAACGTATTAAATATTTTATACTAAAGATAATAGTCAGCAAAGGCAAAACAGTCTCTCCTCTATTTGTCAAGCTGCTTTCCCATGCAAATCCTCCTTCAAAAGCCATTCTTCTTGCAAAGCCTTTTCTGAGCTCTAATCTCTCTTGTTTCCACATCTGCCAACTTCCCAACTCAACCACCACTACATTGCCACTTTGTGGTATTGTCTTCCTAGAGGAAGTGTTTCTCACACTGGGTTCCATGATGGTATTCCAGTGAGTCCATGAGACCTTTATAAGGTCAAAGGGCAGACTCCTTTCATGACCCTCTGGAGCCCTGTTGGTGTTATAGAAATGAGAGCGAAGACTTTGTATCAGAGAGAGGGCAGAATTGGCTTCTTCATCTTTTGACAGGTGCCAATTAAGGTGAGACTGATTAGAACTTGGGTTTAGAATTGCAATATAGAAAAAACCGTGTACAGACCATACAATACAGGCCATAAAAACATCATTCTTAAACTTGCTTTTAAAGTATAGGTGGTGTATTTCTCATTGAAGAGGATGAAAGTCTCCATGGGGCTTGCATGACTTGCCATGCATTTTGAAAGGAGGCTATCTGGCACATGTCAGGCACCAGTGAGGGAAGGGGGGAGGGCTTGGGTGTCCATGCAAATTTTGTCATAATTGAGGTCCCAGTATAGTAAATGTATAACTTGGATCTACAGAGTTCCTTGGACATTCTGTACAAAAAGGTGTATCAAAGAAGGAGTCAATTCCTAGGTTAGCCAACTGCCATAATCTCTTCTGACCTATTACAGTAGGAAAGTATAGCACTAGTTAAAACTTTGCCCAGAGTTAAATTTCCTGACAGTAGTAATAATGCTTTTTCAGGATTAGTCTATCCCCCAAAATGAAAAAAATACTTTGGAATAGTTCTTCAGATAATGTTGAAGTACTACAGACTGATTTAGAGGAGTGCATTAAAATATACTTAATGATTAAGAGTAGTTAAAATTTTCCTCTTTGTTTTACTTATATATATTCTACTTGGTGGAAGAGGAAGTAATGGACTAATTTGCTTATGGAATTCAAACATTTCCTAAGTGAAGAAAATTCTTCAAGCCTAGCAAAGTCTTGTTAAGATCAAGACTTTTCCTCTGAGAAAGCAAATGAAATAAGATTGACCAGGGTTGCAGTTTGGTGTAAGACTGAGGGGAAATTCTTTTGAAGGCCTTAGGAACTGTTTTGGAGAAGTGCAAAGCCAGCAAGCCTTAATGTTTAGTGTCATACTAGTATCTGGGAGACCCAAGCTGGAATCCCCACTCTGTTATGGAAGTTCACTGTGTGACCTTGGGACAGTCACTCTCTTTAATCCTAACTTGTCTCAGAGAAGTGTGGTAGTCATGATTTAATCGAGGAGATGAGAATACTGTAAGCTGCTTTGAGTCCCCAAAGCAGAAGAAAAGTGGATCATAAAATACCTAAATAAAAATAAAATGGCGCACTCGCTTTCAGAATTATTGTTGCAGACGGTCTGTAACATGGTCTTTTTACTTTCTGCTGAGGACACAGTGAAATTTATGAAGACAAACTACCACTTAATGTGGACTTCAGAATTTTCACAAGAATTGTTTTAAGTATGCTTTGGTAGCCCCTAGCATTACATGATGCTGCATGTATGTACTTTTTTTACTTGGCATATGTTTGGTTCCAAGTCTTCTGGACTCCAGGTTGCCTGAAGTGCATTAACTTTTTAATTCATTTTAGTTGAAACTATTATGATTTGATTTTTGCCAGGGAGTAGATAACAGCCCTTCACCTTCTGCTTTAACTTATGCCTCCAATGTTATGCCTTTGATCCTAAGTTATTTTGCATGTTGCCAAACTTATGCACTGAATTTTCCATTTCTGAATGTCATCTTTGCTCCTTCTTTACAGCAGATTTTTGCAGTCAAAGTATATTCTTCTATCTACAACTTAAACTATTTGAATCAGCACTCACTCTATGAATTTGTCTTACATTTTGAGATCTAGCTGTGTAATTTCCACACCTTTTCCATAATACACAGCTAAGGAAGAAGATTACCTGGGTGATTATGAAGGTTAATACTGTTGCATGACACATAGACTTTTGGCTGATTGTAGACTGTATTTTTGTAAGCTTTTGAGAACAAATTCTTTAATACTGTATTTAAGCAAGTGGAAAATAGTATCAAGACAGGCAGTTGCAAAGCAACTTGGAACAGTTTGCTCTCATTTTTGTATTGGATCAAGTTATGTGAACACAAATCGTGTATCACCCATAAAAACAACACATTACTTCAGGCAGCAAACAGATTTCTTTGTTAACTTTCATTGTGACCTGTCAGTTTCTTGGAAACATATTTCAGTTGTTGTCAGTTGCATAAATACTTCGCTGTTTGTTTGTTTGGAATGACATTGCAGCAATTTAGTACTTCCTGAAAGTAACTGTGCCATTACCTGAGGGTTAGTTCTGATGTAAACCAAAGCAAGCCCTTAGACTTCAAATCACTTACTGCTTTAACAGAAGCCATAGTTTGCCTGTATATCCAAACCAGCTCTGATGACAGGCGAGGGGAAGAGGAAGATTTAGCCCCTCCCCATTATGGACCCTCTGACTCAGCTGAATGCTTGTTCATGTAGCTCCAATAACTCCAGGACTCATCTTTCGGGGTGTAGCGACTAAACTGTCCGGACTAAAATCTGGGAGAATCAGATTTGAATCCCTACTCTGCTACAGAAACTTGCTGGGTAACCTTGCATCAGTCACACATTCTCTGCCTAACCTACTTCACAGTGCTGTTGTGGGGATAAGATGAAGGAGAGGAAAATTATACAAGCCATCTTGAGTCTCCATTGGGGAGAAAGGTGGGGTATAAATGAAACAAATAAATAAATGGACTGCTTGAGGGGAGAGAATGGTGGATTCATTCATTTTTACCCAGCAGTTAGTTGGATAGAAGAAATTGTGTTTTAAAATTAATAAAGAACTTTGGAAAATACAAACATTCATCTCATGTAGCTGTCACTGGGAGATTCTAGTTGCAGATTTTTCTTGAATAGTGAATTACATTTCAAGTAACTGAATATTTCAAAATTACATAAAGATTCAGCTGGTGGGAGGTCCACTGATTATCCTTAATTTTCTTTCAGTGAAACGCTTCAGAGAACCAAAGCATGAAAGGCGGCCTTGGAGGATATGGTAAGTGTTTAAATATTAATGATTTTTAAACTGCCTTCAATTTTATTAGATGTTTATCTTACAGATTTTGGGAATGCATTACAAGATGTGAACAGTTGTAATACGATCTGTGTTTGTTAAATCTGCATCAGTTAACTATTGAAGAAAATTGTAGTTGTGTTAAGTTTTTGTGTCTGGCAAACTTGAACACATGAAGCTGTCTTATTCTGAATCAGACCTTGGTCTGTCAAAATCAATGTTTTCTACTTTGACTAGCAGTAGCTGTGCAGGCTCTTCTCATAACTATTACTACCAGATAATTTTAACTTGAGACCCTAAGGATTGAACTTGGGAAAGCAGATGTTCTACCGCTGAGCCAGCTACTCACTTTAGAGCTGGTAAAGCCAAGGTACAGTAACAGTTGGCTATTTAAATTTAAATTATAGAGACTTTGGGTAAGAGTAGCATTAATTTATTATTATTTTTCAAATTTTTAGACTGCTTCTCCCTTGAAATGAGGCCCAAAATAATTTACATCATTAAAAGCCACAATAATTATTATACATTAAAAAACATATCAAAAAGTGAGGGTGTTCCACAAGAATATAGCCAATAAAAACATCATAATCCCAGTGACCAAGTGGAAAAAATTCTAGTGCTACATCACGGCTAGTTAAAGGCCTGCTGGTATAATTCTGCCTTGCAGGCCCTGTCAAATCTAGAAAAGTCCTTCAGGGCACACGTATCATCAGAAAGAGCATTCCAACAGGATGGGGCCACCACAGGGAAGGCCCTCAACCTGGTTGAAGTTTGACAAGCCACTTGGGGACTGGGCACTAGCAGTGAGCTGCAAGATGAAGGGATTGTGAGGGATCATATTGGGAGAGGTGGTCCTTCAGGTATAATGGTCCCAGACCGTGCAGGGCTTTAAAGGTTTGAATTTGATCCAGAAACCAATTGGAAGCCAGTGCAGCTTCCATAAAGTAGGCTGTATATGGGCAGATGAACTAGTCAGGAGTATGGGAGCTGCATTCTGGATGTCATGGAGTTTCTGGAGCATCTTCAAGGGCAGCCCTGTGTAGAGCAAATTGTAGTAATCTAACCTGGAGGTGAATGTGGAGTAAATCGTTGTGGCCAGATCCGACCAAAACAAGTAGGTAGCCAGGTGGCAAACCCGACAAATAAGGTTCAATGCCAACCTCTCCATTGTGGACACCTTCTTATCCAAGGAAAGCAAGGTATCCAGCCAGGCTCTTCACATAGTCCACCAAAAATAACAGGACCCTATCAAGAGCCAGTAGCTGTACCCCCTTGAGATGTCCAGTCCTCCCCAGCCACATAATTTCTGTCTTAGTTTGTACTAATCTCACACTATGTAATCCGCCTTGAGTCTCAGTGAGAAAGGCGGACTATAAATGACACAAATACATAAATATTATGGTTGGAGGTCTTAACCATCCAACCATGGCATCCAGGCACCAGACCAGATCCAAGAAAGTTGTCTCCGCCTGCTTATTCAGCAGGAGGAAGAGCTAGGTGTCATCAGTATATTTGTGGCACCCAACAACCATACCTCAGGTACAAGATTGCACCCTGCAGAATATCACACACCAGTGACTTTGTGGAGGATCTTTTGTCTCCAATGGCAAAGGACCCAAACAAGTCACAGCTGTAATGCCAATTCACTATCAATTTGGGACTCCACCCTTGGTGAAGTCAGTTGACGCATCACATTAAATAATTGTGCTGGATGTGAACTAGCAGACACAATAGAGGCAAAGAAAGAAGGCTTCTTTGCTGCCTTCATCACCACCTCATAGGCATTCAGTTGGGCTCTAGAACATGTTCTTGAAGGCTTGTCACAAGATAGTCTACAGGTTCACTCTAGCCATCTGAGCAATTTCTTTGATTCTCCAAGCTCCCTGGTAAACCAGGGATTAGGAGAGTAATGAGGGCACAGAGAGCATTGGGGAGCACCCTATCAATGGCCCCACGAAGACCTTCATTCCAGACCTTGGTAAGCACATTGAGAGAGCTGTTGGCAGGCCCTGGGAAATCCCATAGAGCCTTCCGGAAACCAGTCAAATCTATGAGTCTCCATGGGCAAGCTTAAATCAGCTCTCTACCTGTGCAGAGGGGGGTTGTGAACTTCCATCCAACCTTCAAGAGAAAGGACCTGACCATGTCACTGACACATTCAACCAATTGTTGCAGTTCCACACTTGTGCAAAAAATTAAATCCAGTGTACAACCTACTTTGGGTGGGGGGTGGGGGGCTGAAACTATCCGAGAGTCCTACTGTCACCATGGTTGACAATGTCTGAGGCAGCCTAAGATAAGGCAGTGCTTGTGTGGATTTTGACCACTAGCCATGAGAAGGGCAACACCTACTCAAAGATGGTCTCGGCACACTTCAGCAGGGTATCTACTGGTGTGCTAGGCAGACAGTACACCAGCAAGATAGGCAACTCTCCTCAGCACCCCACATTAGGCCAATACATTCAGGGCCAGAGATCTCTGCTGCTGGGATCCTCTGGAAGGAAAAAACATCTTGGATAAGAACCAGTTGATTTTAGGCTGATGGAGGACCAAATAACCTGAAGGAGTCAGCTGAGTAAGAGAGACTACCTCATCAGCTCTCAGCCAGGTCTCGGTCAAGCAAGCCAGATCAAAGCTGCCCTGCTGGATGATATCATGCAGGACAGAGATCTTATTCTTTATCTATCTGGCAGTGCACAGCATCAAGGACAAAGAGAAGAGAATCCCAAATGTCAGCATATCCTACCTAAGGATGGAACAGAGTTTAGAAGGGTTCTAAGCATACGCTGCTTGTCTGGTTAAAGATTATGATGTGAATTATTTTCCTTGCCTTGTGATCAATTTGCTAGAATCCTTTTTTTTCTTTCCTACAAGTTAAAATCCTTGCTCTTTCCTAAGATTCTTGACTTGTTTCCACGAGTCTGTTAAAAGCTTTGCCAGCTTTAGTGTCACTGAAATGCACTCTCACTAATCAGTGCTGCCTACTGCTGCTTGTTCAGTTTCTATCAAGCCATGGCTATAAAGAATCTTTTATTCTAGAAAAGGGATGGTAAACAGAGGCCCTTGGGTCTTAGTGCAGCCCGTGTCACCTCTTTTCCCATGCGCTACCTAAGTTATTTTAACCATCATCACAGTTAAGAAATGCCCCCCCCCTTAGTAGGGCCAACTCAGTAGTTGATTACTACATGCTGCAGCATCACTTTCTCACCATTCCCTTTTAATTAGCAATACAATGTAAAGGATTGTGGAGTATAGCTAGTTAGATTGACAAGTCAAGCTAATTAAGCATGCAATTTAAATCACTCAGAAAAAAGAACATTTTTGGATACTTGAGTTAAGTTCAGGTGGGTAGCTGTGTTGGTCTGTAGTAGAAGAGTAAGATTCAGGTCCAGTAATACCTTAAAGACCAACTAGATTTCCAGTGTATGAGCTTTCAGGAGGCAGAGCTTCTTTCATCAGATACGAGGAGTAGAAAAAGAAAGGAATCTGTATAATACAGACAGAGGGTGAGAGGGGTATTGTAAATTAGAAACTCTCATTTTGAAATGTACATTTCTCAACAAGCACACATTTTTACTGGTTGCTGTACCAATTAAAGTATATTGTCTTGCAGGCCAATAGAGCTTCTAGGAACACAATTCACATTCTTTAGCTGGACCTTTAGCACTATAGGTTTAAATCTGCTTAGACATGAAAGTCAGATTTCTCTACCACACAAGGATACCACACAAAATCGCTTACCTGAGGGCAAAGGCTGCAGTCATTTGCATCCTTGAAAGTAAATCCCAATGAATAAAGTGGAATTGCTGTTCCAATTATTAAATTGCTTCTGAGTAAAAATAGTTGCAAGTGTCTAATACATTCCAGAAAGCAAGAAGTGACAGTTGCCTGGCAAAATAATTTCCCCTAAGACGGAATACTTCTTAGTGAAGATGATAATATTGATACGTTGAAAACTGAGAGCCTAAAATATGAGGGCAAGATAATCCATACAATTTGGGCTTAGTGGATGGTCTTGGCGAAATATAGGATGGCATCTCTAGATTCAAGTACTAGTAATGATCCTGACTCTTCAAGGAAACCTATAATAATTAACACATAACTTATTGTGTCATTTTTAATGCTCTAACCTCCAAAGTCAGATGTCATGCTTGCGCTTGATTCACAGTCTTTCAATCAAGCAAGTTTCATAGTCCTCTGCTAAGACAGATAACAAGACACATTTAGGAAGTATCATGTAAAACCAGTTATCTTTCCTTAATGTTTAGCCTTTCTAATCTCACAGTGTTCTAGATCTAGAGAGATTTCTGTGCTGTCAGTATTTATTGTCTACTTCTGATGTTTTGATTAGTTTTTAATCTTTCTGTAGGTTTTTGGATACTTCAAAACAAGCCATAGGGATGTTGTTCATCCACTTTGCCAATGTGTATTTATCAGACCTTACTGGAGAGGACCCTTGTTCACTGTAAGTGTGTGCACGTTAATGATTTGTGGAATGATCATGTTGAAGTTCAGTTAACAAGGATATTGTGAATTTTCAGCTGCTCATCCAAACAATGGAGGATTTCCTGTAGATTTGATTTTCTTGTTTCCATGGTAAGAGCTAGCTAAGCGTGCTTTTGGGATGAAGCTGAGTATGCACTCTCTTTTTTAGGTCCTGTTTGATTCTATTGAGTGAATGTTTAACTTGGGAATATATGAAATACTTTAGTTTAGACCAACATATGACAAAAGGGGTTTTGTATTATAGAATGGCAATCATTCCTTTCCTAAATGTAACAGTACTCTTCAAATTATGAACCTTGATTTAATTTTCATTGGTAAATTGTGAATTCCTTAAGGTGGCGTAATTGTGTTGTGGAAGTTCAGAAATAGATGAACAGCCAGTAGCACAGCTCTGATACAGCTTGTTATTTTCTGAGACTGTAGTGACCTCTGGTGGCCCTGGAAGTTTGAGCCAAGACTATATATTTTAACCAAACAGAGCATTCCAATAAAAATGTCTAAACACATTTCACTTATTTATTCTCTAGGAATATAGAAAAATCCTATGATTTTTTTCTAATAGCACATCTTCTTTTTACTTCTGTTGTTGTATTTTTGTAAGTCTCCAAATGCAGCTAGGAATGGAAGTCATCATATAATTGGGGGGAAAGTTTAGATTTGTGTACTAATTCTCATGAGAAAATGCAGAAGCCAAGCATGTTCTCACAAAGGTGTTAGAAATGTCAGTAAAGATTAAATCCCATACAGATACCTGTCTTTCTGCAGTGCTTATGTAGAATAAACAGCTTTAATTCAAAGTAATAATTTAAACAATCTTATGTTGATCCAAAGGTATATTCAATTAGACAAGATTAGAGCTGTCTCTCAGCAAAAGAATTCTTACTTAATTAACAGTGCAATCCTATGCAGAATTACTCCAACGTAAGCCCACTGATTTCTTAGGATTGCACTGTAAGTTTATAAAATGTACTTGATTAAATCTTTTCATACACAAATCTCTCCAATTTTGAAGAGAAATGCCTACTTTCTTTAGATGGCCCTCCTCCCTGGTTTTAGTAGTGTGTGTTTATGCTCATATGTTTTTAATTAATTATTTTATGTATTATTTTAAATGCTAGTTTAATGTTCAATTGTTTTCATGTTTTTATGTTCACCACTTCGGGGGACCCTATTTGTGTGGGAATGTGGCATAAAACGATATTTAGGAAGTCGTGTTAAAGCTATGGCAAATATTAAGGGGGAAATTATGAAATCCTCTGGCCTGTGGCCATAGTTCTACTGTGTTTGCTGTGCAAAAACAAAAAATTGAACCTGTAAACTAGCATATAGACATTGCCTATGATGACTAAAAAGTACATAAGGTGGTGGGGAAATTACCATTAGTTATGTTGGTGGGGGTGCAATAATATATTTTTAGTAGTCATGCCCACACTTAGATTTCTTTTGTGTGTGCTTTCTCCATTGTAGGTACCTCATCAACTTTCTGTTAGATGCCACCTTAGGAATGCTGCTAATTTATGCTGGCGTGCGTGCAGTAAGTGGCATTGTTGAATGGCAGCAATGGGAATCTCTTCGCTTTGGTGAATATGGTAAAGATTTTCACTCTTAAAATACTTTTTGAGTCAAGTTGATTCACATACTTCTCGGACAGTATTTTGGGTGTGTGTTATTAACTGGTCAATGTTTTCAGCTGTGTGATGAGTTTTTTCTAGAGAAGATCCTTGATCACTACAGATTACCAGTGCTTGATTTTGTGAGGTAGAATGAAGTTCCGCAAGATGTATACCACAGCATTTCCCAAGTAAAAGCAGTCTATCACTTGGCCAAGGATAATGGGCATTTTCTACAGCAAAATTTGTACAACTGTCTGGTTTGGAGGAAAAGCCAAACTTATCCAGACACTTCACCGTATCTGGTGATTAAGGGCCTTTCATAGCTGATATTTATTTCTGAATAAGGCTTGAGAGGGAGCAAGGCTCATCGGCGTGTTAGAGGTCCGACTCTGGAGGCATGCAGGTTTCCTGGGGATTTGCACCTCAGGGCTTCTAACAGGTGATCTGAGCTTGGGAGTTCAGCAAGGGAGATTGAGGAGGAGTAGGAGAGAACCTCTCTGGTCTGAGTTTCCTGAAAAAGGACATACAAGCTCCACATCAGCCAGGAAGGCAGTATTCTGCATTACCCTTCCTGGCTGATGTGGGAAATCTGCACAGATTCCAATGGCCTATTTTAACCCTAAAATACCTTTAAACAACCAAACCAGTTATGAAGGTTGAAAACTGGCACTAGAGTGGGGGCTAGCCAGTGTATTGCAGGGAGTGTCTCATGCATGAGTATGTGCCCACTGGGCAGAAACTGTGGATGTGCGCTCGATGCACGGAGCTCTTGGCTCTCAGGGAACAGATTCCTTCCCTTGATGCTAGTGTGGCTGACCTGGAGAAGTTGAAGGGGAGGGAGAGGCTTGTGGACGACACCTCCAGAGACCTACTAGAACAGTTCCATTCCTGTGCTGATAGTTCTTCTGTTGTCTTGGAGATTGAGAGTCTTGAGGATGGAGTGTGTCAGACTGAGGAAGAGTAACGTGAGCCCTTAGAAGGGATACCTTACCAAAGATACCCCTCTAGGGTGGGGGGAGGTGGGCTTTTGGTAGTGGATGATTCTGTCATTAGGAATATAGAAAGCAGCATCTGTTACAGGTGTTTTGATCACATGGTGACTTGCTTACCTGATGCAAAGGTGGTGAATATCAGCATGGTGTTTAGATAGGCCAATAGTGGTGGGAAGAATCAGCAATCATGGTGCAAGTTGGCTGCAGTTACACTGAGAAAAATAGGCCTGAAATTTAAGTTACTAGGCAGAAAGTTAAAAGACCAGCATCTCAAAGGTAGCATTCTCAGAATTGCTACTGATTCCATGTGGACGGGCAGCTAGACAGACACAGATTAGGGCTACATGTAGATGAGAAATTAGTTCTGGGAGGAAGGGTTTAGATTTGTTAGGCACTGGGACAAGCCAAACCTGTACAAAAGAAATAGGCTTCATTTGAACCAAAAGGGAACCACAGTGCTGGTGTTTAATATCAAGGCAGTGACTGAGCAGTTTTTAAACTAATCCCAGGGAAGAAGCTGACAGGAGCTGGGGAGCTTCCAGTTTGAGACAAGTCAGTCCAAAGGGATGATAGTGTAAACATGCAAGGGAATATTGATAGGAGCACAATAGAACTTGTCAAGAGTAAGATGGCAAAGGAAGGCTATGTGCAGAGACAAGGGCTAAAGGAGGAGAGGGTTATTGAAGAAGGAAATGCATTAAAAGTGTCTGTAGGCCAATGCTATAAGCCTCAAAGCCAAGATTGGGGACCTGAAATATTTGGTGCTAAATAACAGTTTAGATATAGTGGCTGTATAAGAAATTTGGTGGAATGGGGAAAATCAGTTTGAGGAATGGATTGTTATAAGGGCTGTGGTGGTTAGGGGCATGTTTTACTGGTTCTAGTTGGTAAACCAGCAATGTTCCTTCTTGGTCAGGAAAGATCTCGCCATGGTGGTGCATGCCTTGGTAAAAACTAGGTTAGATTATTACAATGTAGTCTATGTTGGGCTGCCCTTAAAGACTCTCTGGAAGCTGAAATTGGTACAGAATTCTGCAACCAGAGTGTTGATTGGAGTGGGTTGTAGGTACCATATCACTCCAGTCTTGTCCCATCTACATTGGCTCCCAACTTGCCTTCAGGACCCATTCAGGGTGCTGATAAACCTGTATACTTGAGGACAGCATGACTTGAGGACAGCTTTCTCCCATATGAACCTCTTCAACCACTCCAGTCATCTTCAGATGCCTTGCTTCTAACAATCAGAGGTTAGACATGTGGCAACCCAAGAAAGGGCCTTCTTGGTTATGGTGCTCCCTCCCCAGGGAAATTCGCCTATCTCTCTCTGTTATTGTCTTCCACCAATGGGTGAAGACTTTTTGTTTTCTTTGGCATACCCCCGATAAACACCCATTGGCCATCCTCCTTGTGTGCATGTGTTTGTTGTTTGTTTATATGTCTGTTTTTTGCTGTATTTATATATACATTTAAAATGTGATTTAATGTTTTAAATATCTGTTTATTGTCTTGGAGACCCTATTTTGGTGGGAAAACAGCATGTAAATGTTTTAAATAAATAAAAGAATCAAGACAAACAATAAGCATTTGTACAAAAATCCAAAGCAGGAAAGCAGTCAGAGAAACAGTTGGGTTTTTAGATGGCCAAGGAATAAAAGGATTCCTAACAAAAATGGGAAAAAAGTCATGGTCACTGTGGAAAGTGTGCGCATGTCCCCAGACCATACTTGCTATTTTTAGGAAGGGAGCCTGATGGACTCTATTTGGGAATTTACAAACCAGCAAGTCTCTAGGTCCTGATGGCATACACCCAGTCGTTCTTAGGGAATTCAAATCTGGGATTGTTGATCTACTAAGCTGTGTATGTATGTTATTGCTAAAATCAGCCACTGTATCAGAGGACTACCAGTAGCAAATGTTACACTTGTGTTTAAAAAGGGTTCCAGAGGGGGAAACTGAAAATTACTGGCCAGTTAGCCTAACATGTGTCCCAGACAAATTAGTAGCAACTGTAATCAAAGATAGAATTAATACACACATAGAGGACCAAGGCCTGTTGAGGGAAAATCAGCATGTCTTCTGCCTCACCAACCTTTTGGAGTTTGTTGAGAAAGTGAACAAAGATAACAGTGATGCAGTAGACATTATATACTTAGACTTTCAAGGTACCTCATCAAAGACTCCTGAATAAGCATAGCAGTCATGAGAGGATAGGCTGGCTTATAGATTTAAAAATGGGTAAATGAAAGGAAGCAAAGAATAGGAATCAATGGACAGTTCTCACAATGTAGAGAAGTAAGCAGTGGGATCCTGCAAAGATCGGTATTGGGGCCAGTGCTATTTAATTTTTTCATAAATGATCTTGAACTGGAGAGAGCAGTGTAGTGTCCAAGTTTGCAGGTGACAGAATTATTCAGAATGATGAAAACCAAGGCCGACTGTGAAGAGCTCCAGGAGCTCCACAGATCTGATGAGTAGCAAATGAAATTCTGTGTGGATAAGTGTAAAGTGACATACATTGAAAATGAAACAGCCAATATTATAATGCCTCTGTATAGACCTATGGTGCAGCCTCACTTGAAGCACTATGTGCAGTTCAGTTCACTGTATCTCACAAAGGACATTGCAGAGCTGGGAAGAGTACAAAAGAGAGCAACCAAGATGAGCATAAGGTTGGAGCATCTTTTTTGTGAGGAAAGGCTGAGAGTCTGGGACTTTTCCATTTAAAAAAGAAGACAGTTAAGGGAGGCTATGATAGTGGTTTATAAAATTATGCACAGGGTTGACAGAGCAATGTTTTCTCCCTCTCCCCAAATACTAGAACTCAAGAGCATCCAATTAAGTTGATGGGCAGTAGATTCAGGATGGACAAAAGGAAATTATTTTTTTATACGAGCGCTTAAAATGTGGAGATTTACTGCTGGGTTCAAGCCAGTGTATGTAATGCTGAAGAGAGATTGGTTTGTGTTGGAGCAAATCTGCTTTTCCTATATTATTCAAAGCTAATTCTTCTCAAAAGACTTATGAACAATGCAGGCAAATTAATTATAGCTTTAGCTCTTGTACAACTATGCTCTTGTACAAATCAAATAAATACCACGTGACATTTAGTATTTTGCCTCAAACATTACTTGAAGATTCAGTGTAACAGCTAGAGCTCTTAAACTATATGCTTAGTATAACATTTCATTTTGAGGCATTGCTCTTGGCATGATAGTGTGAAAACTCCCTCTCAGCAGTTGAGTATTCAGGCCAGCAGAAGGAAGTTCCATTGCCAGTCGTCATATTCTGCGTCTTGGGCATTCAAGCTTTTCGATGCAATAGTAAGTGAAAGAAATAGGGAGGGAAAACTAAAGCAAACAAACCTTTAGGCAGTCCTGAAGTATTTTATTTTGCTCACCCATGTAAATGGTCTTGAACCTGATAAGGGCCGTTTTCACACGTCTTACCAGCCATGGAAAATCACGCAAAACTCCTGGAACGATGGCATCTTCCTGGCGCGATTTCCCATCATGATGAGAAATCACGCCAGGAAGATGCCATCGTTCTGGGAGTTTTGTGCGATTTTCCACGGCCGGTAAGACATGTGAAAATGGCCAAGGTTAATTTTTTTTACTACAGAAGTAGAGCACTACACTCTACCAAGAATATGGGTACTTGCCAGAAAGCATGGCCCTGGAAGAACAAAATTTGAGTCCAGTAGCACCTTAATGACCAATATACTTTTCCAGAATATTTAATGAAGTGAATGAACTTTGACTCACAAAAGCTTATACTGACCTTTATTTAAAATACTTATATTGCATTCTTCCTTATGTTCAAAGCAGATTAACATTTAAATTAATTATATAGTTAAATTAATAACTAAACGAGACCCAATAATATCATTAAAATCATAATAAGAGCAGTAGTCAAGTACAACATAAGAAGGTTACAATTCAGAGAGTATTACCACAAATAACTAAAATAAAGCAATGATTAAGCAAAAGCAATACAAAACAACCAGAACTAAACTAAAATAAAGCAATGATTAAGCAAAAGCAATACAAAACAACCAGATCTTTACCAGGTGCCTAAACAGTGTTGCAACACTATTATCACTGGAAAAGTTCTGCTGATGTCTCTGGATGACACAAGGATCATGAAGTAACTTAACCTCCGTGGAATAAGCTATAAGATTATCCTGTGTGATCACTGTCATCCCAAGTTTTTTTTATCTGTCCTCTAGCCCAGGGGTCCCCAGCCTTTTTGAGGCTGCCAGCACCTTTGCAATTATGACATAGGGAGGTAGGGCCAACTACAATATGGCTGCCCTGGGAGGCAGAGCCAGCCATCAAATGTCAGGGAATGAAGTTATGCGTAACTCTAGCAGTAACTCTTCAGACGTAAGTTTAACAGGATACTTTTTAAAATGAACATATCATTTAAAAATATTTTCTTGTATATACGTAGGTTATCTTCAGTTATGCAGTGAAGATCCTTGTGTTATATTGGCACCTGCTGCTGAAGCAATGGTTTTAAAAATCTGCACAGCCAATCAGTAGTCAGTGAGAAACCCTGCTGGGCAAAAAAGCACTTGGCAGGCACTAGGAAAGATGTCAGCAGTTGCCATGGCTCCCACGAGCATCACCCTGGGGACCTCCTGCTGTTGCCCCAAACTCGCTAGTCTAACATGGTGCTAATTGGAGTTTGACAGAAGAAAGCATCTAAAAGCAACGATGTCAAATGTCAAGGTTCCCTCCCCTCAAATTCCCAAGGTCATTCAGGGCTTCAACAGAACTATCCACTGTGTCCCGCAGTAATCTTCTGAGGGTCAGCAGAAAGATATTTAGATCCAACAGCATGTGAAGTTAGACCAACCTGAAACACTGCCACCCCCCAAAAAAGGCAAGAAGTCTTCGTGATTCTAAACATCAGGTAGTGCTATAAGGGCCATGTCCATAAATCTGTCCATAACAAAGGAACAGGTGAAATATTCTCTGGCCCCCTTCAACATCCTCACACCTAGTAAAGAATATATGGTTGCATGTGTAACCTGATAAACATGTTTCTTTACTGATGATCTGATGGGTCTTTTTTAAGGCTGCTGGTTTATGTTATAGTCTAACTGTTTTTAATGAATGCTATAAGCAGATTAGGAAGTATTTATCCCTGAGTGTAAAAATATTTTGAACCAATCACCAGGGCTGGATCTACGGTTGCCGGCACCCATGGCAACCGAAGACCAGTAACTCGCGTGCGCGCACAGCGCACATGCACTCCCGGCGCTGTGTGATGACATCACTTCTGTGGTGTCATCACACAGTGCGGCGTGTGCCACCCCACGGCAAGCCAGCTGTCCCGGCGCTCCGCGGAGCTGGCAGCGGCAGCACAAGTGGCTGGGAGGCCACCCACGCCATTCGCCTGTCCTGCAGGACAGGGGGCGGCTGGCCACCTCCTGTCCTGCCAGGCAGGCGACTGGCACGGGCGGCCTCCCAGCCATCCGCGCTGCAAGCAGGGGGCACGCAGCAAGTGTGCCCCCTGTCCTGCTGCCCGCGCGCTCCCTGGGCTGGCAGCTGTGCCCGGCGCCCTCTCTTTGGCGGCACCAAGGGCAGACTACCCCCCTCCCCCCCCGTCAATCCAGCCCTGCCAATCACAGTGACCACAGCAACTATGGAGTCCCAAAATATTATCAGTCTCACCTATTAGACTATAAAATAAAAACCAACAACCTTAAAAAAATCAGCCTTAAGATAATTAGTAAAGGATCATAATAAAACAAGCATAACAAAGACTTCCATCCAAAGTCCGTTCTTTGATGACCAGACAGTATCTGCTGTTCCCTCATGATACTATTAAACTCATGATTGAAAAATATTCTATAAAGCAGTGATTGTATTTTTTATATATATTTAAAAGTCAGTTAATCAGCCATGCAGTTTTCCATTTCAGGGAGAAATATCCATGTTCCCTGGGCAAAGAGCCAAGTGGCAAATTGCACCTGCTTGCCTGCCTGCCTTCCTTCACAGTACTATATTGTGTTTCCTCAGCTGTGAGGAATGCAGTGTAACATGCCATAATTGCTAGCTTTGCTTACATCCTCCCCTGGTCTTTACCCTTTTAAATCAGAGGACCAGTAGAAAGCTAAGAACCCCAGAGACTACAACGTGTACAATTTCAAGCAGGTAGCCGTGTTAGTCTGCAGTAAAACAGCATTTAAGTCCAGTAGCACCTTAGAGACCAACAAGATTTTCAGGGTATAAACTTTTGAAAGTTTCTCCTTCTTCAGATACCATTTTACAACTTGGTAGCAAGCCAGATGAGAGTAAACTGCTACAGCATAAATGGTTCTGTGCCCCTTTTTCTATTCATGTGATTGGTGGTGAAGAGTGCCCTCAAATCATAGCTGATTTATGGCGACCCCCTGGTGGGATTTTCATGCCAAGAGACTAACAGAGGTGGTTTGCCATTGCCTGCCTCTGCAACCCTGGTTTTTGTTGGAGGTCTCCCATCCATCTGACATAGGGTTGCCAGGTCCCCTGGAGCCCAAACTTGGGGTTTGCCAGGTCCTTTTACTCCCCCAGGAGGAAGTTGGGAGCCTGGCACTTACCTTGCCGCTCAGGGGGGTTTCTTTTCTGTGCGCACGCGTGCGCATGCTCCCGGCTTGCACGATGACATCACTTCCAGAAGTGACATCATCGTGCAGGGGTCAAAGGCTAGCTGGGAGCGCTCCTGCACTCACCAAGGGCTGGATCGGGCCCTGCAGGGTATGATTCTCCCCAGAACGGGCCTGCTGTGGGTGCAGGAGCGCTCGACTCGGCTTGGGGTGTACGGTGCAGCTCGGTTCAGGGCACGCAGCTTGGCTTGGTTCGCACCCTGTACCCTGAGCCATGTGCGTCACGTGCACCAAGCTGAGCTGCACCGCGCACCCTGAGCAGAGCCATGGCACATGGCTTGGCTTGGCTCAGGGCGTGCAGCACGGTGTGGCATGGCACAACGTGGCTCGAGGCGCGCGGCTCTGCTCCAGGCACGGGGCGCATGTTGCAGCTCGGGAGCGTGTTTCCGGGGAGCACAACCCCCCGCCACCCAAATAAGTGGGCATGGGGGGCAGAAGGGTGGGAGCAGGGGATCTCCCTCCCCCGTGGAGGGAATGGTAACTCTAATCTGACAAGATCAAGCTCACCTGGGCTATCCAGGTCAGGGCCTTCATGTGATTAGTAGGTGTGACAGTGAGGAGGAATGACTATTAGAAGAGGAATACCTAGATAAGGGGAAGAGTTATATAATCGTTATATAATTACTGATGGGTTTGCAAGGCTTATGTAAATAGTATGTGGTTGGTATCTTATCAAGAGAATATTTTCCTTCATACTTATGAATAGAAAAATTAGCTAGAGCTTGAAATACACTCTAGCCTTTTTTGTATTCTCACAGAGGATATAATTGTTTGTCTCCTGCAAACTCACCTCCTTTCCCAGACATTAGTTCATCCCTCCTGATTCATTGCTTTGCTTATGCCTCACAGAAATAGATTTTGTATTGGAAGCCTATCTTTTAACATAGATTTAATCTAATAGTGTCTCAAGCAATGAGTTAATATTGTAGCATGCAGAAGGAGCTTCTGGTCAAATAGCAGATTATTGCATATGAATAGTGGGTGAGATCTGTATATAGCATTTGTACTACTTTGATCTTAAATACTACAGAAAGGCTGTGTCGATAAGGAATGAAATAACATAAGAGGTGAAGACCAGAAAACTACTAAACTAATAATTCTAACTTTACTGATTTCTTAGCCAAGCTGCTAAGCCTCGCTCTTCTTCCTCCTTTCGTTTCTTCCATTTCTTAGGACCAAACTGGAAGTGACAGCTTCCTAAAAACCTCACTGCAGTCTCTGAAATGATTTGCAGTGTTAGGTCTGTTTCAGGCTTCCTCTAATGGCTGCTTTGAATTTTGGTTGAAAAACAATTTATTAAGAGTATTTGTACCCTGCTTTCCCTTTTGGTTTAAGCATGCAGGTCAAACCCCATTAAAAGCATTAATATTGATTACTACTTTTTCTACAAGAATTCTGCCTTTTCCATTGCTGCTTTTTCCAGTTAGTCTTTTGCCTCTCAGGACATTGTATAATTTGCAGTTTTATTTGAAGTGTGCAAAATGGATTGTGTCACTAACTCCCAGGTATAACATTTGTAAAATTTAGATTATTGAACTTCTGTTAAAGAGCATTCACTAGTATGTTTTATCTTTTCCTGAATTAGTGTTAGAAATAGAACTTTCAATGTACTTGGAAAGTCCCCCACTTTTTTAACCTATGAATAAGCACTACAGCAGCTGTTTTTATACTTAGCCCTATATGTGCATATATTTGTAATGAAAGAAAGGAACATATGCAGGTGTTCATATCACAAAGCAAATGAACGCTTCACCTTCCTAAAGAAAATTATGTTGGTGAGGGTCAGATATGAGTGCAACGGAACAATGTACTTGTGCAATAGATGCAGGGATTTGGTTCAAGTGTCAGCCAGTCCCATGTTACCTAGGTTATTTTTTTTAAAAAATGGAACAGGCCTAGAAATCAAAATTTAAAAGACGTTGACTTTGGAATTCTCAAGTAATACATACTTACAGGGTTAAATGTTTAAGATTTCCAGAGCCTTGTAATATTTTGCTTTTTGTTTATTTTTGGAAGCTTGTTTGAAAATCAAATAATACGTTATACAAATCACAACATATGTGTTTAATTGTTAACTTGATTAGTCAATCCTTTGATCAGCTACAGCTGTTCCCAATTAATTGCACAGCTGGTTTTTGAAGGTTTCTTACCTAATTTGATGCAAATATTTACAGAAGTAGCTGACAATAGGTACCATCTTTAAAAAGCTGTTTTCCTTTTCTCACTCATAGAAGGCAGTATCTCTAAGATGGTGCCTCTGCAAAACGTACATCTTAAACGGTGTTTGTAGTATTCAGAATGATTTGTTTTATACAGTTGCAAATTTCTGTTGTGTTGCTTACAGTGTTGTACAACTTTTTTTTATTTCATTTTTTATTGTATTGATGTCTTTGTTTACATAGCCATACATAGTCACTTTCATTACATTAACATAATCCTACATCAATACAACCTTTTCCCCTTTATGTTACCCTCCCCCCCTTCCCGTGAGCAACTAATTGGAAAAAAACTTTATACTTGCAACCATAAGCGCACACCCTTTGGATTTTGTCAAATGTATCTTTGTTGGCCCTCCCTTCCCTTACCCAATTTATATACCCAAGCCATTTCTTCCTTATCTCTAATATATTATCCTCCCATGTCTTTTCCTGTTTTAATATAGACAGAATATCTGCTTGAATCATTTGATATAGATACAAGTTCCATCTACCCATAGTCCACTTTGCCGCATCCTTCCAGCCATAAGCTATGACTGCATGTGCAGCAATAATCATTGTTTTAAACAACAACTGTTTAGACTTATCTACTTTATTATTCCCCAGAACTCCCATAAACAACACCTTCCCTGTCGATTCTATTTTAACTTTACATAAATCCTCCACCTTTTCCAGGACCATTTGCCAAAATTCAGTTACTTTGGGACATTCCCACCAAAGATGAACATAATATCCCTTTATCCTCTTACAATGCCAACAATTTGAATTCATTCCCTTAATCAACCTGTGTTGTACAACTAAGATCTCTTTGGGTAAAACTTTTTCTCATGATTTATGGGGAAATATTCATGCTTTTTGTACATACGAATATGAAAAAGTCATGTATGTAAGTATTCCATGTTTTTAGTGCAAGTCATTTGAAAAACGGAATGGCATTTGTTTTAATCATTTTAAATGTTCTTCAGTTTCTAAGTTGATAATTTTTTTTCTTTGTGTCTTTACTCAAAACAAGGAATGTATCTGTCATTGTGCATTTTATGTGTACATAACTTCCATGGAGGAGTTGTGTGCTAGTGAAGCACCTTGTCTTGTTTGTAGTATATTGAGGCTGTATAATGCAGTAGCTAGCACTAGAGTATAGATATCCGTAAAACCAGTTTTATGGCCTAATCATTTTTACTAGAAAATAAATCAGGCTGCTTTAAATGGGATTTACTACTTGTCTGCATGCTGGATTACATCTTAAATTTTGCAGCTTTTTATCATTTCTGTGTAAGGAACAGGAATAGAAAATTGTGAAGACTGAATCTCTCCTGGTTTTAGGGTAGAGTGAGAAAGCCCTATAGGGGAACTTTAACTTTAAATTTTACTTATTAAAATTGGCTAACCTTTAAGCTAACATAAATATGTTCAGTATGACAGCAGCACATTTACGAATAATGAAAAACATGAGCAAGTATCATACTGAACAAAAAGATGTAAGACACCAATTCAAAATCTAGATTGAGTGAGAGTTTGGAGTCAAATACGGAAATGATTTTAATGCCCTGTAAATTAACTTTTTTCCCAGAATTCGAGGGAGGTGAGGAGAGTTATAGATTTAATTAAAGGTATTTTTATAATAGGGAGCTTCCAGACTTCATAGTGTTGAGTGCTGAAGAGTTATAGCATCAATATAAAAACATATTGTAAACATTAAGAAGAGCAAATAAAATATCTGGTGTATGTCTTTCAAAACCTCTCCAGAAAAGGAAATGCCTGAAGTCCATTCTGTATTACAGCTGTTTAAAGGTATTTGACTTTCCATTTCACAGTTCCCAGGCTCAGCTGTTCTTCTGTATTTGAAGATACCTTAAAATTAACTTGAAAGTAGACTGTGATATATAAAAAGAATAGCAGCATACTAAATGTACTGAGATTGCATGTTGAAGGCTATAGAGCAAATCATATTGTGTTGCAAGTTTATAAAAAACTCATCTTAGTGCTGGTGCTTCATTCTGCATTCCTGCATGTGTGTATAAGAAGGAACTTTCAGGTGCCCTAAATTTTAGTATATATTTCTTTGATATATTCTGGGGAGCATAGTTCCTTATCTACAAAAATAGGCTGTTTTCATTTGCTCATGTGCAGAAACACCGCCCAAAAAATCTTACAATGACTTCAGCTAAATCATTTTAATTAGCAATATAAATATGATCATTGAAGAGTAGCTAATATATCTTAGTATTTGGTAATGACCAGATGTCTAGAGATAAGTAAACACAGTGTCTGTCTAAAGGAAATTACAGCCTTTTTAGCTTGCCTTCGGTACCTAGGAAATAAAACAATTTGTGAGCACCCAGAGCAAAACTAGTAGCATACAATATGAATTATGATATATACGACATCAACTTAATTTTCTTATTTTGCTGAGAGTAACTCTGCAGTATGATCCCGTGCAATATCCTTCAGAGAAAGTCCAGTTGAGTTCAGTGTGTTTTATTCTTAAACAAGTTTGCAGGATTGCGACCAAATTTGTACAACTTTCTGAAAGTAACTAGCATGTAAAGGGGTTTCAGCAAGGCACTTAGTCTAGTCCTAAAAGTGAGCTAGCTGAAACTGCTATGGGAAATACGTATATCACGGAATCAGTTGTTTTTAAGTGAAGCTGCCTGCCTAGGAATCCTTGTTCTGATCCCTGCTGAGAAAGGAGGCATGCAGATGTAATGCTTACTTATTTGGGCATTCATCTGGGGGAAAAATAATATAGTGACATCCTGCAGGAGTCAGTGAAGGGTCCAGTGGATCCTTCTGGACTGGCATGGGTTGTAGAATATGAAGGATAAACTATATAACCCAGAGTCCTGTGAAGCTCCATGATTTTTATGATGTACATGTAGCAAATCCTACGTAGGACATCTGATTTTATCACACTCTAGAAGTCTATAATGAGTAATGAGTAATGAGTTGTTATAGATGTAGTTAGTCTAGTTTGATCAACACAGAAGGTATAATATGAATTTGTAATTCTGGTGAGAGAACGGAATAACTTTCCATACTGTGTTCAGTGCAGTCTGCTGGTGCATCATGGGCAGTTGAAGAGCAGAAGCACAGATGAGAGTGGAGTACCTTATAGTTGTGCTGCTGTGTCCCCCACTTGTGTAGAGGAGGCTACCATGACATACTGCATTGATAGTGCAGTGATGTAGTGCCAGCATATCTACAAGCTCCTTCCCCCTTCCTGTGCTCTTCACACTTACCTCTGGAGGCTCTATTATTGAGGCATTGCACAGAGTAGGTACATGAGGGGCATGGGGAACTTAGTTGCAGCAAGAACTCTTCTTTCCTTTATTAACCCTCCATGTGCTGGGAACATTGTCCTTGCACCTTAAATTGTCCATCTGAGACACAGAGAACCTATATTGGATCAGAGAAAAAGCAGTGTTTGCAATATGCCTCAACAAAGGTTCTCTTTTATTTTATTTATTTATATCATTTATAGGCCGCCTTTCTCACTGAGACTCAAGGCGGATTACATAGTGTGAGATCAGTACAATCAGTAGCAAGAACAAGGGTAGGCATTTCCATACAGTGTCAAGGACATTTCCATAAACAGTGTCATAGGGTAGATGAATACAAGTTTACAGAGACATAGCATTAGCAAGGATCCAATACAGGGTTGAAGGATTGCTGAAACGGAACATCATCCATTCTAGGATTGACATTAGACAACATGAAGCACAAGCAGTATATACGAGTACATATTCAAAGCAACAGATAATATGTAAAGCAACATAATGGTGGAGCCCATGGTTCCCAACTCATTGGCGAAACATCCAAGACCCCCTCCCTATCTGAGTAAAAAAGCCTTTTTGAATAATTCAGTTTTGCATTGTTTGCGGAAAGCCAAGAGTGTGGGAGCTCTGCGTCCTGACCTCCTCAGGCACACTGTTCCATAGGGTAGGGGCCACCACAGAGAAGGCCTGTGTATGGGCTGCAGTTGATTTTGCCTATATGCAGGCGGTCCTGTAGGTATGTCGGGCTAAGGCCATGAACAAACTCCATTGAAAGTGGGGAGTACAATGTCTTTCAGAATATCTGACTTCCCAACAAGCATCACTTCGGAATTGTCTGGGTTTAATTTCAATTTTTTGTTTTTCAGCCATTTCACCACGGCTGTCAGGCAGTGATCTAAGATTTCTACTGCATCCTGTGGGGACCTGGATAGCAAGATACAGAGTTGGGTGTCGTCCGCATATTGATGACACCCAACTCCATAGCTGCGAATGAGTTCTAAACGTTTTACGTAGAGGTTGAATAACCTGAGAGATAGGATTGCGCCCTGTGGAACCCCACAAGATAGTTCCCATTCTGGAGATAGCTGATCTCCGACAGCAACCCCTTGAGTCCGTTCAATGAGAAATGATTTAAACCAGTCCAGGGCACATTCTTTGATGCCCACTTCTGTTTCTAGACATCTCAACAGGATGACGTGGTCTACTGTTCTGTGCATTCTCATCACCATTCTCATGCACCCTGTGCATGTTCTAAGTGGGTGCAGCAAGAGATCAGATTTGCATACCCTGTCTAACCTATGGTGCATCCTGGGTGGGGTTTATGCCGTGCTTAGGAGTATAGTGATTGGCTGCAGACTTAATATCCTGAACTGTGCCGGGGCTCAGGGCATGGTGGGAGACTGAGTGGGGAAATTATTATTTTCATTCCATATGTTCAATGGGGATTTTTAAAGCTGTGGCAGGGTTCTTGCTAGCATGTAGCTTTATGCATGTGTTTTGGGGGCATAGTCAGTATTGGAGAGGTTAAGGATGCAGACTATGCCTTGCTTCTACCCTGACACATCCCAGTGCCTACCATTTGTGCACTGGGCTGTCTTGGTGCCAGTACATAGTTGGGATGTGGCTGTGTATCCCTGAGATACACTACCATAGGACTTAATCACCGAAAGACAAATTTTAGGATTGCACTATTATCCTACTGCAACCAAAGTAAAGATCTTATGACATCTTTTAAAAACTGTCAGCTTTTTTGTGGCATAAACCTTCATGAACCACAGCTGTTTCATCAGATGAAAAATCTTTAAGGTTCCACAAAATTTCTGAGGGATTTTGTTTTTTCCAGATAATGAATAATCCCAAATTAACAGTTTTTCTTAAGATTGAAGAGGGATAAACATCGCCTTTTGATCAACGCTTTTTTGTGTTTTCGATTTCCATGTAGTTGTGTCTTGCCTGCTAAACGTCTGTGCTAATCACTTGTGTGTTCTTTTATAGGTGACCCGCTGCAGTGCAGTGCTTGGGTAGGCCAGTGTGCATTGTACATAGTGATCATGATGTTTGAGAAAACAATCATCATTATAGTCCTCCTAATACCTCAGTGGAAAGAGGTTTGAGTCCTTAATGTGTTTTTTAATGGTGGGGGAAAGTGTAAATATGTTGCTATGCATGCCAGAAAGTAGACAGTGCTTTATTTTAGAGAGGCTGACAGAGATGCACAACAACATAATGACAGTTAAGGCTTAACTGTCACATTTAAAATCTTCTTGCATTATCAGGGTTTTACTGACTGTATGTTGATACCTTCTTTTGCCCCACTGAGTAGTTGATTCATCTCTAATACACTGTTTAAGTTACAGTAAATGTCAGACTTTGAATGTTGGTATTTTTATTCATTTTTAAGATCTGACTAGATTGATGATATTTCCTGCAAGACAGATCACATGTTTGTAGTTTCTAAAAGAAGAAAAATTACAGCTATAATATAATATTCTTCTACTGTTGTAAGTCTGGAAGATGTATGAAATCTGCAAGATGTTACTGTGGTCTATTAAAACATCTTTAGCAACAGGCAAATATGGCTGTATGAGTTTTGGTTTATCCTAACAGCCTGTGTGTGGTGATGTCTTGGTTGAGAGTGGTTGTACTTTTAAAAATTGTAGTGAAAAAATTCAGGAGAAATGCTTTACTCTGTAAATCCTGTCAATTTAAATTATGATGATGGATATCCAAATAGTGAAAAAGGTCTTAACAGCATTCCTTAGAGTAGTGGTCAACAGTTAGATCAGCAAGTGAGTCATACTATGCTGACCAGTCCACCAAAGGCATGGGTTCATTATTTATTTGAGGCTGCATGCCTGCAACTTAACCATCCTGTAATTCCAGCTGCTTCTATTCCTTTAACTAAGGCCATACCAGCTTCAACAGATGTTCCATTAGGTATTACAATCCGAGTTCCTAATCCAAGTTACTGAGCCTATTCTGGAGAGGTTATATCCTTTCTCTCTCTTACTCCTTTGCTTCATTGCACAGTTTCTTTTTATATCTCTTGTCTTTGGAAGGTGAAATAGAGAATACCACACTTTTTTCAGTTGCATCAATATTGTAGAATTTAAAGATTCCCAGAGAGGCCTCCTCAGTGCTCATCCCCAGTGTGGGACAGCAAGTGGCAAGGCTGCTACAAGAATGAGTGTAGGCATAGGTCTGGATGTGGCACAGTAGGCATAAAGAGTCTCAGATAGTATATGGTTCCCAGTGACAGGGCCTTCTATCCTGCCACTGTATCCTGCCCTCAAGATTCATTTTGGAGCTCTTTTCTTCCTCAGCCCCTTCTAGTGATGGGATCAGCTTTTCTTCTCCTTGTATTTTCATGGGCTAGTAATCCAGCATTGGCTCATTATTGCAACTAAGACAGGAGAGCAGTCAAGCAGAACTGCACCTGATGTTCTCGTTGTTACCCAGGAAAACAGCCATTCCAAAGTGAAGCTGAGTCCTGCTTGGTGTCTGGATGTCAGACCATTAGTTAAGGCTTCTTGGTGATTAATCAGTGTCCCTATAGTTGCAAAAGGATGCTGCTACATTAGCATTCTGCCAGAGAAAGGACCCACATTTGCATTCTCCACTTATACATCAGTCTGTCGAAACAATGCAATTAAAGCTCTGGAATTGCCCACAAATCCACATGTCGCAGATCAAACCAGCAACACTCCCCCCACCTGGAGAGTTCTGCTCAGTCACAAGGAAGAAACCTCACCTTTTCTTCTTTCATTTTTGGCCTCATTCTTATGGAGTTCACCTTACATTTAAGTTCCCTGAAATGTTTTTTTAACTTTATTTTATTTACTTTATTTAAAGCTCAGCTTTATTTATACCTCAGTGGGGGCCCAAACAAGCATATGTTGTTCTCCTCCGTTTTATCCTCACAACAACCCTGTGAAGTAGGTTTGGGTAAGTGTGTGATTGGCCCAAGATCACCCAGCAAGCTTTCTTGATAGAGTGGGAATATGAACCTGATCCTCCCAGATTCTAATCCAGCATACTAACAACTTTCAACATTGTTAGTATCTGTTTTATGATCATATTCCAAGAGCAGGTCTGGAGTTACATTATTCAAGGCTTTGAAAATCAATGCAAAATCAATCTAATGGTGATGTCTAGTGCTATTATATCACTGTGGACTGAAATAAGGTGTTTTCAGTTTAATCTTTAAAGTCCCAATTATATAAAGAATATATTTTTAGAAGCATCTGAGCCTCACATCGTCTCTTTGCCAAGTTTAACGTGAAAAAAATGTTTTGTTCCATGAATACACTCTTCATTCTATGAAACCAGTACAGTTTATGGTGCAAATAGTAAATTAAACACAAGTGTGCATGTATGTAATTGTATAATCTTAATGTGTTTCTTTTCCCTTTGCAGGTAGCGTTGTTGAATCCTATAGAGAATCCTGACTTGGAGCTGGCTATTGTCATGCTGATAGTCCCCTTCTTTGTAAATGTTGGTATAAATTAATGTTTTTTTGATATTCAGTGTATGTTGTTTTAGTTATTTACATTAGTTATAGTCTGCCTTTCTCACTGATCCTCAAGGCAGATTACACAGTCAATACAATCAACAGGATGGGACATCCAATAAACAGTGAAATAGGACTTGGATTGTAGAACTCTGAAACAGAGTTGAAACAAAGCATAAGCATTAACATGACTTATTAAAGATGAGGAAATTACATAGTAGGATCATACTTATACAGCAAGATTGTATGTACTATACGCAGTAGTATAGTCCGCATTCTCTATACCTTTACCAATGCATTTTTCTGAACCTTTCATTACAGTACAGCTCTTTTAGCTGTGTAAAAAAAGCCTTCCTGAATGATTCATTTTCACATAGTTTCTGGAAAGCCAGGAGAGTGAAAGCCTTCCTGACCTCATCAGGCAGGCCATTCCATAAGTTGGGGGCCACAACAGAGGATGCATGTATATCAGCAGTTGTTGATTTTGCCCATTTGCAGGGTGATATCTGCAGAAGACCTTGTTTAAAAGTGTCTTGGTAGCCACTAGAAGGAGAGGCAATCCTGCAGCTGTGAGGGACCAAGGCCATGAAGGGCGTTATATATGATAGCCATTAGTTAACTTTGAGGGAGACCTATATAGAGTGCATTATTGTAAACTAGTTTCAGTGTTAACATGATGTGCATCTAGGTGGCTAGATTACCCATGTCAAAGTTGGGGGCCATCTTCCAGGCGAGATTGAGTTGGTTGCTTTACATTGAAAAGAACGGGGGATAGGGTTGCTCCCATGATTCCCCACAGATAGATCCCACACTGATAACTGGTATCCATTTGGAAAACCTTTGAGTCTGGTCTGTGAGGAATTATTTGAACCAGTTCAGCACACATCCCCTGATTCCTGCTTCTGCCTCTAAATGCCTCAAGAAGATGATGTGGTTCATTGTATCAAAAGCTGATGATAAATCCAGTAGGAACAACCAAGAGGAATGACCTTTGTCTACATTCACACAGAGGTCATCAGCCCATGCCTGAAGCCAGACTGAAAAGGGCTGAGAGTAGATGAGTTATCGAAGAAGACCTAAAGTTGGTTGGTTACTGCGCTTTAAATAACTTTACCTAGAAAGGGCAGATAAGAGACTGGGATGTAAGGATGGTTTTTTTAAGTAGTGGGCAGATAACCACCTGAGGGAAGGTGCCCAGAGTTAATGATTGATTTATGGTAGACAGCAAGGGCTCACTGATGTGGTCCTCACATGATTTTGGCAGCCAGGATGAGCAAGGGTCTAGGGCACAAGGAGTGGTCATCACAGATCCCTGGGTCTTATGCAGCTGTAAAAATTAGTGTGCAAATGTGGTGTTGTAGCATCTGAGGAGCTAATATGATTTACTATAAATGTATAATACATTTTTATTGTGTTAAATGTTTTAGTAAAGGTTCAGAATTTTAGAATGTTTCAATATTGGCTATGGATTCATGAGCAATGTATTTAATGCATGGTTGGGATATAATTCTGTTTCATTTTTTAAAACATTTCAGAAGAAGTGGCCATTCTATACTCTTCATGATTGTAAGAATAATCAAATGTGAGAGAGCAGTGATCTCCCCAAATCTCCCCCTGCTTTTTGAATGTTAGTCATGAATTATCCATTTCTTATTACTTTGAATCCCATTCTTTTATTCATTTTAGATTACAGAATATTTGAAAGACATTTTTAAACTAACCAAATGAAAAATATACAGTAACACTGTAGTAAAGCTAAAATGCATCACAGTAGCCACCCAGGCCATACAGTTTTACAGCACTTCTGTAAGATGATTATCCTTTGACTATCCAAAGAGTGAATTTAGGTATTTAGGAATTTAGGCACCTAGAGAAAGCCTAGATACTTTTAAAATGAAAAATAAATTGAACTACACTTAGCTAGAATAAAACAAAAATTAAACTATAGTTTTGCATGTATCTGATCCAAACTGAATGCCCTTGAACCCTGCGTTCCCCGGTGTTGCATAGAGAGAACCTTCATTTATGCCTTTGTTGCCAGACGATACATTGAAGTTATTAAAAAGATGAGCTACCACCAGCACAGGAGTTTTCTTGGCTTTGTGGAATATTTGGGCACAGTCAAATGACCAGCAGCAAAACATCCAACTGGTCAGCTGGCCATGTCCTAAAAGATATGTTTCCGTTCATTTTAAAAGTATCTGAGCTTTCTCTGAGGTGGTCTATTGCTTGCATACATTTATATTTATGTTTACATAGTCTTTTTTAACATTTACTGTATTGCTGTAAATACTTACTTAACTAGTTAAATGACTGACCCTGCTGTGTACCATGTATGCACGTGGGAAATGTCAGTTGTAGAATTCTAATAGGACACACAGGAGGTGATTTTGTGCCACAGCAAAACAAGGCTTTTTTCGATCCAAATCAGTAACTTGAGTTTTGTCCAGAAGGCAATCTGACACTTGTGAGGCTATTATTCTTCAGGGTACGCAGGAAGACAAGATGGGAAATTTCTTCATATAAAACAGTTTGATATGGATGATTTTGGACCCACTCTGTTGCTGTAGTAACAAGTGAAATCTGAGCATCATGATAGTCATCTGTTCAGTATCATAAAAGAAATAATCTGACTAGATCAAGATATCATAGAATATATTGATGACTTAAACATTTGAAGGGTTTCCTAATTGGTACCAAACAAGACATGTGAAAGTGTAACATGGTGATTCTAGCCCAAACATTAGTAGATGCTTACGTTTGAATCCACTAGTGTATTTCTGTGGATAGAAGGAATTTCACAAGGCATGACTTTCTCTTCTGCTGCTGCAGCCCAAAATGCCCCTGTAAATGCTACTCTGGGGGGGAAATGCAGCCATTTTGGGGGGCATCTTCAGCTGCAGTGGGTGTGAGAAAGTCATGCTATGGAAGGGGGAAATTCTGCCCGCAGAAACTGTTCAATTCCAGCCATAACCTGAGAATGACCCAGAGTGTAGCAGCAGCAGGTTCGAGAGTCATTTTGGGAGCTCTTTTACTGTCTTAGTTACTTTTTGTTCTTTCCTTGTTTCTGCTATTCTATTTGTTTTCAGCATCCCAAATTTTGACTTTTGGAAAAATGCAGTAACCCAAGTTCAGCGTTTTTAGTGGACTGGTAACGCTTATATATTGTAATGCTTATATACTGTAATATGTGAAATTTTCTTTAAATCTTACTGTTGTCTTATAGAATGAATGATAGATGTCCCTAATGCAAACTTCTCCTTTGTAACAGGCATTAATGTTCTGGGTAGTTGATAATTTTCTTATGAAGAAAGGGAAAACGAAAGCTAAACTTGAAGAGAAGGAAGCAGGACTAGATTCAAGGAATGGAAGTAAAGTTCGGTACAGGAGAGCAGCTTCACATGAGGAATCTGAGTCAGAGGCAAGTCTTGAATAATAACTCATATCCTTTATGTGCTTATAATTTACTGTTCCTTTTCTATGTCTTCAGGTTTTTTTCCTTGGAATCTTTAATGACATTTTAAGTGTCCAGTTGGGCTCTTCCCCCCTCAGATTAAATTGCCGGTCCTGGACTGTAAAGCCTCACACATTGACAAAGGGAGCCTGATTCTCAAAAGCTTATACCCTATGGTTTCTAGGTGCTAGTGGACTCGAATCTTGGTGTTCTACTGCAGACCAACATGACCACCAACCTGAAATTATCCTCACACTTTCAGTGTTTGTTTCTCTTTCTCTGTGCCACTGAGAGTCCTTTAATGAAGCTTTCCTACTTTTAGGCCCTCTACTACCATTTTTAATGAAATAAAATTATCCTCCTTTGTCCTTAAAAACCCAGCTAATCCACACTGAAAATTTGTACTCTACTTTTGCCAAAGTTACTGACAACATTTTCATGGCTTTTATTCATGATTGGATACACATTTTACTTACCATTTTTTTCAACTGTCACATCCAAAGTTTTAAAAAGTTTTCAAAACTGTAGCGTATTATCCATTCATCAGTTTAACACAGGACATGAAGGCAACTTAAAATCATACTAATTGGGAGCAGAAGGAAAAACAAATTTTGTTCCCCATTGCTAGGAACACAGTTTACAGTATTACGTTTAATGAACAAAAGTGAGGAGGTGAGCTCAAGTGGTTGCCAGCTGAGATTGTCCATTCTCGTTGTAAGAGGCTTGGTATTACACTCTGGTGTGAGATGGCAGCAAATAGAGAATAGATAATGTGTCCAGTCATTCTGTCAAGTTTCTGTTTACATAGCTATAAACTTTTTGTCAGGTGTGTTTATGGCTTTTTAAATTTACCTACCTCTCTATCTATCTACCTCTCTATCTATCATATTTGTATGCCACCTTTCTACTCAAATAGGGTCCCCAGATTACAAATATTAAAATGAAAAAATTAAAATAATATATTAAACAATTTAAATTTAAAATAGTATAAAATAATTCAAGAAACACACACACAGCACAAAGATCTTTACCGAAGTTCTCTGTGTTACCAAGGAACTAAAGATCATCTGACCCAAAGTATTTCTAGCTAGATGGTAATGGATATGGTTAAAAGATACTTTAAGACCTAGCTGATCAAACACTTCTTGTTTTTTCAGTTCTTTTAAGAGGGTTTTTTTTGTTTGACTTTAAATATATTTCAGGAGAAGGGAAGGGAAATAAAAATAAAATCTCTTTTATCATTTTCCATAATTTTTCTCTAGATCCTAATTTCAGCAGATGATGAAATGGAAGAATCTGACATTGAAGAAGATCTTCGGAGACTTACCAATTTAAAGTCAGTTAAGAAAAAGAAGCATCGGTTCGGTCTGCCTGTATGACACATTCTGTGGCCTGTAAATTTGCAGGTTTTTATGTCAGAACAGTCTGTGCTCAGTGGATTTTCACTTTGCATCAGTATTCCTGTTGCCTGGGAATTGATTCAAGAAAGATCTATAAACAGAATGCAGAAATTTGAAAAATGTACCTGTTCTGTTGCACTATAGAAACACTGACTAAATATGCAAATGTTTTGTCTTACCGAGTGTGGAAAAATTCTAGGCAACAAGGGGATTTGGATGTGACATTTTGGAAGAGACCATGGAACAACAGTGTTTCAGACATGGCTCCTAATGATGCAGTTCAGGAGGTTCGGAAAGAGACATCAGGATTAACAAAATTTGAATCAGTATGTTTTATTACTAAAACTGGCTTTTTTCAACATATTCCTAGAGCAGAATAGTTTTATGAATACAAATTGTAATTTAAAATTATGTATGGGTTTATTTCTTAAAGGTACCTATGGAACTAATAGGCAGAACAAAGAGTTTTGTTTTCTTCCAGATGTTCTCTACCCTGTTCAACTTTTATATTTAAGTTATATTTTCATACTTGGATATTTAAGGATTCTCTTTGCAAGAGAAAATGATGTTGTTACTCTTCATGTGTGGTTAAAAGGTCAAAAGATTTGCAGCAAAATTTGTATCTATTGTTTCTTATCATGTAAAGGAGAATAACGTGGCAACAAAGGCAACAAAGGGAATAATGGCCTGGTAGCCACTACGTAGCCTTGTGTTGGAGTGCTGTACAAGCCTGACTGAACCAAAGGCAGTTATGTGGTAGCAGTGATAAGTGGATTATGCCACTGGTCAGCATGGGTAGTATTCCTGACCCTGTGCACTTTAACCTAAAAGCAACAAGTGGGTTTTTCAGTTGAGCCTAAAAGCAACAAATGCCATGGGTTTTTCAGTTGAGCCATTAAGAGACACAGTACTTGTTTCTTAAACCTGCAAGTCTTCTAATCCCACATCTCAGCTACTTTAAAGGTGAAACAACATTCCTTTTTTCAAAGAACGGTTCCTTCAAAAGAGGACATAGCACAGTTGGCCCTGCTTGCATCCAACAACTATAAATGGTGTTGTAACAGGAATAGTAAATCTGTTCCTTCTTGAAGTGTACATTCAGAGTGGGATTATTGCTCATCTTCAGTATGATTCAGTTGACTATGATAAAGTGTACTAATTACTACTTGTTCATTCCTCAGTTTCCTCAAGACCAAACTAACTCCATCTGGTAGATGGCTTTTAAATTGGAGTAGAGCTGTTGACTTCAGCTGTCCAATGGTTATCCAAAATGTCTTTTAGTGGAATCCATTCACACCTGATTTTGAGCGACTACATTATATTTTGATGCCTGTTACAGTCTGACAATATGCTCATTTAAATCTTCTGATGTGGTGTAAAGCAGCAAAAGTGATTTTCAAAGGGTGGGGGGAAGCTGATGTGTAACTTACAGTATATTGGTATCAGTCTGTATTTCAAGCCTTAAAACACGTTCACTGACAACGCTCCAGATTTTTCAAAGAAATTTTTTTACAGTTTTTATGTGTAGTTGGTCTTAAGTGTGGTAAGTTATACAGGATGTTTGTGTTGGGGGTGTTTGAGCCTTAGGAGGTAAGCACCAAGGCTCCCTTTTTGCTAGTCTAATATAGCATGGTAATATTTGCCTTATCCCACTGCCCATGTGAGACACTTTTCTACAGTAGATGTTACATTTCAGAGCTATATACTGGCCTGTGTCACTTTGCACTGCAACATTCTTGCAATACATTGTTACTTGTTGGTGTTCAGGCTTTTTAAAAAAGGCAGTGAACTCATGTTTGTCTAACTGAAACCAGATAAAGCCTCTGTTGGCCAGGGGAGGGGGGGTGATCAATGTTGCCTCCTAACTTTTGTTTTTGTTTTTTTGTTACATTTTCACAGAATATTTTAATGGTTCTGTCAAGGATTATTCACTAAAGCAGGTTCTGTTGCACCTGTGTTAGATTCTTTTCAGTATGCAGGAATGGTTGATACAATTTTGGAAATTCAGGAGGACATCAGACATTTGTTCAAGTGAATAATGGGCTAAGCTTTGAGGACAAAACTAGCTTTGAGGTAGTGAAGGTATGGAAGCATGCCTCCTGCTATAATAGCACACAACTGTTTGAATCCAAAAGCTTATTTGATCATTTCATCCTCAATTTCTGTTAAATAAAATATGTTTCCAATCTTTGGACAGAGTGTGTGGGAGGGATAGTGTTGCTTAAAAAAAAACCCAAAGCCTTAATTGTGTCATAATTATTTTCATTGACTATTATATTGTATTGGTGCCCTCCAGCAGCTTAATTCAAGGTTTTAGGGCTGATAAAAAATACACTCTTTTGCTTTCATCAAAATAGTAGAAGATCAGACTGGCACTTGTTCTAGGCACAATAACATCACAACAACGTAAAGCACTCTTTGCCAAAATCACAAACTTTAGAACTATCTAAACCCACAGATCAGGCCGTTGTACACTTGCTGAATAAAAATAAGTTGTAGTGAAGCGGACCAGATTCCATGTGTTTCAAACTTCTAAGTTGGATCCTGCTAGAAGCTTGCAGAAGGGTTGACTGGGCTGAACTTTCTCCCAGTTTTCTCCTTTTCTTCGGCGGCCTGCTGTTGGTCTAAACTTATACTCTGAGGACAGGTAGACTCTTATGATCAAAATGTGCTACAATATAAGGGTATACAGTGAGGTGAAAGAATTGGATGAAATCGCCATTTTTTCCTCCTCCTGGGAGCTTGTGCTGACAATGCAGCTGCACCTGATTTCCTTCCTTGCTGCAGTTCCCTGGGCTAGGCTTGCTTAAGCACGGCATGAATGGGATTGCCATCTTCTGTTATGTCAACAGTGTCAAAGACTACTGTGTCTGTACATGTAGGTTCTATATAGCTATCCTTTCTTACAGTCTCTGATGGCAGATGTATCTCCAGGAGTTGATTTCACTTGTTTAAAAAGCCATCTTAGTCAGTGGCCATCACCACCTGATTGATGTTCAGTGTGAAGGATCAAAAGGATTGTATGTCATTTTTTCTCTCAACTTTCTGGTATTCTGTTCAGTTTGTTTCATGGTGCTTTGTCCTTTTCCAAAAAGTAGGGAAAAAACATTTGGAAAAAATGGGTGTTTTCTGCTTTTTAAAAGCGGTGCTTCATTTTATCTTGCAGTTAAAACAGATGAGAGTGTGTTGGCTTATTCTTCACATCATGACAGTTTGGGAAGATGACAGAGTAGGCAAGACATAAGTTTGGCCTCCAAATGTTGCAGCCATTTCATTGCTCAAGCTGCTAGGTATGTCGTAAAGAACTGAGCTTCAATCCGCACTCTTTTTTTTAAAAAAAAAAAGGTGACTACTATTCTGCACTCAAAATAGCTGTACAGTACACTGCTGAGTCTGAAAGGGAGTAGTAACTTTCCATGCCAAATAGATGTGATACAGAAATCAAATAGTCATGGATGTGCTTCATTAACATGATATCAAGTGCCCAGATAATTATTTTGAAAATCCTTTGGTCATTATGCACTCTTCATTTTCTGGTTTTAATGTATTAATTGTCCTTTATTGTCCTTTTGTGAAATGCTTTATCTTAATGTTGTTAACAAGTTGTGTTACAAGCTTCTCTTCAGGGAAAAGACCTCATACTCGTTGACTTAGGAACCGAACTCAAACAATGCAAAGTGATCTGTATACATTCCCTCAAAGGCATGTGCTTTGTTTTTATTTATGCCTTTCTGGGATGGAAGGGGTTTGGGGGATGTTCAGGCTTAACCTTCTCTGTGTTGAAGGCTGGGCATCTGTGCCCCTTGTGCATGGCTAATCCCAGACATGCAGCTTCTGTGCAAAAGTGGTAGTGAACATACACATCCAGCCACATCGGATTGTAGGAGACTTGCAATACATCCAGTCTTTCAAAGTTTCCAGTTAAATGACTGCAAAGTACTATAGTTTTACAGAGTAAAACAGCAGTATCTTATGTTTTAAAGAAAGGGATTGTCCTTATAAGTAAGGGGTTTTTTTTGTTTATTTCAAACTGGCTTGAGGAAATGTGTGGCTCAAAAATAAGGTGGAAATATGCTCCATGAAGTTACAGATGTGAACCATGATGCGCTCTGGATCATGTTGTTTAACACATGGTGTTGCATTAAAATGGAAGGTTGTGATGTATTTAAATAAATGGTTTACAATAAAGTTTTGACTTCATACAAATTTGTCACTCCTTGTGTTCAACTCGTGACCTGTGCATTAGCTTTAATTTGATGAGTTTAATTGGTGGCAGGTATTTTTAAAAAAGGCCACATAATGTATATGTTATGCAGGCATATGAGGTGGGTTTTGTTTTAGCTTTGAAGCATGTATTTTGTTTCTGATACAGAATGAGCATGTGGATCAACTGTAAAACAAAACAAAGCCCAGGCTATTTGATACCTTACTCAAATTATATACATATTCTGTATTCTCCAGCCCAATTTTTTTCCTTGGGCACAAGGAAGATTCATTTGCAAGATTCATTTCAGTGTCATCAACATAAGTATAATTCACTTTGTCTTTAACTACTGGGTTTATGAACCTTAAAGCATAGAACTTCCACAACCAATCACTGGTGTGATAGGTAGGAAGGCGTAGTAACACATATGTAAGACTATTGTGAACTTCAGGAGTTAGTGGTGTGCCACAGGTTCACCATCTTCTGCCCAGAGTGCTTTGCAGGCCAGGTCTGAGCATTCTGTTTCGGCAATGTAAGATGTTTTTCTCTCCTAAAAAAACATGTTTTCCATCTTACTATCCAACTTACCAGATTACAGTGTCTTATCATTGTATTGAGGAGTGCGATGGTTGGAAGTTAAACCATGCACCTGGTATGGAGGTCTTTTAGGACGTTTGTCACGTACTGCTTAACAGTTGGCCTTGAATGTGTTGCTCCTCTTCAAGGCCAACTAGAGGAAAACAAGAGCACAGCTGCAGGTAGCCAGCTTCTATAGAAGTCTCAGAGAACCCCTGCATAGCAGAACCTCTGCTCAGGCTGAACTGCAGGGCAGCAGTGTGCATCTGACCATAACCAGGGGTTCACCCATTGGAGTCTCCCAAGGTTTCTGACAGCAGTATAGGGGCGTAAGCATATTCTCTGTTCTGTACTTATTTATTTATGTAAAATTCTTTAGATTACTTTAATAAATCTCTTTTCCTTCAACACTTGTTTGTTTATTGTCATCAAATCAGAAAGAGCCATTGCCCATTGGCAACACAGAAGTATACTTCCTGAAGTGTTTGAAGTGAAAGAGAATTTGAGATTTGTGCTGCTGCCTTTGTGTTTGATCTTGTTTGTGTTGAAGTCTGAAATATTGTTTAATATCATTGCTAGGGCCGAAAAAACTACCTTAAAGCAACCCAAAACGTGGGCATGCTCTGTGTAGTGTTTATCTTTTCACAGTTTGGACATATACACTTACTTTGCTTGCTGTATTACAGTCTGCTTTTGAAAGTCCTCTTAGTTTCAAAAATAGCTTGTCAGTCGGCATGAATGGCTGCTGCTTGAAAAAAACAAACCCCAGACTTGCCTCAGGCACACAGAAAGTTCTGGGAAGATTCAGATTGCTACTCCTGCCCATTGATACCCCCATGTGTTTGCCCCCACCCCTATGTTAGTATTATGCAGGTGAGTTGAAAGACCTGTTTCTTTCTTGGTGTGTAGTTCTGCCTACCTAACTTCAATGAGGGTTACATGTGCAGATATATGAATGTAGCTTAAGTGGAGCATTTACAACAAACATTTGCTCTTTAAAGCTATAAATAAAGCCTCAGAGGGTTCCCTTGGAACAAGTACATTTTCAAGCAGAGAGGACAAGACTTCTACATAGTTCTACTAGCCAGCTGTCTTCTCTTGTCACTTGTGTGGTTCTTCTAGCTCCAGTTATCCTGCCTAGTAAATGCTACAAACCTCAGTCACTGCTAAGAATAAACCTCTCAACAACAAGACTGTGCAGCTCGACAAACTTCAGGAACTGGATTGGGAAGATGACCTGGTACAATGACCTCATATGAGTCTATATAAGTGAGCCTCGTCAGGCTCCCTCAGAATTTGGATATTAACCAAGGAGACTACTCGCTCTGTGTGTGAGTGCTGCAACCATGTCACAGGTATGAGCTTTTTTGCTGTTTACTAGAAGGTTGCATTATAATGACTGATCATTTTTTTCTTTTATCTGCAACTTTAGTATATTTATAATGAGTACATTTTTATCAATGACTTTTAATTTCAATCTTTTATGCTGTGAGCTTTATTTTGATTACTTGGGTTTACTTCAGCTATGCATCTCTTTTGTGAAAGACTAACTAGCCAGTTATTCTAAACAAGAGTATTTGGGAGAGACTGTAACAAAAATGTCAGCATAGCTTTCTTACCCATCCGTTCCCACAACCCAGACTTTGACCTCAGTATTAATGAATACATTTGAAGCCTACAGTTTGGCTGTTCTTAATACACTTCGATCATGTTTCTAACAGACTATTTTAGAGTTAAATGCATGAAGAATAGATTTAGTTCTATCTGAAAGTTGGTAGGGACGCCACTTAGGTGTGGTATGTCCAGTTGCTTGTGCTTCCTGTTTTCAGAGGTGCAGTCTATGCAAAATACTAAATGAAAGTCTTAACTATTAAACATCAATTTCTATCCATGGACCAATTTAACACTGAGAAAACTGTCCGATAATATTCAGCGAGAACTTAAAATGTTAAGCTGCCTTGTATGAACGTAGAATGTTTTCTTCATGGGGTCCAAGTACAAAAAAGAATTTCAAAATGGGTTATGTTGGAAATAGAATGGAAGCAAAACTTTATACACACAGTGTTCAGAAATCTCTGACAGAAACTGCGTAGAGGAATTTGGTTCTGCTTACATTCTCTTCATAGTGAAGCATAGCTGAAGGCAATCAGGACACCCTTATAAACAAGCACACTGTTCCTGTGACAGTCTTAGATAAATTATAGAATGGATTGTTGTGCCTGCAAGTATAGGAGTGGATTCTGCCTTAAATTTGGCCATGTCAAAATCAGTCATTTCAGTAACATTAGAAATAATGCTTCCTCATGGCAGGAGTCATGTTGTGATTCTGAGGCCAACAGACATACTTGCCTGTTGACTGCTAATGTTAGCCAGTTTGGTGTAGTGGTTAAGAGTGGCAGGAGAACCAGGTTTGATTCTTCAGTCCTCCACTTGAAGCCAGCTGGGTGACCTTGGGTCAGTCACAGCTCTCTGGAGCACTTTCAGCCCCACCCATTTCACAGAGTGATTGTTGTGGGGATAATAATAACATACTTTGTAAACTGCTCTGAGTGGGTATTAATCTGTCCCGAGGGGCAGTATATAAATCAAATGTTAGTGTTATTAGATACCTCTGGTATTTTTGAAGAATGCTTACATCTGCGTTAAACTGGTCTGTGATGGCTGCCTTAAATTGTTCCATGCAATGGCTGTTAATAGCATGGTAAGCCATTCCTGCAGAGTAGCTTGCCACTGAGGAATATTTTCAGCAAATATCCAGATGGTGGCTGAACTGGAGAATAAGACCCCAACTGAATAAAACACTGTTTCCTCCTACCCAAAAAAGTTTCAGAGTTATAGCAGTTGTCATGTAAAGTGCTTTTAAAGAATGGCACCTGAAGTTGTATGCTGGCCTAAAATTGTGCTAGATCAGCTGTTCCCATCCCAACACTCAGCCCGTCAGTATGACTCCTTTTTCATGGCTACAAAATATGTTAGCTGAAAGGCTATCCACTGATACCAGTTAAAAAGATCTTTAATTTTTGTCTTTCTGAGTTCTTAGGCTGGCTATTTTGTTATGTTCTCTAGAGATTTGGACTACTTTTGTTCCCACAGTAAACTGGCAGCAAGTTATTCCCATGCATTCTTCATGAACCATTGAGAATATGTAGAAATCTCTGTTACTGCTAACCTCCCGCTTGGTGGGCTCATAAATAATCAATTGTGTCTAACCTAAAAGCTTCAGAATTTTTGTGGAGGCTGCTTAGTGCAATGCATATGTTACCGCGTGTCCATGCTAACTGCTGCATATACCAAGATGGATACACCAGCTTTGTTCTTACCTTAGCAAAAGTAGAATGTCAAGCTTATACTGGACAAATTGTTCTGTATGAATAATGAAAATCTGAGTGGTGAGTGAGCAGTAACACCAGATTAAATCAAAATGTATGAGTACTTCCAAATACATACATACACAAAAACTGATAATCTCCATCACTATACTTCTGACTGTTGAACACTAGATTTTTTCCTATTGCCTTTTTGTTTCTTAAACCTCTGTGTACTCAATAAGGGATCCTGCAAGCAAGATAGAGATAGTCTGACAATAATCCACACACTGAAAGATACTACAGTTATCACAACATATCTAACTTCAAAAGGCAAGAGGGCAGACTGACTATACTGCTTTGTTTGTTTATTTAAAATATTTATAGGCCTGCCTTTTCTTCTGAGCTTCTCAGGACCCAAGATGGGTAACAACAATATAAAAACAACTTGATAAAACAAACATAAATAGATCTAAAACCATTTTTAAAAATCACACTTATGCTCCAGTAGCAGGGTGTTCCTTCTTTGACCGGGCTCAAGATGCCCCCAGAAAAATCTCCTATATGACTTTGTTTTGTAGCCTCACTGACTTCTGTTCCAGAAGCAGAAGAGGGGAGGGACTGTGATAGAACACATGTTTGTTGTTAAAGGCCGCAGGTTCACTGCCTGGTATATCCAGTTAATGGTTCTCAAGTGCAGGTATGTGGAGGGGGGGGGTTCACTCTCAGAAAGCCTCTGCCAGTCACAGTATACAGTCACTATAATTATTTTCAGACTGATAATTAGGTTCTAGAGGTTTGGGGTGGGGGTAAAAAGAAGTAAATGGAAGTAGTCCTGAAAAAAAAAGCAATCTGTTATATAAAAATAAACAGAATAGGATGGATATTTTTTTTTGCCTCAAAGGTTTGTGGGGAAGATTCTAAAATCTCCACAAGTAGTAGACTTGAAATTATATGCTCTGATGTCTTGGTCACTGAAAACCAGTATTGTGTAGTGGTTAGAGTGTTAGACCAGGATCTAGGAGATCCAGGTTTGAATTCTTAACTCTGCTATGGAAATTTGCTGGGTAACCATGGGCCAGTCACATACTCTCAGCCTAACTTACCTCACACGGTGATTGTGATGATAAAGTGGAGGAGATGAGAATGGTGTAAACCTCTTTGGGGAGCGAGGTGGGTATAAATGAAATAAGTAGAAGACTATCACAACTCTTTTCGTCCTTCTAACAGGCCGTTCTCTAGGAACTCAAAATACTAGAGGAACCAGAAGATCATATCTGACTAAATTGTACTAATTGCTAGAACAGTCCAGCATAGTTATTGATATGAAACTTGAGGGTTTTAATTGTACTTTTGAACAGGTCTTCTCAAGGAAGAGAAGACTTGGAAAATTTACTGTGTAGACTAACTCTGAGTCTTCCCCTATAAAGGGAATTTCACCTACTGGTGTAAAATGCTGAACAGCTGTCATCTTAGGATATCACTGAACAAAACTGTTGTGATTGAAATTGACACTACCAAGTTGGAGTTCTGTTCCAGGCCTATATCTTAACTTTCAAAAGTCAAAAGATACTGATGTTAATTTTTTGAAATCAACAAGAATTATATAAATGTAAACTAATTCATTCAAGCTTATTGATTAATACATTGAAAAAACCCCTGGCAGTTCTTAAGAAAAATACTTTGTGTACATGTTCAGAAAATCTAGGAAACCAAAAGATGTGAGTTGAAAGCTGCTGGTTCTTCAGAAGATATAATCAGTTGAAATGAATCTATTGTTAGAGTCCACATTTTGCTTTAATTTTATTAAGGATGTTAATTTGAAGCAATCAGTAGTGACTTCAATAATCTAGTGAAGAGTCCAGTAGCACCTTTAAGACTAACCAACTTTACTGTAGCACAAACTTTCGAGAACCACAGTGGTTCTCAAAATGTGGTTCTCAAAAGCTTATGCTACAGTAAAGTTGGTTAGCCTTAAAGGTACTACTGGACTCTACTATTTTGCTATTACAGACTAACAAATCTGACTTCTCTGGTTCAATAATCTGTAATCCCTGGAATTTGAGGAAGAAGACCTGTCCTCCTATTCTGCTCCCTCATAAATAGCACAAAAGGCCATTATTGAATAGTATGACTAAAGTATTACTCTTTTTCGAAGGATGTTCTGAGCAACTTTATCAATAAATAGCTTTATCAAGTAGTGTACTTAAGGACTGTCTTGAACCAACTGTCTTGAAGCTATTAGTTGGTACCTGAAAACAGCAAACATACAGCCAATACTGAAGCCATTAACATCAGAGGATTGAGGAGTTTCTAGATACATGAATCTTTATGAAATGGGATCTCCCTTTATACAATTTTGGGGGATGCAAGGGCAACTGTGTGTATAACAGCAATTGTAAATGGAAGTGCCTATTATGGGATAGAAGCCGGTTTCATTGAAATAGTGGGATCTGACTATCCTAGCTATAAGCTTTTCCTGCATTTAAAGTGTTACCTCAGAATATACCTGGATGGAAACAACAATCTACTAATTTTAAATATATATATATATAATGGGTTAGATTCCATGGAACATTTCTGCTCATACAAGAATTCTTGCACAAAGGAACACAAGTAAGTCATCTCAAGTAACTGTTGCACTGTTAACTTGACTGTATACTGGCTTGGGTTTTTCTTTACACAACACACAATGCAAGCTGTATTTCAGCATGCACCTTCCTATAATGCTATTCTTTGAGCAACTCATATTGCACCTCAAAGATAGGGTTTTTTATACAGTTGCATGCTGATATTACTGTGTTTAACAGAGCAGTTTAAGGAGACGGTATCAAGTTATTTAGCATGCTATTTCAGGAACTAATGCAACACACAAATAGGTATTCTCACACAAATTACTGGTTTGGTAGAGAATATTTAAAGAAGCAAGAGGATGCATTGTCTGCTGCTATTACAGGAAGAATGATCTCAAAGTCCTGCCAACTCGATATTTCCAACTCAAAACAAAGGAACAAAATAAGGTCAAGCCAAGAGGGAAGCAAAGTGTCTTCTTTCAAATGCATCATGTCTATGTTATTTCTGCATATAAGTGACTAGTGCGACATTCAGCAACTCAAGCCTTTTAGCTAAACTGCTTTATTGCAGTTTTTATATGGGAGAAGCATTTCCAACAGATTTTAAATTATTCTAGAAACTTTGGTGCCAGTATTGTTTTATCCATATTGAAGAATGCTCTGGTGTGGCTAAGTCCTGTGGCACTTTTAAAACTAACCATTTATTCCAGCATAACTATTTTTGAGTCAGAGCTCACCATTCCACCAGATGCATGAAGTGTTAAAACCTTGTGTGTTTCTGTGTATGCACCATCAAGTCACATTCAACTTATGGTGGCCCCAGCAAGAGGCTTTCAAGGCACATGCTGAGAAGCAGAAGTTTTGCCATAGCCTTCCTGTGCAGAGTCTGGTCACCCAAGTATCAAGTATCCAAGTGTTGTCAGAATTTTGTTAGTGGGTCGGAACCAGGCCTTTTTGGCCCATGTTAGAAATAAAGAACCAGCTAGAGTTTGGAAAAAGAAATCTTCCAAAGGCGCGCTCTCTCGCTCGCTTGCTCGCTCTCTCTCTCTCTCTCTCTCTCTCTCTCTCTCTCTCTCTCTCTCTGCAAAATAAAGTTGCGTTTCCTGAGGTTTCACCCTCTGTGTCAGATAAGGCTATAAAAGTTGTTAATTGTTGGAGACCTTTGAAGGGTCATCTGGCCATTGCATGTAAATCACTAAGAGGACACCAGGACAAACAGCAAACAGCTTATCTTCAGGAAGAACGGGATAACCGATAGCTAGTGGTGTGTGAACATTCCTTTTGCAAATTACAAATGCATATCAAAGATGCAGTCTATCACAGAGGTAAAAGATGTGTAGACTTGTGTTTACACGAAAGACCCTCAACGGAACTGTCTTTCAAGAACAAAGACAATGTAATTGATTAGGATGTTAACAAGCCTTTGATACCTCCCTATAAAGGAAGGACGAACCAGATACTCGGGACCCTTCTCTTGTTAGAGGGTAGGGACCTCACTGGTCCCTGCTCTCTGCAATGGAGGGGTCTCAAGGATCCTTGATTGGGGGAAAAAGATATCTTAATTGTTTTGTATTATTGTTATGTCTAACTAATGATTTTGTACTCTGTATCTATCTCTGTAGTGTTCTAGTGTTCAGCAGAGGTGAGACCCTGAACTGGTGCCTTGTTTCTCTGCTTGTATTCTCCTTTGCCTTTTGAAATAAAAACTTCCAGTCTTGCTTAAGATCTTTTTGCAGCTGGCACATTATTCTTAACAGAGACATCAGTTTAGTACTAGGGAAAGATCAATTGAGGTTGCACTCTTTACATGCCTACGGTAAGAGGCAAACCCAAGCAACTGGTAGACTAGTCCCCAGTTGCAGAGCAACAATTTCCACAACACCAAGTACTGACCCTGCTTAGCTTCTGAGAGTCTCTCTACACAATACTTCTTACATGAGGATGCTCAAGTGAAGAGAGACGCAATATTAGCCAGGAGGCGCAGTTTAAAAGCCAAAAGCTCTGTCAGTTTCCCCTCTCCACAGGAGGGTAGTTTGAAAAGACAGAGCCCTTTCGCTCTTCAAAGGATTTGTTAATTTTATCCAATTAAAAAACCCTCTGAGGAGCATCTCTGCTGGATATCTTTTAAACTACCCTCCTGTAGAGAAGGGAAATTGACAGAGCCTTCCATTCTATCTTTTTAAACTACACGTCCTGGCTAATCTTGCGTCTCCCTTCACTTGAGCATCCTCGTGTAAGAAATATTGTGTAGAGAGACTCTGAGATCTGACAAGAATCGCCTGTACTATGCTACCTTCCCTACCATTCGACCATGTATATAAATACTCAAAGCTGCTTAGAAAGGTTGGAAGGGAAGGGTGCAGAAATCAGGGGCAGTCTTAATGATTCTGGGGCCCTGGGCAAAAGACCAGGATGAAACCCCAGGTTCACTGCTACCACACACAAATATACACACTAGGGCCACCCTGACTCCAAGCAAGGAGCAGCTGAGCCCCTGTGTGAGGTAGATGTGAGCACCAATGCTTTAAGCAGGTAGAGCTCACAGTGGCATGGCAAGGTAGTGAGGAGCTTGTTGCAGGTGTAATGAGCAGGTAGGTGGGGTACAAACTGCCAGCAAGGGTGGGTGAGTGAGGTGGGCAGGCTGGACACTTGTTGCCAGGATGATGAGTGTCCCACAACCCCACCCTCTAGGGGCCTGCTTGCCTCTGCTTCCTTTCCTCCTTCCATTGGAGGATCAGGGCCATGGGTGGACCAGGGGTAGAGCCCTTTTCAGAGCCACAGTTGCCTCCCAGTCCTCTCTTGATAGAGTGTGGACCTGGCTGCTGCCCTCAAGCCACTGGTGCCCACCACAGCTCCAGAGAAGCCAGCAGCAGTGGCACGGTAGCAGCTGGGCGGTTGGGCCCCTCCACAGACCCCCCCCCCAGCATCAGACCCAGGGTAGTTCCTCTAGTTTCCCCCATGGCAGAAGTCCACCCCCTTGAAGAATTGTTGCAAAGAGAGGCCAGTCAGAATATTGATTTAATCAAAAGAGTACGGAATTCACCCAGTTGTTAGTTCAAAGGCAAAGTAAGATATTATTGGTGAATGTAGCATAAAGAATAGAAGTCAGAGTTGTTAAGAAACTAAAGTCTCTTCGTTTCTTGCTTTTAAAATCTTTGTTTCACCCTTTGGGGCCTGGTTAAGCTAGAGAAGGCCAGAAGGGAGTTTTGCACTTGTATTCCATCTCATTAGTGCAAGGAACCCTGGGTGAGGGTCAATTGCTCTGATTGTGAATACTCTCCAGCTGCAGAGGAACATTTCACATGTCCCAGCTACACTCCATGATTGGTCAAGCAGCATCAAGCCATGCCGTGGACAGCCCAGCATAAAGCAAGGGTATTTTTTCTAGTTCGTGCATTGCTGTGCTCTGGCTGGGTGGTGTTGTGGCTGCTGGTGGAACACCTGCTACTATACACACCATTCTATGCTCTGGACTTGACTATCAGGATAGGTGTCAGTCTTGGAGTTTCGTCTCTGGATTTTGAACTACTACTTGGACTTTTGAGCTTCTAGTCTGACAACGTAACATCTGTGTCAGAAATCCAAAGCCTGTATAGTATTTTACAATATTTATTTAGTTTTATTATTTTATTTCTTGTCTTGCAGAGTTTCTATATTTGTAATCTTTTGCACACTTCTAAATAAGCTTTATTTATACTTCTGTGGTGTTATCTAGGTTTGGGGGCTTCAATCTAAATTCAATATTTTGGCCTATTTAGCTTACAGCTACCAAGAACTCAACCTGCAATCATCCCACATTATAGGGATGACTTCTTGATTAATACCTGCTAGGGCTGGAGACTTGATTTTTTTGGTCTCCCAGATGACAGTTAGTTAAGAGGGACGTGGTGCCCCCCATTACCCTGGGAAGTGAGGATTCTCTCTCTCTCTCTCTCTCTCTCTCTCTCTCTCTCTCACACACACACACACACACACACACACACACACACAGAGTAAAAATATTTTTTTAAAAAAATGTTCTTGACTGCCACTCCAGCCTTTTTGTGGATACAAGTGTTGTGATAAGTATGCTAAGGGACAATTACCTATAGAGAATGAAAAATGCCAGCTCCTTGTCAAGAAAATAGAGCAACACGGTAATGTAATTGTCACAACAGAGAATCTCCCGTGTGGTATTATGTCTTCACAATTGTTTTAATAAAGGATATATTAATTGAGTACTGTTTCACAAATTTGTTTATACAGAGTAAGGGATGTAATAAACAATTTGTATATTCTTTTGTTTCTCTTGACACAACCATATACTACACCATATATTGCAACCTCCCTAGACCTCAATTATACAGGCATCTTATGCGTTCTAAAAACAATTCATTAAAGTGTCCCGTGCTCAAAGTGCTATCATAGATGTTATTAAAGTGCAATTGCTTTTGGCATCTTATGACACTATTTCTCATATAGAACTCGATTTGCCTTGCATACAGGTACAATACAGGTACAGTATAAGGGTAATTCCAGACACTGTGAATGCCATGGAAGTAATTGACAAATCAAAGAGGGATATGGAAGGTTAACTATGATGAATCTTTGACATCTGTGCTCTTTGAGAAAGAAGCTTGGAAACGGACCTTACAAGGATCTGGACCGTCCGTTAGAGAATGCAGTCACAGAACCAACTACGTGAACCTATGATTATAGGTCCTTTTGATCTGTGACATTCACAGTGTCTGGAATTACCCTTATACTGTACCTGTATTGTACCTGTATGCAAGGCAAATCGAGTTCTATATGAGAAATAGTGTCATAAGATGCCAAAAGCAATTGCACTTTAATAACATCTATGATAGCACTTTGAGCACGGGACACTTTAATGAATTGTTTTTAGAACGCATAAGATGCCTGTATAATTGAGGTCTAGGGAGGTTGCAATATATGGTGTAGTATATGGTTGTGTCAAGAGAAACAAAAGAATATACAAATTGTTTATTACATCCCTTACTCTGTATAAACAAATTTGTGAAACAGTACTCAATTAATATATCCTTTATTAAAACAATTGTGAAGACATAATACCACACGGGAGATTCTCTGTTGTGACAGCTCCTTGTCAAGGTCTGGCAGGTAAATAGTACTGAACCTCTTGATGAATGTTACTTTGGCAATGTCCTGTTGAATTTTAAATAGTCGAATTAGCAATTCTCCAATATTAGCTAATACTAAATTAGTAGTCTTTTATATGCTGATGATGTACTAGTTCTGTCTCAAAGTAAATTGGGTCTCTCTTAGGCACTTAGAGAAGTTGCAAGAATAAGTTGCTTTGGCCATCAACAATTCTTGAGGGAAAATTCCCTCAAGAGAAAATTCCTTTGATCCTTTCTGTTCTTGTGGACACTGTAATAGCCCATGTGGAGTCGCTACCTTAAAGGAGATAAAGAAAGAGGTTTTGCCCCTCTTTTGGCTACTGTACCAATCTGTTCTGCAGAACTTTTAGTTACATAGCTTCTTGCTGATAATTTGTATGTTACTGAACTGGTAGTAATTGTCTTTAAATATCCATTGAAACCAGATCTTGGATGCTATTTGGTTATATATAGCTTTTGTACTTGCTTGGTTAATTGATTTAATGCCTAATTTAATTATTTTTATTTCAAATTTCTATTCCGCCCTCCCCGCGAGCAGGCTCAGGGTGGATAACCTATTAAAACACAATAAAAATTTCATCAACATTAAAACAGCAGCATATTTCTATTAATACAAATTTAAAAACAGGATGGTGGACAGCCTTCACAGGGAGGGTTAAAAAATTATACACCCCTTTTTTCAGGCTGACAGAGGCCCAGCCTCAGCCATGTGCCTGGCAGAACTCTGTCTTGCAGGCCCGGTGGAAGGATAGTAGGTTCCGCTGGGCCCTGATCTCAGCAGATAGAGCGGTCCACCAGGTGGGAGCCAGGACTGAAAAGGCTCTGGCTCTAGTCAAGGTTAGGCGGACCTCCTTGGGGCCAGGGCCCACCAACAGCTGTTTGTCCCCTGATCGGAGAGTCCTCCAGGAAATATATGGGGAGAGACAGTCCTGTAGATACGCTGGCCCCAGTCCGCACAGGGCCTTATAGGTCAATACCAGAACCTTGAATCTGATCTGGTACTCCACTGGCAACAAATGCAGCTCACATAATATCGTGTTATATGCGCCTTATTTGGCACTCTTGTGCACCGCTGCATGTTATACAGCTGTAATCTCTGGGTCAGGCTCAAGGGCAGCCCTGCATAGAGCGAGTTACAGTAATCTAGCCTAGAGATGACCGTTGCCTGGATCACTGTAGTTAAGTCACGGGTTGACAGGCAAGGGACAAGTTGCCTGGTCTGCCACAGATGGAAAAAATGAGGACCTGACAACCGCTGTGACCCGTGCCTCCATTTTCAGGGAGGTACCCAGGATCACCCCCAGGCTCTTAATCCTCGAAACTGGCACTAATGGTGCCCCATTGAGGGCCAGGAGCCGGAGTCCCGAACCTAATCCCCCGTGGCTCAAGTACAGGACCTCTGTCTTCATCGGGTTCAGTTTCAGCTGACTCTACTTCAACCAACCAGTCACAGCTGCAAAAACATGTTCCAGGACATCTGGGGCTGAGTCACGCCAGCCATTGTCAGATACAACTGGGTGTCATCTGCATATTGATGACACCCAAGTCTGAATGAGAATGATAATAATGAGAATGTTATAATTGTTAGACTGTCAAGCTAGGATGTGAGAGACCCAAGTTCAAATCCCAACTCTGCTGTGGAACCTGTCCCTGAAAGAGGTATGTTGCTGTGTAAAATATTGAAAAATAATGAAGAGATATATAGGCTGTTGTTCTCTGTGCTGTGATTATGAGCTTGATTATGTTAGAGATGAGCTAATTCTCCTACTCTGTGTCATTTGGGATTAATTCTGTATTTCTGAAATTTAGCTTCAGGCATCCATCATATTTTGCAGAATTTGAGTAGAATCCAAGAAATAGAGAGAACATGACTCCCTGTTTCCCTGATATCAGCAGACATTACAGACCTTTAACCCCCACCCCCCACCCCCAAGTTTCATAGGAACACACTTTGGTGAGCTGATGAAAAATGCATCCATGTGTTACAACAGAAAAATAAATTAAAAATAGAAACCCCTTCAAAACTAACATGTGGTGAATGAGAATAACTTAAAATACTTTTTGGCATAAAAAGGGATAGTTTTGAAGGAGTTTATATTTTTGTTTGTCTTAGGGTGGCTATTTGGGACATGAAAAAAGGATGCTTAGTCTCTGAAGACATGAGAGAAATAATTTTATGGGGGGGGTCAAAAGTGCACATTCCCCTTGGACTGCTGCTCATTAGAAGTCCCATGGAATCTTGATCAAAAGAGCAGTTGGGCAAAAGGGGTAATGAACTCCATAGGATTTCAGAATCATCCCCAACGATTATTTCTCATAGTATAAAGTATCTCCTTTTAGGCAGCTCCTGTCAAAAAGAAGCGCCCTCCAGTGAAGGAAGAAGACCTCAAAGGGGCTAAAGGAAAGCTCTCTAGCAACCAGGAAATCAAATCCAAAACTTACCAGGTCATGAAACAGTGTGGTAAGTGCATTATCATTACCTTGTTGACAGACATGAGCTAGTCTCAAATTAAAACTTTTAGTGAATCCTATGAAAACTGATTCTTCTGCCCCTTAAATAATTTAGCATCCCAGTTACAGACACATGAACAGCATATCCTACTTACAGCAGTCCTACTTACAAGGCTAACCACTGTAATAAAATTGCAAGCCCCTCCCCCAATTTTGTCACCTCATAAGTAATGTATGAGAATAAAATCATATAACAAGACAATCACAATCAATAAAGGCAGCAATAATAATAGGCAGTAAAAGCAGTGGTAGTAAATTTTTTAAAATTCAATTTAGTACCTGACTAAAAATACACTTACAAATGAAGCAGCAATGCCTGTTTAAAGTCTCTCTACATGAGACATCTTACAGAAGGATGCTCAAGTGAAGGGTGGTGCAATGTTAGCCCAGAAGCATAGTTTAAAAAGACAAAGACAAAGGCTCTGTCAATTTTACCTCTCTACAGCAGGTAGATCAAGATGGGTAGCCCTGTTAGTCTATCTGTTGCAAGAGAAAAGAGCAAGAGTCCAGTAGCACCTATAAGACTAACAAAATTTGTGATAGCCACAGCTCATTTCTTCTGAAGAAGTATCTGAGGAAGGAAGCTGTAGCTCATGAAATCTCATACCCTACCACAAATTTTGTTAGTCTTATAGGTGCTTCTGGACTCTTGCTCTTTTCTCTCTATAGGAGGGTAGTTTAAAAAGACAGAGCTGGCAGAGATCACTCAGAGGGTTTGTTAATTTAATCTTTGCCTCCCCTAAGGCTCTGTCAATTTCACCTCCCCTTTGGGATATGTCTAATGTAGAGAGACTCATAGTTTCCCCACTCCCCATCCCATCACCAAACGCACAAGAGAATAGAAATGTTTTCACTTACAATCTAAAACGTAACAAGGAATATACCAGGTAAATATCATTTGGGATGATAGAACCATGTTTCTTATCTCCTCACCACCACTGCCTCACCTCAGTGAATGTTAAGAAACTCAACAGGGCCTTGGACCCATTCTTAGCATCTGGGCAGTTCCACTCGCTGTTGGAGAAGGCAGTTCTTAATGTAAGTTAGCGTCACCTCACTCTTTGCTGGGAATTTAGATGCTTTAACTGAACCTGAGGTTAAGGGATTATAAATAAAGCAACTTTTTAGTTTACATAGTGCTCTGAGCCTTCTTAGATGAAAGCATTACTGCCAAAGGCTTATCTTATGATTTTTTTTTTAAGTTGAGTAATGTTTGTTGAATTCTGTGAATATTTTGTGTCAATAAGCTAGAGGAATAGAGAGCAAATGCTGCCTTTAGAGCTGTTTGTACAAAATAGCCTGGAGAAGGTTCAAGCTATGGGGCTATTTAGTCATTTAAAAAACTGTTTTGTTTCTCTTGTTTGAACTACAGTGGCCTGGGATATATTGGGGAATTATGAAAACAAAATAACTAGGGGGGCTGGTTTGTAAGTTACTCTGTTGATGAGACACCACTTGTGCTCTAATCTTTGTGGGTCTGTTTTGGTGTTTGGTTCCAACAGCCAATACAATCTATAGTTGAAAAGCCCCCTTCCGGTCACACTTTGACCTGCTGAAAACTGCCATCAGTCACTCCACCTTAGGACAACCACATCTGTCTGTTCCTTGCCAATGAGACCAAAGAAATCGTAGCACAGGATTTCAAAATGTATATTTTCTACGTGCAACAGCACCAGATCCTCCCAGCTATTTCCTTTTTTAAGCCAAAGCAGTCTGTAAATGTAGGCCTTCAGACAGAACAACTCCACCCCCCCGCCCCCGCCAAAAAAAAGAACACTGCAAGGTTACCTGTTCCCCAGCCATTTCAGAAACCTTTTTCTTTTTCTCTTTTAAGCAAATAAGCTTTCTTACTTTTTAATTGGAAAGTTTAGCCCACAGCACAGCAGCAGCGGGGAAACCAAACACACCAGTTCCCGTTTAGAAACCACCCTAAGGTCCCCCTTCCCATTGGCAATGTTTCAGGATTAGGGCTGTATGCCACAAATATCTTTAATAACTAAATAACTAAATTATCTTGCCCTGAGAATTATCTTCTCAGGACAAGAGGCTTCCAAAATGAACAGGAACTGTCTTGTCTTTATTTTGTCTTTATTTTGTATTTGTATTTTAAAAAGTGCATCTGCTTACATGAGCTGATATCCAACAAAGCAATAAAGACTGGTTATGTGATGAACAATCTTTTGAGAGTATGTAGAACATACATTTAAAAAGCACGGTGCATTTATCATGTCCTTCCACAGCTGCTGTTGCATGTAACTTGTCCAAATTGAAGTGTTAATTGTCTCCTGCTCCTTTTCCAGAGCAAGCTGGGGCGGCAGCGCCATCTGTATTCAGCCAAGATCGCACAGGAGTGGAAACGGTCTTTGATAAGCCTAAAGAAGGGCCAGCAAAAAGCGTCTTTGGCTGACTGCCAAGTTCAAGAGCTGAGCAGAATATTCTTTATATAATACTTAATCCCTTGTTTTGCTTTCACGTGCACCAGTCCTATTACAGCACTGTTAACTTACTTATTTTAATAATCAACCAGAAAGCTTATATTGCAAGATAAGCTTTTTTTATACATTGTTTTGTGTTGAGGGGTTTTCTCCTTCCCTCCTCCCCACCACTAGCTGTGTTGTGTATTATTCAAGTTGGGTGGTAAGCACTGGGGGCAGACTGGTACAGTCATGACCAATTTTGTTGCATACTTGTATAATGATGGTTTCTCTTGGCAAACCCACACCCTAGTTTCAATTGTGATCTTAATATTGATGTGCAAAACCAATAAATTGTGGTGAATGTGACTGGTGAAATGGCTATTTAATTCAAAGAAAGAAGTAATTCTTGACATAAGTTCTTAAGAGAAGAACTTGCTCACGAGAATTGTATGCACTAGTATTTATGCCCAAGGAATTCCCAGCATAAAGATCAAGTTATTTACCGTTACCAGAGGGCAGGTGCCAAATAGTATTGCTGGTAGCAGACTCAGGCTAGGAAGGCCAGCTTATATATAGATATGGCCTCCAACCATCTGGAATTCTTCCATGACTCAAGATTTCCATTCCGCTGTCTAGAAGGAAAAGGCTCTTTCCAGGCAGCAAGGAAATTGGAGCCTCTTTTGCTTTTAGTTGGCTGTTCTTTGATTTCCGCTGGTATAGTCATCCTGAGAGAGCAGCAACATGGTCAAAATCTTCATTACAGCAAAGCAACAGGTAAGGCAACAGTTCTGCAGTTTCTTCTTTGTGTATGTGTATGTGTGTGGTTTGCAAGCCAAAATGACGCCGACTCATCTCATTTGGGGTGAAGAAAGCAACAGAAAAAACAGACAGAAGTCAATCTTTTATGTGAAGTCAAAGTGGTCAGTAAAAGGATTTCCTGGAAGACTGTGTTGTCTCTCAGGGTGTCCCCCTCAAGACCTGTGTCATCTATGCCCCAAAGTCCTTTGGCTGCCAATGATGTGAGAAGCAAATCCAGTTTTATATTAAAAGCTGGGTCTCACCATTAAAGCAGGAGTTCACCTAAGTGCTCTCAAATGGGAATATCCTGACTACCTGATAACATTAATCTAGTCTTTTTGTCTGGGCCTCTAGAGCTCCTCTCACCCTTAGCTGTAAGCAATGGTGCAGATTTGCAAGACAATGACCCTCCTCCTTGATAAATCAATCATGAGCCTTGTGAAGACCGTCAAGCCTCTTCTTGGACTTTGTCAAACAGAGCCTAACTGGTCTGCCACTCAGGTAACTCAATCACCCTGCCTCCATCCCCTGGTGCCTCACCGACTGCCCATCATTCTCTTCTATATTTATACATCCACTTCCCTAGAGACACATTATCCTCTACTCATCAAAAATTCAAATAGAGAGCAGAATTGTGCACTGTTGGTCCAGTGATATCATGGATCCCAATTTTCACCAAATTCAGCCAATAGCTGAACTCTTACGCAGGAGCCCAAGAATATCTAGGTGTATGAAAAGGGCTTTTCAAACTCTCCAGTTTCATAGCTGGTTGATTTCTAAACCTTCTTCCTCTGCTAACTACACCAGACCTCTTCAAGACAGGAAGAATATTTTTTTCTTTCCCTTCTTTTACTCTCCATGCAGGATTTGTCCTTCTGTGTCTTTCCACCTGCTCCCTGCTTCTTTGCTCTGCTACCTCCCATTCCAGAGCCAGACTGCTCTGCTTTCTCACCAGCTGGTCTTCCCATAGAATCTTTCTCCTCCTTTGACAAGGGACTCCTTCCTATCTACCAGAAATTCCTTTCCCATTTACACCATTGCACGTTCTGTTCCATTCAGGGTAATCCCTCAAACCGCCCCCCTCATTTGGTCTGCCCTGGACTAGCCACAGAGGAAGAACATACTTTGGAGTAATTAGTTGGTTAGCTTGAAGTAATATAATTGAACAGTAGGACTGCAAGAAGTGAATAGTTTGTATTAGGTTGCCACATGTAATTCACTGCTACCTTGTTGCCAATGAATAATTCAAACTTGCTATCTTGCAGTATTATCTCATTCCTTCTCTTCTTTTTCTGTAACTTCATTAGGGCAATAAAGTTATTTGCTGGTTAAGTGTTTCTTTCCCTCCTGTTGTTCTTATCACAGTGATTTATTGTACCAAACTGTGATTTGTGTATACAACTGACTGGAAAAGATCCCTTTTTGCCCTGGAACACATGTTCTGGTTCCACAAGTGTGGGACGCTTTGCATTGGTCTGACATGTGGACCAATAAGGGTAACAAATAACTATTATGACAGTTGTCCCCTTCTATCGCTATATATAAGAGTCAACTGAGTGGGTCTCCATGTGAAGAACAAAAGCAGCAAAACCAGGCCATCCCCTGGTGAGGCAGGATTTTCTACATACACAGGGGTCTTCCAAGGGAGGCAGAAAAAATGACCACCCTTTTCCTCTCCTCTTCCAAAGCAAACTTCCACGTTGAGAGGGGAGGCAATGTGTTGGATCCAAGATTCTTGTGTATAAATAGAAGTCATTGCTACTTGAATGGGGGATTTTTCCTATTATTCACTCCACCGAAGACCTTCTGCTATGCGTGCCCTTGCTAATTGAGCTTCCAGCCCCTCCAGCCCGGCATGTTTTTAGCATTGTTAAGGAAAAGCCTGAACCCCTGTGGTCATTGAAGGTGCTAAATTCACTGTTCCCTCCTGCCCCATGCAACACCAATCTAAACAGGGGGCATGCAAACCTATTTACTACTTTAAAATGAAGAGAGATACATTATCTTCATCATGTCTGTTTTGGCTCTCAGTATATTTCTATACTATGGGACACACATTAATACCTTTTGCTTTTTTCAAAGACACAAATGTTCTATTTGATAACATCATTATATAATTAGCAATGTGAGCAAATATTTAAAGAAACTGCAACACATTGTTTTAAAGTATTATTCTATAATCTAACCTTCGATGTATTCAAGTGTCTCTGTTCTATTATCCCTTCCCTCGCAATCTTATATACCAAAAGGGCCAAATGTCCCCCCTCCTGGTAGATACTTAAGTCCATAGATCAGGGCCATCTTGACATGGCGGAGATTTTTCTCCAAACCTGCCCCCCCCCAAAAAAAACTAGCAAAAAAATTTGAAAGTGGAAAGGTGGGGTGGGGATTCCAAACCCCCCTCCCAAACCAAGAATAATCCACTGTGCAAGTGTAATTAACTGTTCTAAGCAAGAGCTGAGAGTGGGGTGGCAGCTGCAGAACACAGATGAAACAGTCGGGGCCACCTGGCCTTTGCCTTTACCCAGCCCAGGCAGCTCAGCTGAGAGCAGTTCTAAAGCTGGGAGAGCCCAGGTGCCACTGCAGCAAGTTCTCAGCAGGCATGGAGGGGGCGGGGAGGACCAGGCCTTGCTGAGGCCTGTGAGCCGCACCAAGACCAGGCATGGTGGCAGCAAGCTATCCCAATGCTCAGAGACCCCAGACACCTCAGAAAAGAGGCTCAACAGGGATGGATACCACCAAAATGTGCCTCCCCAAGGGGCCAAAAGAGCCTGGGCACAACAGAATTGAGTGGCCCAAGAAGACCCACTCAGGAACCACAAGGGGGGAGACCAGGAAGTGCCTTAGGGAGTGGGACACTGGAAGGCTGAGCTAAAAAGTCTGTGTGTGTGTGTGTGTGTGTGTGTGTGAGAGAGAGAGAGAGAGAGAGAGAGAGAGACATTGGGAACAGAGCAAGAAAGAATTGAGGGTGGATGAAAAAGAGAAAGAGTGTATGTGTGTATATGATACAATGAGAATTGGGGGAGGAAGAAAGAGAGAGCAATACTAAAAGAGAGAAAAGGGAAGAGAGAGAAGGGGTTGGAAGAGAGGGGAGGAAGCAAAAGGGGAGGGAATGGGATGAGTGCTCCAGCAATTTCTTTGCAGGCTCCCACTTTCCCAAATGCCTTTTCTCCAAACACTTCTCCTGTTTTCCACACACACCCTTCCCAAACACCTTTCCACTTTGCCCTCACTGAACATCCTTCTCTTTTGGATCCCTCACTCCCTTTGCCCCAACCCTTGTCCTTTCCCTTTGGATGAGGGGGTTGCAAAGGGGAATAGTGTTTGGAAGGAAAGTACAAAAGGGGAAAACTCTGTGAAATGGAAGGGGAACAGAAATTTGGAATGGCTCCCTGAATGCACCCCCCCCTGAAATTTTTGCAGGTTTCTACTTGTAGCCTAGTAAAATGTGAACTGGGTTTCTTGTAACAGTTATCTAGCCCACCACTGTTTCTAGTAGGGCTCTTCTGACCCCTTCCTCTTCACTCACCTGGCTGGCTGGGGGGAAAGGCACAGGAATGAGCCTCCCAGGCACACTCCCCAAGTGGCTCGACAATGTCACTTTCCAGGAGTGATGCCATCACACTGCCATTAAAGCGCTCCTGGGCTTCACAGTGGGCTGATTTGGCCCCAAACAGACCAAATTGGGCCTGTTTGGGGCCAAATTGTGTACATGTGCTCTTGCAAAGTGTTCACATGCTCTTGCAGCTGCGCGATGATGACACCTGTGCAGGCATGACATTATTGTGCATGACATTATTGTGCAGGCATGGGAGCGTGCATGAGGGATGAAGGGAAGGGAAGTGCCGGATCCCCCTCCATTCCTGCCAGGAGGGAAAGGGGACCTGGAAACCCTAGTTTCCAATGAGGACAGCAAGCTCTGCCCACCCACAATAAGGGTGGTGGATGTGACAGCAGTAGAGATGGCACGAACTGAAAAAATGTTGGTTCGTGGTTCATATCATTTCATGAACCACGAACCGGCATGAAACTGCCCAGTTCACAAACTGGTTCGTTCGGTTCATGAAAATGTGACTGCCAGGTCAGCAGAAGGTCTGCAGTGAACCCCCTGTTGCCTAGGAGACCGATTGATTGGCGCCAGGCTGTCTGCAGTGATGAACCAAAATACAAACCGAACGAATCAGGCTAAAAATCATAGTGGTTCATCGCAGTTCATGAAATACAAGCCTCCATGAACCACCAGTTCACGAACCATGAACCAGCCCATTTTGTGACGAACTTTGGTTCATATTTCAGTTCATCTGCATCTCTAGACAGCAGTAACTAAATCTTAGTACATGCCTAGAGAGGCTTAATCCACTGTAGGTGTTTTTGAAACCCTTTCTAGAGTCTATTAATTTCTTGATTGTCGTCCTCCCAAATATGTGACTATTTTGGAAAATGTAGTGCCAATCCTAGTTACGGATACTATAGCATTTACAAATAACCTCATGGTGGAGCTGTTTGCCTATATAGCTGACTGATTTAAAAAGCCACTATAAAGACCAGAAACCAGCTTGATCCATTTCATTCTTATAATGAGGAGTATCTAAGGCTTATACTGTGATAGTTATGTGGGCTTGATTTATATAGTTTACATAAGGTTACACATTCTCATGACAAATGTAAAGAGTTAGGTGGCTGCAGTGACCAGCTGGTCCTTTGATGATGTACTTACATTGACTTGCTGAAACACTGGTTACAAATCCATTTTAGGCATATGGCCTGCTCATGAGCTTCTGTTGATTATGACACAGATCAAAATGCAAGGTACACTGCATATGAACATGCAAATATATAAATGGGTTGGCAATACCCATAATTCTCATCACCGACAGTCTTCTGATGTCATTTCCTTTCACGGTGTTTCCTAAGTCTCAGATGGGAGCGAGTGTTTGGAGTAGTGTTTGGAATCTGTGGAGTAGTGTGGTGTTTACTGATGAAAGTTTGGCCTATAACCTCATTGAGTGGCAGTATTTCAATACGAGTAGGAAAATTACTATTTTTCATCATCACAGCCAGCAAAGAAGTGTAAAGTGAATGATGACTCTGTAAAAACAAAAGATGCGACAACGGTGTTGTGTGGTACAGCGTCTGCTGTAGACCACATGGCGAGTGGGCACATGTCCCCATCTTCTGTTGACCACGTGAAGAGTGAGCATGTTCTTGGTAATTTTGTCCATTGACTGCATTTATTTTTTTCCGATTTGAACTATAAAATGGTAATTTTCTTGAGTCAAACTGAAGGTACCCCTAAACATTTTTTTTTAGAAAAAAAGCACTGTGTGTGTGTGTGATATATATATATAACATTAGATTTATATACCACCCTTTAGGACAACTTAATGCCCACTCAGAGTGGTTTACTAAGTATGTCATTATTATCCCCACAACAAAATACCCTGTGAGGTAGGTGGGGCTGAGAGAGCTCCAGAGAACTGTGACTAGCCCAAGGTCACCCAGCTGGCTTCAGGTGGAGGAGTGGGGAATCAAACCCGGCTCCCCAGATTAGAATCCCACACTCTTAACCACTACACCATATATATATAATGTTGAATTAGTTTGTTATTTTTGAATTTTAAAAACTCTTCTGGTGCCATTTCTGCTGTTAAAGGATGAGGGCATGTCATAATAGGCCATTCCCACAAACTTAGCTGATGTAACTGTATGCAACAGCTCACTTCTTCAAATGTACTACAGAGACATTTTATGCAGGAGGTATGAAAAACAAACTGCAGCATGAAAGGAAGTACAGGATTAAACGTAATTATGTAAAATTCAAAACTAATAAAGAAAAATGAAGGGGCCATTTAGCAATTGTGTTAAGCTAGTTAACCTCAGTAATGTATGGTGTGTTTGGGTTATGCAAATATAGTTAACACCTGTAACAAGTGAGAAATTGTTTAGACCTGGGGGAGGTAATGTGAAACTTAAGTGAATTCAGCAGTTGCACTCTGGAGTCTCCTTGTGAAATTCTTCCTTTGAAGCAGCGTGGTCAGAGAGTCCAGGGATCACTCATTATTCAAGCTGTCAGAGAAGAGGAGATATAATGAGACTCACTATCAATGGTGTTCAACTCTTGGGTCACGGCCTACAAGTAGATTACAGCTTGATCCAAGGTGTGATGCTCCAGTGGCACTACCTTGCTTTTTGAAATCAGAGAAAGAAGTAGAAAGGAAGGAGAAGGAGAGTGATGGTCTGCTATCTACTCTCTAAATTCATAGTTTCTCTTTACAAGTTGAACTGCTTTAACTAGTTCTCCCTCTTCCCTGAATCTTGGGCATTATAATTTGATGTGAATTCTATGGATTTTCTGTTAGAAATATCTGCCGCCACCATCTTTATACATAACTACAATTCTCAGGGCTTCCGAGGAAGAAGAAATCACTATCAATCCACTGTGACTGCAGTGTAACATTTCCTGGGAAAGTAAGGAACAAACACACTCATCTGATCGTTCTAACTAGTAGCCAGTTGCAGTTTTATGTAAAAACAACTTATCCAAGGTTCAAGGGGGATTATAAAAAGTGACAGATTAGTGTGCCAATATTAGACTTACTCATTTGTCTTTTCCTGAAAACCCCTGCTGTTTCCCAAAAATCTGGTTACTCATTAACATATGCCAGGAAGTTAGCCCTCCTCCATTCTGGCTTTGTTTCCAAAATGGAGAGACAATTTTGATGGGCTTTTCTTCACTGCCAATACTAGCAGAGGTGGTTGTTGGCCAGATATTCACCTCCTTTGTATGACACTTTTTTCATGTGAATATGAAAAAATATCTCATTCTCAATGGCCTGTACTTTGTCATTCTCAGAGCTGCTGCACTGCTCAGAGGCAAACTACATGAGACGAACAGCACGCGAACGGCACACGAATGGACTTACACATGTTGCCGCGTGTTTTGTGTTGCACACTTGCCTGCGCTGCCAGACTGTGCCTCATCCCGTGTCCGCGCAGGCACAGGTTTCCTCCTCACCATGCCAAGAGTCATGAGTGGTATCCCATCATGCTTTACCGCCCTGTAGCTACCACACTTGATTACTCCAGCGGGAGAATGAGAAGTGGAAAAAGGAAGCCAACAGATAAAGGCCTCTCTATAATGCCGACTTGTTGATTCTGGGCTGCGCACTTGCCGCTGTGGCTACACAGCAAACTGGGGAACTGTAGACGGTGCCCAGTCTGGGACTTGTGCCCATTCCAGGACTGACAGACACGCGAAGGTGGGATTTTTGACACTCGCTCGGTCACGTGCCATTCGTCTCGTGTAGTTTGCCTCTCAGACACAGATGGTAAAGGAAACTGGCTAGGTTTAGGTATGGAAACAGATATGTGGGAGGGAGGAGACAGTGTACTGCATCCCTCATTCATCCAGGTACAAAAGTTTAAGGGGCAGGAAAGGAGTGATGTATTTCTGCTACTTTGCTCCCTCTCACACAAGGAGCCAAGTATGTGTGTCTGACTGCACGTGTACAGCAGGACCTGAGCCCAGTGGCACCTTAGAGACCAACAAGATTTTCAGAGTGCAAGCTTTTGAAAGTCAAAACTCTCATCTTCAGATGTATGTATCTATCTGTGCGTGTGAATGAGAGTAAATTATTGCTTTACATCTCTGTTCTCCTTCCTGCCCATATGGCAGACTCAATGAAGGAGCCTCCAGCCCCTTGGTCCCATCCAGTCCTTCTCATCCATCACTTAAACATGGAAGTGCAGTGGTTATGGTGGGAAGTCTGTTTTATAAAACTGGCTCTGCTAAGATGAACAGCTGCATATGGTGGGGGGGGGTTAGAGTGGGTTGAATAGAGATGTTGGGGAGAGTGGAGAAAGTGTTTGGGGGCTGGAGAAAGCATTTAAGTTGAATAACTGGGAAATGACTATAGAATGAAGTTTGCAAGTATAACTTGTTTGTTTGTGTTCAATGGGATTAATTTAGAAACCAAACTTGCTATGAACTAATTTAGGAACCAAACTTGTAAGTTAAGAAAATTTCTTTACTTTTAAACGATCAGAATGATACAACTTAAAAAAAAACAAACCAAACTCTTTGGTGCAACAAAAACAGAAACTTGCAGCCAAGAATGTCTTTAAGTTCAGTCAAGTAACTGGTTGTCTTTGAAACTACCCAGGCTAAGCAAGGTCCAAATTTTTGGATCCCATAAAGTACCAGAGTTCTTTGCTAGAGTGCTGTAGATTATGAAACAACTGGAACACAGCCTTCTGTTTTCATCTTGGGAATTACAGCCCTGCAAGAATAATATGATTCCAGTAACAATATCAAACTAAATATAACACACATATACCACTTTCAGTCACTACTGTTCACATACAATGCACTTTTGATTTGCAGGAGGCTTTCTTAAGTGACCACTGCATTAAGTAGTACTCTTAAGCAGTGAACCTGACTTATCCAGGGCAGTGCAACCTCAACCAAAACAGGGGAGATCTCACATCGCTGGTCAGTCTTTCTACTAATGAAGAGAACCTCCATCTTGTCAGGATTCAATTTCAGCTTGTTTACCCTCACCCAGCCCATTACTGACTCCAAGCACCAGTTCAGAACATCAACAGCATCCTTGGAATTAGATGGAAATGAAAGGTAGAGTTAGGTATCATCTGCATATTGTTAATACCCAGGGCTTTTTTTCAGCGGGAACACAGTGGAACGGAGTTCCAGCACCTCTTAAAAATGGTCACATGGCCAGTGGCCCTGCCCAATCTCCTGGAATAGGGGAGTTTAGATTGTCCTCCGTGCCACCGAGGGGCATGGAGGGCAATCTAAACTCCCCTCTCTCTGGAGATCAGGGGGGTGGGGCCACTGGCCATGTGACCATTTTCACTGAGGGCAATTTAAACTTTAATAAAGCTCCCCCCTTGTTCCAGCTGACCCAAAGTGACATCATTGTGCAGTCTTGAGTTCCACCACTGAGTTCCACCACCTCTTTTCCCAGAAAAAAGCCCTGTTAATACCGCAGCCCAAACTGCCTGATGCCCTGTCCCAGTGGCTTCATGTAAACATTAAAAATCCCACCAGGGAAATGGGATCCCTACTCATGGATTTCAGCCAGCACTGTCCCATTTCATGAATTGAGTGTATAGAACTTTAATGTTATCCTGTCTAGTGAAAAGTCTTGATATAAGATAGATCTTCAATATGAGATTCATTGTTCATGTCTGTGATTTTAATCCGTTAATGCTTTTAATCAGCACTTAGAGCCAAACTAGACATTACAGAGGCCATGGGTCCAATCTGTGTCCACTGAAGAAATTTTGGAGGAGAATTTAGTCATTAAAAATTGCCACAAGGGACCAATCCACAGACTCAATAGTACCATGTGATCTAGTTTCCCCTGCTCTACACCATTTAAAGTGGCAAAACAGGCAGTGGGCACTTGAAAATATGAGAGAGAGAACAAGATCACATGGTGCCTCTGTGCTTGTGGCAATTTTTAAATGACAAAATTCTCCTCTAAAATGGTATCTATGTGTGCCATAATGTCTGGTTTGGCCCTTATTCAAGGATCTATTGGAGAGTCTCAGCAAATTGCTGAGGATAGTTAAAAATTGAGATTTTTTATACTAATAATAACAACAACAACAACAACAACATTCGATTTATATACCGCCCTTCAGGACAACTTAATGCCCACTCAGAGCAGTTTACAAAGTATGTCATTATTATCCCCACAACAAAACACCCTGTAAGGTGGGTGGGGCTGAGAGAGCTCCAGAGAACTGTGACTAGCCCAAGGTCACCCAGCTGGCTTCAAGCAGGGGAGTGGGGAATCAAACCCAGCTCTCCAGATTAGAGTCCCGCACTCTTAACCACTACACCTAACTGGCTCTCATGTGTCATATTACTAATACTGAGAACAGTTTATGAACGTTTGGCTATTTTTCTATTCATGACTAGATAACAGGAATTTTTGCATTGTTAATGTATGAACTATGTAATATATATAATGTAATACGTATAAAACAGTACACAAAAATCAATATATTCCTTGCTGGTTGTGGAGAGTGACCTAAAGTCATAGCTGACTTATGAAGCTCAGTCTAAGCTGTAGCTGGCAGAGACAATTGAGTATATTAAAGAAAAACTACTGACTTGATTTTATGGTGTGTGAATGATAATTTAGAAACCTTACTTAATTGTAATTTTAGCAGTTTGGTTAAACCCCAGTTTTCTTTTCCTATACAAAAAAAGAATCACCATAAATCAATATATACTAGACAGTGTCCTAAAAACAGACAGAAACTAATTTGTGAATGTAGCAGCTATAGTAGCTCACCTTCAAGAAAAGTTATAGCATTCTTGCCTTCTCTCTCTTTTTCTTAGGTCAGTTTTATTTTAATACCCATGATGGAAGAAAACATAGCCAAAACCAAGGCTCTGAGGAAATCATCCCTGTGCAAGGACAAAGACATATAGCTAAAAGGTAAATTACATCACAGAGCATTTCCTTAAAGAAATGATCTTGCTTTTTCCCACACTTTAAAATAATTTGAATACCCCAACTTCTTCTTGCTTTTTTAAGCAAAACACACGCAAACCGATCTTTCAGTGTTCCTTTTGATGTCATGCAATCCCAGAAGTGAATGGTCTTGTTTACATAAATGGAAAAGTTTGAACTTTTTAACCTGTGCATCAGAAGACATCCTTATCAGAAAGCAATCTTTAGTTTTATTTTTCAGTGGAAGCAAGGTAACTGAGAATGCTTGAGAGATGCATTCCCAGCCTCTTCCTCCTTATCTCTCTCAAATTGCTATCCTGTGAACCGTGATTGCCATCTTTTGTTGTGTGTTTTACACATGATCAGCCTGCTCAGTCAGTGCACTGGTACCACTAGGGATGCTGATCTCTTGTTTGACTGTTGACAATCCAGATTAACTAGCAGGATAGCTTTTTTAAAAACGTGGTGTAATACTAAACAGAGTTATACACTTCTAAGCTAATTGACTTCAATCAGTTTTGAGTGTATAACTTTGCTTAAGACTGTACTATTTCTTACTTATTTTCTAAATCTTTAGACTATTCTTATATAAGAACATATGGGAACCTTACAGAATAAAAAGTCACATTAAAATATTATTAGTAATTGATTTTAAAAACACATAAAATTATTCTATTTACAGAAAAGCCATCAAATTAAAAGACAACATTGAAAGCTGTACCTCAAAGTCTGGTGAAAGACAGGAAGGATTTTGTCTGTCTCCTAAAAGATAGAAATGAGACAGCTATCCAAACCTCCAACAAGAAGGAATTCCAAATTACACCAGAATAACTGCTGAGTAGACATGGGCATAAACCGAAAAAAATGAACCACGTGATTCGTGGTTCTTTGCATTCCACGAACCAAGAACTTTTCCTAGTTCATGAATTGTGGGCAGCAGGAGAATGGGGCTGTCAGTTTCACTTGCCCTGCACCAGCTTCAGCCAACTGGCTGAACACAGTGCGGGGCATGCAAAAGTGACAGCCCCCTTCTCCTGCCGCTTGCAGGTGGTAGGAGAACGGGGCTGTCAGTAGGGGTGTGCAAGTGGCTTCAGGAATCCCTTACTTAATTTGTTTCAGTGTGCTCCATAAAGATTCAGAGCACACTGAGAAACTACCCCCCCCCCCGGCCACTTATTTCAAACAATGGGAGGGGGAGGAGGGAACCCCCTCCCTTCGGCTGAAATAAGCGGTGGGGGGGTAGTTCAAACCCTGCTGGTGCAGATCAGCTGCTTGGTGGGGTTTTCCCTCCTCCCAATCCCAAACATTTTCTCAATTTTCACCCCTAGAGACTCTGATAATGTCTGGCTTCTAATGGGTTTGCTAGCTGGTCCCAGGCTCCTGCAGCTTTGAGACTTCAGAATCAAGAAAAAACTGGGGTGAGTCTGTATCCTGAACTGGACTGCTACTTCTTTTCTGTTTTTCAAAACTATTATCTACTTAAGTATATAGCTTCTGAGTAAGCTGGAATCAGTATACTATTACAAATAGTGCTACCTCTGTGATTAGATGGACCTGATGTCTTTATTGTTCTTCAGCCTGTTAAACCCCAGAATCATAACCAACACTGCAATAGGCATGTAAGTTTGTGTCATTGGCCACTTTGACTGGTTAAAACAATCTCTATATGGAGTACTTCATATACCTGTAAGAGTTTGGGAACAGTTTTATATTAATTACAAGTGGAGGACCCACAGTAAGCCATTTTGCCTATATGTCTGTAAGAGAAGGGGCTAGAGACTTTTTAAAAAAAAGAATGAAAGGTGAGGATTCAAAGAAACTGCTATGCCTGCCATTGCAACATTATATTGGTACAATATTATTCTAGTGATAATGGAAAATGCTGTCAAGTCATAGCTGACTTATAGAAACCCCTGTTGGGTTTTTCAAGGCAAGAGACTAATAGAAGTAGTTTATTATTGCCTGCCTCTGCAGTCCTGATCTTCTTTGGTGGTCTCCCATCCAATTACTAACCAAGGCCGATCCTGCTTACCTTCCAAGTTATGGCAAGATCAGACTTGCCTGGGCTATCTGTATCATTGCAAAAGTCCTGATAGTTGAAGGGGGAGGGTGACCATTTCAAGCACTAGAAAAAGAAGCGTGGCTTGAAAAGGGCATAACACATCACATACACTTCATAGAAACGTACACACACCAAGAAGCCAAAAAGCATCTTCAAAGAATTTAAATTAAGACATAAGATGAAGACAAACATTGATTCTTTGATTAGTCACTGGTTCAATAAGGCTCAAAGGAAATGAGTATGTATTACATCATTGTATAGATACGAGGCTTACTCACTGCCCACTTTCCCTCATATCAGAGTTATTTATTAACCTTTCCAGCAAATTTAAGTTCGTCTCTCTGTGATGGTGTCATTTCCAAAATGGAAAGGCAGATTTTTGCTGTGTGGTTGATCTTTTCTTCACAGATACTATTAGCAGACCCTGCTGGACAACAGGTATTTATGGCCTTTGCCGGATGCCTATATTTTCATGAAAATGAGAGCAGTATATATTGCAATATCTGAACATCAAATATCTCATTTTATGAGGTAGGATTGCTAAGAAAGCCATCCTAAACTGGTCTATACTGAATCCTACTCAGGTCTATTAAATGGTCCTTACTCCTAAGAAAGTGTTCTGAGGATAGCACTGTAGGCTATACTCTGCAGATTTATAAGAGCTGCAAGATAGTAAGTATGTATATTTGGGGAGGTGGGGGAGAGAGACATCATTTTATAGGAACTAGATTTTAACAATGTATTGAGGAGCTTTGTCATATGACTGAACTCTTGGGCTAAAAAGGCTACATTTGTTTTTGTAGTAGTGGCAGAAAGATACTTTATGGACAATATTTATATTTAGTTAAAGATTGTTTTGGGCAGTGGAGCTGACCCCGAAACCAAATGGTCAGATCTATGGTGGATCTGGGCAGCACCACAAAGTAATCTTACCTTTTAACTGAAATGAATGCATTGAGCTGCCTTCGAAAAAGGGTCTTAAATTTAATCTGAAATATATTGGGGTACAATAAAGTTGCCTGCCTTTTGTTGAGATCCTGTCCTGTTTTTCTCTACCATGAACTTTTGCTAAATCCTAAATACACATGCCCTGTGTTTAAAGGATATAATCCTAAGTAAATATTCTTAAACTATGTGTTTCTAAAAAGGCTTGTAGACTTAACAATGAGTGAAGTTGCAGCCAGGAGGTGAGGCTGGGGTGGAGGGTAAACATTGCATCATGACGAGGGGCACCTTCTATGAAGAGTGGGGGGGATGGAGTGTAGGAGGGACTTGGGTCCTCTCCAGCAGCCCCTTCTGCTCCATGCTGTCATTTCTTCATTGGGTGGCAGAGGCAGCAATGGATGGCCTCCTTCCCTCCTTCCCTTGGTGCCAGCTGTGGCTGGGGGGGGGGTTGCTTTTCACAATTTTATGGGGGGTTTGAGACACTGGGCCAGATTCACTGGGCTGAATTATGCTGCCTGGGAGGCTCACCCCCTCTTTTGGGGTGCCCTTAAGGGATCTGGGGGAAACTGAAGGGTTACGCTCCTTGGGAGGCAGTTGCAGGCTTCACTTTGTGGGGTAGGGACAGCTTGGGCCACACCTGGGTGGGAGTATGCCTCCTGCCATCCACAATACCCAGCAGGTGTGCTGGCAAGCATGCTATCAAGCAGCACTGGGCTGTTCAATGCAATGCATCTTTTGCCCTATGCCTCACCAGTGCTACAAATGACTGTAACCTATAAAGCTGTGGCCTGTTTTCATCCAAAGATGGTGTTTCATGTATTGCTTGCCTGGGCACCAGCCTCACTATTGCATATATGGATGCAAGGATTTATTTATTTATAGTCCTCCTTTGTCACTGAGATTGGAGACAGATTACAACAGTGCAAGTGACAGTACAATAATAATTGACAGCTAGGACATTCACTGAGCAAAGTATAATCGTGAAGAATAGCTAAGACATTAAGGGAATGTCTTACAATAGGGAACGGTAGCAGAAAAGTGCTTCGACAAGCATAAAGCCAAGCACAGAGATGAAATCTTTATGAAGCAAGGCATAACTAATTTCCATGGCATGTTTAGCAGTGTGGAAACTTGCTAGTAGGCACATATTTACATCAGCAGACAGTACACAATACCAAAGTGTTCAGTCCTCATCCCTACCAAAGCAGCTATTTCTTATGACATAGATCTGTAATCTGAGTAGAAAGCCTTCCTGAATAATTCAGTTTTGCATAGTTTGTGGAAAGCCAGGAGAGCAGGAGCATTCCTGACCACCTCAGGCAGACCATTCCATAAGGCAAACTTAAAGAATCATGAAAATGTTATAATAGGGTTGAATCCTATGCTTGTTTTCCACCAGTGCAAGAGTACTTCCAACAGTGGATGGAGGAGCATGATATATGCTAATTCCTCTCCCACTGCAGACCTTCCACCATTTTGCCTAGCATTATTTCTGGTAGTCAGTGAGTGTGGAGAAGTAGGAAATTTCTGCAGAATCCAACGCACCTTCTCCTACATGTTTTCAAGCAACACTCACTACAGTGGGGGTTCCAGGGGAAATTAGGCTTTAAATCAACATTTTTAAAACTCTTTGTCCTTATTAGAGGTGGGCACGAACTGGGAAAAAAATAAACTGAGCAGTTTGTGATTCGTGGCGTTTCACAAACCATGAACCACGAACTTTCACAAACTTGCCCCAGTTCGTCGTTCGTGGGGTTTAGATGCCCCTTTTCATGCCACTTCACAGTGGCATGGAAAGGGGCATTTAAACGCATGGATCAGCTCCTTGTCAGGGATCTCCTCGACAAGCAACTGATCCAAGCCGATGGGGGTTTAAATGCCTTTTTCCGTGCTGCTGCGAAGCAGCACAGAAAGGGGCATTTAAACCCGTGGATCAACTGCTTGTCGGGGAGATCCCAACAAGCAGCTGATCATTTAAAAAATGGGGCTTGGCTGTCCTGCCAGGAGTTCCCGGCCAGCCAGCCAAGCCCCAGCCGCAGTTTAAATGGCCATTTCTCTGCTGCTCTGAGCAGAGGGGGGGAATGTCCATTTAAACCTGGACCAGACGTGGCTGGCCAGCCGGGAGCTCCCAGTTGGCTACCCAAGCCCCACCCGCTGTTTAAATGGACATTTCCCCATCACTCGGAACAGCGGGAAAATGTCCATTTAAACCGGGACCGGTCTTGGCTGGCCAGCCAGGAGCTCCTGGCCAGCCAGCCAAGCCCCACCCGCTGTTTAAATGGACATTTCCCCATCACTTGGAGCAATAGGGAAATGCCCATTTAAACAGCGGGGCTTGGCTGTCTGGCCAGGAGTTCTCGGCTGGCCAGCCAAGCCACACCTGCTGTTTATATGGGCATTTTCCCCCCTGCTCCCGCTGTTTAAATGGGCATTTTTCCGCTGCTCCGCTGCTCCAAGGTCATCGGCTGTTTAAGCAAACAGAGGACACCACCCCCACAGGATGTTTGCTTTACCAAATGGGACATGTACCCAGAAAGTCATGTTGTCCCAGTACGTTGATATACTGCATGCCCCCAGAATTGAAAGGGATGTGTTGCTATTTCATCAGTGAAGAAAAGGCTGACTAAAATACTGGCAGGTCTCCTGCTATAGTGGGATATCTCCCACCAGCAACCACCCAACCCCCTGTCCCTCAGTAGGCTGGAGGTGGAAAACACAGGAAAAAATTGTCATCGACATCATTTCCAGGGTAAAGCTGGAAGTGACATTAATCCACTCTTAAATTCAGTAGAAACTCTATGGTAGAATTTCTGCTGAATCCCAGAGTGCTGTGAAAATACTTCCACTGTAGAGTGGCACACTAATAAAAACTGATCTGGCAGGAAATACCATGAACAGAATCTTTACCATCCTTTCCCAGAATGCCATTGAGATCTACAGCCTGCATGTGGACTGCAAAGTTACTTCACGATTTGCGCATACAGTCATCACCAGCAGAGTTGCCAACAGAGCAAATGAATCCAAGGAGGCCCTTTTTGAAGTGGAATTGCCCAAGACGGCCTTCATCACAAACTTCAGTTTGTAAGCTCTTCTCTTGGGCTTCTTAAAAGCCAGTATGCTTCTTAGTTTAGGCCGCAGACTTTTAGGTCACCTGCTGCTGCCACAGCTTCCAGTGCCCACTCTGCTCCACCGCTGCCCCTCTCCTTCTCTGGCAAAACAGCAAGGCTTGTTGCTGCTTCTTTCTGGCAATTGTGGTTGCTGTAGCTTCTACTGCTGTGCCACATTGCTGTGGGTGCTGATAAGAACAACCACATTGTTCTGTGCTGTGCAGCCTTCTGTACACCCTCCTGCATGTGAGAAGAGAATAAACTGGGTCTATATAGAAGAGAATAAATTGGGCCTGCATAGTAGCCCAGCATTTGCCGTGTTTGACTGAGCTGCACGATATGACCTGTCTTAGCAGCCTCCTCCTCAGACCTCATAAGGTTTCCAGGTCCCCTTATGCTCCCAGCAGGAAGGGCAGGGGCAGTCTGGCATTCACCTTATCATTGTGCGCATGCGCTCCTGCACCTGCATGATGATGTCACTTCTGGAAAGTGATATCATCATGCAGGAGTGCACACACTCCTCGCAGTGGGATGATTTGGGCCCCAAATGGGCCTGGCTGTTGTTGTGCTGCCCCGGGACACCCAATCTTGTGCCTTTCCCCCTGCCAGCTAAGTTAGTGGTGGCGGGGGATAGATGGTGGGAGCAGAAGATTTCCTGACCCCACCAGGAGACCTGGGATCCCTAGACTTTATTTCTCCTTCCTCCTGAGGAGCCAGGACTTGAAAATTCTCTCTTCACCAGCTGATGTAAACAGGGGGACAAACTTCTTTCCCTTTCTGCTAATGTCTTTAAAGCCTGACATGACTGTATTCTCCTTGCCTGCTCCCGGGCCTAAAGTCAACAAACATCCCTTCCAAAGCTGCTTTCACTGTTCATAATATTTGTTTGAAGGACCATTGATGGGAAAACTTACCCTGGAACAATAAAGGAAAAGAAAACCGCGCAAGACCAGTATGATGCTGCTGTTTCACAAGGGCAAAGTGCTGGACTGGTCCGGTAAGGTGCAAAATGTTTTCTTGCTCTTTTGGCTTAAGAGATTTCCCCCATAGGTTAAACCACACTTAATCTGCATTCTATAACATGTTGACCAAACTGAAGTGGTCCTAGAATAAAAAGCAGAGGAGACCAAATGAATCACACAACGATACCAAAAAGAGACACCAAAAACTTTGAAACAAGGGTATGGTCCTTTCTTCTTTTATTATCTGCTCTTACGATTACAGTCTTGAGCATCAACAATACAGCGATTATAATGATTATAATGAAAACAGCAAGTAATGATAATAGTAACAATGGATATAGCCAACACGGCTGGAACACTGAGCTGTCCAGATCTGGCTATCTATTAGATCTAATTACATTGGAGAAGAATTTGGCTACTGCCAGGGTAATATTATGACCACTTTCAGTCAAAAGGATCTGTAGCTTATAGTGGGCTGGGACAAGGTTTTTGATGCAACCAGTGAAAGATTAGAAGTCCCTCTCTACTGCGTCCCTGAACCTGGAATTATTAGAATGTCATCTGGGTAACAAGAAACTATAGTGACTTTGTGTGCCTCGCCCAAAAATGCAGGAAGTAGATTTGTAGACAGTTGAACATCCAAGACAGGTGCTGTCAGAAAAAAAACCTTAGCACTAAGTATTTGGGTACAGGACTTTCCCACCACTGCACTTGATTCCCTTCTGATGGCAGAACAAATAAGCACACACAGAGAAATAGAGTCTATAGCATGGGAATTTTGTGGTACAAAGAAAGAACCTCAAAAGTCATGGCCTGGCTGGATTTTTTTCACATGCTTCCTCTCTTTCAGTAAGCTGTTTTAACTATACAACTTTGTATTGGAAGTGACTGGAAGTTGTCTAAAAGGGAGAGTTGAAATCTGGGGTTAAGTTTTTTTTACAGACAAAAGAGTTGTAGGCTCAGCCCGTACACTGAAAAAACTATGGCAATCTGCTCACCTGGTTTACTTTAGTTTGGGATGCTGAGTTTCCATTGTCCTTGACAGATGAGTACAAAACTGCAGCATGAATTTGAACCACTGTACAATTTCCCTATTTCTGTCTCTTGAAAGGGCATTATGCATTAGAGTGATAGGCTAATATCTAATTGCCAAATTACAGAGATCAGTTCCCCTGGAGGAAATGGTAGAACTGAAAGGTATGGAATCACATCCCCACTGAACTCCCTCCTTCCCCCAAACTCCACACTCCCCAGGCTCCACCCACAAATCTTCAGGAATTCCCAAGTTGGACACCCTAGTAACTAAGGCTACATCCCGAAAGCTTTTGAGCAACCTTTTGGCAGAGTATAAATGCAAATATGGAAGACACATTTGAAGATGAGCTGAGAAGTCACTATCTAAGTAAGGCCTATGTGATAGTTTTCTTATTTCCAGGTCAACTGGAAGGAAACTAGAACAGTTCCATGTTTCAGTCAATGTTGCAGCAGCTGGGAAAGTTACCTTTGAGCTGATCTATGAAGAGTTACTCAAACGGAAGCTGGGAAAGTACGAACTGCTGATCAAGGTCAAGCCCAAGCAGCTGGTGAAACACTTCCAGGTCAGTTCTTGGCAGATGCTTCTTCTTCTTCTTTTAACATTTTTAAAAAAATTTTATTATGGAAAAATTAAAACGATAGTACAGAAGAGAGGAAAAAGAGACTCATAAAGCATAATAATACAATTACTAAAGGCCTGTAATGGCCTACACATACTACCACTAAGTAAAAAAACAAAAAGAGAAGATTTAATAGGCATATTTTTAGTTATTACAGTTTTTTTCCCTGCAACACTTCCTCCATTCACATCAATCAGCTTGTGGCCTAATTAATATCCTTTAATGTATCTCATTTTATCCTCTTGACCTCCCAAATCCTTGTTCTTAAAAATTAATACTATCAATCATTAATTCATTGTTCTTCATCTCTCACAGAAAGTCATAAAGGGTTCCCAAATTGCCATGTATATAAACAATAATTTTATCTCTAATTAAAACTGACAGTTTGGCTATCTCAACTGAGATCCTCATCTTCCCAATCCAATGCCATCTTCCACTGAAGGTAGATCTTTACCCCTCCATTTTTCACTATAAAATTAAGATACCATACTCTTTTTCCATATTCCACAGCTGAAGTTTTTTCATTTTGTTACAACTCCACCAATAATAATAATAAAATAATCCTTCCTACTGTTCTCCTTCCCAGCCTTTAATTAAAATACTTTTAGTCATTTTTATTATTTTATCTAAAAAAACAAAAACAAAAAAGAACACATTACCCCCCCCCCCCCCAATAATTTCATAGGGAATTTTCCTTATAAGTTTAACACAGAATAAATTTGAGACTCTCCACCCACATATTTTCCATTCATACATTTATTTATTTATACTCAAAGTTCGAACTTTGGCAGATGCTTCTGACTGCAGTGGAAACCACTTCTGGCACCCTGTTTTAACTGAAAGGTATCCTGAATGTTTTGTCTTGTTTTCTTCAGATTGACACCCACATCTTTGAACCCCAAGGCATAAGTCTCCTGGAAACTGACAGCACTTTTCTAACAAATGAGCTGAGCGATGCCCTCACAACGGTGCAGGGGGAGACCAAGGTACACAGCATGGACCAACAGTCTGGAGAAGTGCATCGAAACAGGAGCTAGGGTCTTTTTTGCAAGACTGACCAAGAAATTTTGCTTCTCTTACTAATTTTCAGGCTCACGTCTCATTTAAACCAACAATAACTCAGCAAAGAAAAAGCCCTGACCTGGAGGAAACTTTACTTGATGGAGATTTTCTCATTCGTTATGATGTTCAAAGGAGTGTCGCTGCAGGAGATATTCAGGTAAAATATGAACAATTCCATAGTGATGAGCATCTTTTAGCTGACTGCAGAAAAGGGGGCAATTTACAAAGGATTAGGCAGTGACATCGAATATTGCATGAACTGCATAATTTTTCTCTGAGATTTTTTAAAATTGTCATTTCACTTCTCTGGTTCTTTAGTGGATGGGACATAGACTGAGGATTATGATACTGAGTCCGTTAATTTTCTTGGTTCTTCAATGGGTGTAGGGTTCCCAACCTCCAGGTGGTAGCTGGAAATCTGGAATTACAGCTGATCTCCCGATGACAGAGCTCAGTCCCCTGGAGAAAATAGCTGCCTTGGAAGGTGGACTCTATGGCATTATACACAGCTGAGGTTCCTCCCTGAACCCCACACTCCCTACGCCCCACCCCAAAAAACTCCAGGAATTGCCCGACCCGCACTTAAATGGGTGGGACTTAGACTGAGGATTAGGATACTGAGTAAGCCTCACTCCTCTCCTGGCATTCTCCAAGCCCACCCATTTCATCTCATGCAGGCAACATGCACACACCAGCACAGTATTAGCCTGGCCCTACAATGGCATACCTCCAGGAATCTTACTATATAATTGAGTAAGCATATTTCAGACAACTCACTTTATACCCTGGTGCACCACCAGAGGGCGCTGCCATGGAAGGAAGCCTAGGCAAGACACACACCCCCCTTCAGCCAGCTGGGATCAGGAGCGGAGCAGGAGGCAATGCCTGACGCCTGCCTTAACCCAGCTGGTATTGGGAGTGGAGCAGGTGGCAATGCCCATCCCCCACCTTAACCCAGCTGGTATAAGAAGCGGAGCAGGTGGCAATGCCCTCCCCTGCCTTAACCCAGCTTAATCAATTAGTACATTCAATATGGAATAGAACTCAAAGGTCCTGTGTATAAACGATGGAAATATCTGTGACAGTTCAGTATCCTTTTATACGTAAAGACGAAAATAAAGGAAGCTCCCCACGACTGCGGGATGAACTGAATGAAGATAGTGTCCCCTTAATCCTCAGGGGGTGAAGATAACAATGATTGATGATCCCCACAACAGCGGGATGAAGCTGAGCAACAATGATGTCCTGACAGGATTCCGGATACCTTTGTGTTTCACAATCCTCTTGATCGCGGGAAACAATTTACTGTAAAAAACATCAAATACATAATACCCTGACCTCTGAGTTTCTTAAAAAGCAACAGTACAGAACCAAGTGTAATAATACTCACTACGATCCAGCTTTACAAAATTCACAACCGCATCCATGCTTGGTCAAGAGCTGGTAATTAACATGCTATGTTGCTGAGTATATAAAGAGATGATGTCGTCAAGTCTTAAAGCTATAGTGTCCCTATATAACTTTTCTGGAGTTACATGAATCCATAATGTTTGCAAAATAGTAATGATTACACAAAGCCAGAATAATCAATGAGACTGTTGAGCCCATTTGGCCCTAAACAGTCTAACTCAAATGTCCAGAATGCCTCTTTTCTCAGTAGCTCTTTACTCAACTCCACGGAACTGTCTCGTTTGAGAACTTGGAGAACTGAGAATCTAAATTCTCTTTCACTATTATGGTGGTCCAGAAAATGTTGGGTGAGAGGCGCATCACAATATTTATTTTTAATTCTAGAGACATGCTCTTGAATGCGCACTTTAATGGGACTGATCGTGCTTCCCACGTAAACACGCGGGCAGCTGCATTCAATGATGTAAACCACCCCACTCATACTGCACGTGGAAAAATGATTTAAAGGTATCTCGCAGCCAGATGTAGACACCCTAAGAAGTGGTCCTGTGGCTGCCAAATTACAAACATTGCACTTCCCACATCTGAAGTGTCTGGTGGGTCTCAAATCAGGAATGTCGGTGCTATGAAAACGTGGATGAACGAACCTATCCTTTAGGTTAGCAGTATGGCGGTAGCCAATAATTGGTGGTTGTGCGCACCTCGGTATATGGCACACTGAGTGCCAGTGCCTTTTAACAATTTTGCTGATATCCCTCGCAAGATGGGTGTAATCTAACGCCCGTCTAAGAGAACAATCTGTCTCCACATTTTTTTCTTTGAACAGATCTAGTCTCTGCTTGTGGGCTGCCCTGTAAACCGCCTTTCTGATCACCTCCTCTGGGTAACCCCTCCTCAACAAGTCCCGGCTCAAGGATTCTTTTGCATTTCGTTTTAGTCTTAAATACTGCCCATATGGTAGGTTATATCTTAAGTGATGGGGAGATGATGAGAAGAGAAGTGCAGATAAGAGTTGCGATCCGTTCCCTTTTTAAAGGGACGGATGCCTATAGAATCTGAGTCAGTCCTAAATGTCACCACGTCCAATAAGTTAATGCAATGATTGCTGCATTATTATTATTATTATTCAGAATCTGAGTCAGGATCGCAACTCTTATCTGCACTTCTCATCATCTCCATCACTTAAGATATAACCTACCATATGGGCAGTATTTAAGACTAAAACAAAATGTGACCAAACCAGAAGATTACCACACAGCAAAAGCATTTTTGGGATCAGGAGCAGAGCAGGTGACAATACCCACCCCCCCCTTCACCCAGCTGGGATCAGGAGCAGATCAGATGGCAATGCCTGCCCCCTTTACCCAGCTCGGATCAGAAGTGGAGCAGGTGGCAGTGCCCGCTCCTGCCTTAACCCAGCTGGTATTAGGAGTGGAGCAGGTGAAATTTCCCCTCCCAACTTAACACAGCTGTTATTAGGAGCAGAGCAGGTAGCAATGCCACCCCCGACCTTAACCCAGCTGGTATTAGGAACGGAGCACTTGGCAATGCCCACCCCCTTTGCCCAGCTGGGATCAGAAGCAGAGCAAGTGGCTTTGCCCACTCACTGCCTTAACCCAGCAGGTATTAGGAGCGGAACAGGTGGCAATGCCCATCCCCTACCTTAACCCAGCTGGGATGAGGAGCAGAGCAGGTGACAATACCCCCCCTTCACCCAGCTGGGATCTCGAGCAGGTCAGATGGCAATGCCCACCCCCCCTCACCTGACTGGGATCAGGAGTGGAGCAGGTGACAATGCTCCCCCACCTAACCAGCTGGTATTAGGAGTGGAGAAGGTGGCAATGCCCTCCCCTGCCTTAACCCAGATGGTATTGGTGGCAGAGCAGGTGGCAATGCCCACCCCCTACCCTCACCCTTTTGAGATCAGGAGTGGAGCAGGTGTCAATGCCTGCACCCCCTTCACCCAGCTGGGAACAGGAGCAGAGTAGGAGGCAATGTCTGTTCCTCCCTTCACCCAGTGGGGAGCAGTTGGCAATGCCCACCCCCCTTCACCCAGCTGGGATCAGGCTCGGAGCAGGCGGCAATGCCTGTCCCCCTTCACCCAGCCATAGTCAGGCACAGCCATAGTCAGGAGACAATGCCTCCCCCTTTACCCGGCATGTATCAGGCATGGAGCAGGTAGCAAAGCCCACCACCCCTTCACATGGCTGAAATTGGGCAGATCAAGCATGGAGCAGATGACAATGCCCACCCACCCTCCTTCACCAGCTAGAATTAGTGATGGAGGAGGAGCAAATACCTGCCTGCCTGCCCGCCCTCCCCTTTTTAGATCCCATTGTATTTTTTCACAGAATGGGCTTTGTTGCTAGTAGTAGCATAAATGCAAATTACATGAGGGCTGTGAGAGGATGTAGCTCTGTGGTAGAGCAACAGCTTTGTATGCAGAAGGACCCAGGTTCGGTCCTCTGATTCAATGTAAAGCAGGTTCATTTGTTCAGATCTGAGTGCAGAAAAAGGGGCAATTTACAAGGTATTAGGCAGTGACACCAAATATTCCATAAACTCAGCTTAGGGAAAGGTGTAGGGAGCTAGTGAAAACTGGCTTTTGTTTGCTTGGAACATGGTAGAATGCACAATTTTTCTCTCAGAGATTTTTTAAAATTGTCATTTCACTTTCCTGGTTCTTTAGTGGATGGGACTGAGGATTATGGTACGGAGTCAGCCCCACTCCTCTCCTGGCATGCCCCAAGCACCACCCGTTTCATCTCATGCAAGCAACATACACACACCAGCACAGTGTTAGTGTGCCCCTACAATGGCATAACGCAAGGTATACCAGCATAAATCCAGATTACACCAGTGCTTCAAGGGTATGTGGTTCTGTGGTAGAACATCTGCTTTGTACACAGAAGGTCCGAGGTTCAATTCCCACCATCTCCAGTTGAAAGGATTAAGGTAGTAGATGATATGGAAGATCTCCTCCTGAGAAAGCCACTGGCAGCCTGAGCAGACAATACTGACCTTGATGGATCAATGATCTGATTCATTATAAAGCAGCTTTGTGTGATCTTATCAGTAAATTATACCAGCATAAAATTTAGCAACTGGTTTAAAGATCATTCTCTGAATTATATATCCTAGATGATTTTGTTTTAAAGCATTGTATCCACTGTTGTGTTGATGTACACATGGGCCATAATAATACTATTCTTTTTTGTTGCAGATTGTTAACGGATATTTTGTACATTATTTTGCACCCAGTGAAATGCCCATATTTCCCAAAAATATTGTTTTCGTCATAGATAAGAGTGGATCTATGAGTGGCAACAAAATTAAGCAGGTAATTTTCTCAAAGCAGACAGTATTCTGGAATTTATTAATTGTGTTTATGCCATTGCTCATTTGAAAATTGTTTAGTCTAAACTCTACAGAGACAAATAGTATTTATCATCATTTTTAATTACTGTTATTAATTAAAAGCTCACCAGATGTTAGGAGCAGGAGGCAAAATCTTTGATATTATCCCTCTGCTGCAATTATATCAGGTTCCCCTGCCCAGCCTACTTTCATGTTTTTTTAAGGGGGTGGGAGGGTGTCCATAATGTACCAAGATTACATTTATTTCTTTATTTAAAAATTTCCTCTCAGCTCAAGCTGGCCACATTGTTTCCAGTTCTGTAACCCTGGCACTGGGGAAACTGTGGATGGATGGATGGAAGTAGATACAACAGTACATTGCCTGCATTGCTACACTATCTTTTTTGCTAAATTTGCATGAGCAGAAAACCTCATGTTTCCCCCTCCATGTCTGCAGTAAATCTTCATGCCTCTGGTCATTTATTAGAGGCTAGAGATGTTTGGTTTTTTATTATTTAAGCATTTATACCCCACCTTTCAACAGTATTCTTACTGCAGGATGGGCTTTAACATAATTTCTCATATCCCCCCCCCCCCCGCAGACATCACAAAGGACATTTCAGGATGGATAATATTGAATTATCTCACAAAGAATTCTGATAGCCGCAATGCATCCTGATCATAGCCCACAGTGACAGTCACTCTGCCGAAGCTATGCATATTATGTTCTGTGACCTATAATGTAAAAAGTAGCTCATTCAGACATATCTCTCTGCCTACATAAAGACCTTTTATACACCAGAAACAAAACAGGCTGGATCCAGCAATACATTTGTAGAAGGTGAAATTTGGCCATATTCCCTTCATTCTAGCAGTCCCTACTGAGCCTCAGAAAGTTGATTCCTGTAGTTTCAGCACCAGACGGACAAAAAACATTGTGCATGGGCGGGGGGGCCTTCAATGAGGAGGAAAGAGGGAAAAATGACCTCTTATCCCACTTCATTCAGTGGAGATGCACCTGCAGAAGAAAGAAGAAGGGCTATTTTGTCCATTCTCCCTCTTAAATGCAGTCCTTCTGAATCCATGTGGCTAATTATCCCCAGGAATTAACTTTGCAGAGATCAGAAGTGAACACTGATGGATTGTTGGATCTACTCCACTAGCAGATTGCTGGATCTACTCCAAATGTTATATGTTAGGCGCGAATGTTGCAGATTTTATTTTTGGCATCAGTTGCTGGTTATGAATATCACGTGCTTGAATATTATGTAATATTCATTTATTTACAGACTAAAGAGGCACTCCAAAAAATTCTGAAAGACCTTAATCCTGAAGACCATTTTAATTTAATCCTCTTTAGTGAAAACGTTGCTGAGTGGAAGCCATCTTTGTTGCCAGCTACAGAAGAGAATGTGGAGCTGGCTAAACAATATGTTGGGACCATTAGAGCTCAAGGAGGTAAAACTTAAGGATGCTGCAAATTTCACAGCAAACCTGTTCAGCAGTCGAGCATACCCTGTTTCACAATTATGATCAGACTATGAGTCAATCAAGCACGTTCAGTTTCCATTGAGCAACTCAAACAGCTGCCCATTGGTAAGAAGCAGACTCACAGGTGACTGGGAGATCAGCTGGGATCCATACACACACTCCATACCTATATACGGAAGGGGAAGATCAGAGGCAATTACCTTTGCAAAAGCAAGAGGAGAAAGAGATTGTTCCTCTCCTTTTCTCTGTAACCCATGCTGATAGCTTGGGATGAGGAGAAAAGCAGCAGTCAGATCTTAACAGCCCAAGTGGATAGCATGGATGGGGAAATGAAAGTAAATTCAGCTGAGCTTCTGATCACTGCCACCCCACTAAATTTGTTGCATCTCAGAAACTCTGGGACACAGCAAAGTTTCCAGGGTGGGAGATCAGAAGTTCTGAGTTCGAGGTTATACCTGCATGATCCATTGAGAGTCATTTCCTGATTCTGCCTCCTCCCCGCCAACCCCTCTGCTTGGTGCATAATAACAATTTCCCCAGCAGGAGATCAGAAGCAACTTCCAGCTGATCTCTCACCTAATTGGCCTCCTACTGCTTAGGGGAAGAGGTGAGAGCACTTCAGGAACTTTTCAAATGCTAATCAAGAGACCAGAGAAAAATACTTGCCACTTACATTAACAGAATGTAATAAGAGCACTGTTATTGCCCTGACTCCCATCTCAGTTTCATTGGTGTGATCAATGACAGTGAAGCAGTTCACTGAAAATGCAGAAGTGAGGAGTCATTTCCTTTCTGTCAAATACAAGATAGATCTTCCCTTCTAAACATATAGAAAAGATAATCCCAACAATACTATGTTGGGAAGGATCTTTTATCCCTAGGTTTGAAAAAAAGTGGATTTCTCAGCAGGAAGTAGGCTGTTTGAGATTGATGTGGGAATGGAAGATGACAACATGTGGAAACAAAAAAAACCATGACTCAAGTTGCTGAAATAGAAAAAAAAATTCCATGTGGAAACAGGCCTGATTTGTGCTTATTGTTTTGCTTCTACATGTGGCTCAAACACACTCTCTGGTAACGAGATATATGCCCCCCTTTTCCCCACATAATTAAAATCTCCTCACTTGAAAGATTCCAGAGGAATGAATCCAGTCTTGTGGTCTGTGACATCAAATTCATCATCATATCTTCTTTACTGTTACAGCAACCGATATCAGTGGTGCTCTCACAACTGCAATACATGCACTGGACAAAGCCACCACTGATGAATTACTGCCAGAGCAAAGCATTTCAATGATAATTTTGCTAACAGATGGTCAACCCACCACTGGTAAGTAAGCAACAAGAAGGCAACACGTGTGTGTGTGTGTGTGTGTGTGTGTGTGTGCGTGTGCGTGTGTGTGTTTCCAGAGAGCCAGTTTGGTGTAGTGGTTAAGAGCAGCAGGGCTCTAATCTGGAGAACTGGGTTTGATTCCTCAGTCCTCCTCTTGAAGCCAACTGGGTGACCTTGGGTCACTCACAGCTCTCTGGAGCTCTCTCAGCCCCAACCATCTCACAGGATGATTGTCATAAGGATAATAATAACACACTTTGTAAACTGCTGAGTGGGCGTTAACTTGTCCTGAAAGGCAGTATATAAATGGAATGTTGTTGTTGTTGTTGTTTGGGAGGACCCAACTGAGGGAGAAAACTGTGTGCTAGGTCCAGGCAGGAACAGGAGAATGGAGCTGCTGAGATGAAGAAGACAGACACACACAAGACATATAGGGACTTAGAAAGTATCTGGGAGGGGGACTGAATCTAGGGGGATATAAAGGAGGTTGCAGAGGATGGGAGTGAGGAAAAATTGATGGGTTGCACAAGTGCCCAAGATGGGGGGGGAAGAGATGTGGGCTGTAATAGTCCCCCTTTCTCTCTGAGATCTAAGGCAGCTTATATAGTGCAAGTAAAAATACAATATAATCAATAGCTAGGACATTCATGGACCAAAGTACAATAGGGAACAACAGTTAGAACATTCAGGTTAAAAAATGTGCACTACCGATAGGTACAGCAATTTTTCTGAATTCTCAGCTTTCTTTTTTTTAAAAAAGAAGTAATTCTATAGCACCTTTCCTTGCAGAGATGTAAGGAAAAAGGCATATCTCTACAAGGGAAGGGGCTATAGACTTACTTTTTAAAAATGAAAGTTGGGAATTCAGTGAAACTGCTACAATTATCAGTACAATGGTGTATTAATATAACATTATTTGACTACCATTTTTTTAAAAAAATGAAAAAGCACTGGTGGCCCATTGGAGAGGGACTGCCACGTTGAAGACCCCTTGCTTCTGCCTTTTAACTGCAGCTGCAGCTGCAGCAGGAAAACAACAAAATCCTGTCACTGTGTAGAAGAGACCTAGACCAAAGAGGTTGGGATTGATGGACTTTTTATGACATCTCATGGGCATCCAAAGAATGCTTTCCAAAGCATTCTTTGAGATATAATGTGCACTAAAGATGCAAAAATAGTTTACATTTTTGTCACATGCCCCAAAACCACTAAGATGACAAATGAAGCATCGTTTTATTGGTCAAAACAGTAAATCTGCATTCTGACAGAACTTCATTCAAAAAACGCAGTAAAGTTGAGGATCATTCGCCTCATCACTGGATCTGTCAGCTTTCGCCACTTCAGATTCTTCTCTGCTGTGCCTGACCTACCAAATTCTGCAAAACTCCACTCATGAGATGTCAGATTAGAAAAGGCTGTACCTCTCACCTAGAAAGTTTGGTTCCAGGCTTTCCGCTGGCTCTGTGTTATGGCTACTCCTCTGAAACAGTTCAGAAGGGTGCTTAGTTAAAGAGGTAGGGACAGTGGAGTGGACTATACTATTGTGTCTTGTATGCAGTGCTTTTTTCTAAGAAAGGAGGTGCTGGTACCCATGATGTTCTCCCCTCTCAGCCCAAATCCCAAATGCGTAAGAGGTGCTGATACTCTATAAAGAGGTACCAATGCTCTGTACAGAGGTACCAGTATCCCCTACTGGTGCACACCCCTGGGAAAAAGTCTTGATTGTATGTACTGTCTGATGCTGTAAGTATGCTCCTGCTCTGTAATTTCTGCATCATTTTATGTGCCATGTTTAAATGCTTACGCTTTGTTTCAGGTTTCTGCAGTCCAAACCCTATTGCTTATTGTTTACTGGATGTCCCATTCTGTTGATCGTATTGATTTACACCATGTAATTAGCTTTGAGTCTCAGTAAGAAAGGTGAACTATAAGGCAAACAAACAAACAAATGTTTGCCAACTTGTCAAAAGTTGGCAAACCAAAAAATAACACATTTCACTTTTACTCTTTTCCTTTCTGAAAGCATTTGTCACTTTGGTCATCTCAGAAGCTGTTTATATTTTCGTTAATAGCTGACTGTAATTGTCTCTTTCTTCATTATAAATCCAGCAAATTAAACCCAGTTGTTAATATAACCAACAATAGCACCATGTTTGCCTTTTCTATTTGACAGGCGTTAGAGATGTTCATAAGATTCAAGACATCATAAAGCTGGCTAATAATGGCAAGTACTTTCTTTACTGCCTTGGCTTTGGCTTTGATGTCAGCTACACATTCCTGGAGAAGATGGCATTAGATAATGGAGGAATTGCTCGGCGTATATATGAGGATGCAGATGCAGCCCTACAACTCCAGGTAGGGCCATAATACATGTGCATCAGTTCATGTCCCAAAGGAAATCCATCCAGATACATTAAGGTATCTCTGTAATGGTTTAGCATGACTAGAAAATTAGATTTAATACTGTAGTAACCTCTTCTCTCTGTTTGATGAAAGAATTTTTATCATGAAGTAGCTACTCCCATCCTGAAGGGGATTGAAATGAAGTATCTTGACTACGCAGTACAGGAAACCACTCAGAATAACTTCAAGTTGCTTTTTGCTGGCTCCGAGATTGTAGTAGCTGGGAAGATTGGCAATGAAATTGATGCTTTCCCTGTGGAAATTAAAGCTCAAACAGTAAGTATTTACTATAGTATAACTTCTTCTGCAAGAAACAGATAATTGTTGAACAATGACTTCTGATTATTTCATCTCATTTCTGATTTGGATTGGGCTTTTAAAATAACAAATAATTGTGAAAATTTCTTTAAATGCTTAGCAGTTTTGAAGAAAATACATAAATATTTACTAATCAAATCTTTTGAATATTTATTGTGTGCTAATAAAACTCCACTATCGTGAACTTTGTCACAAAGCAAACACAAATGAGGTATTACAGAAAATTTTGAAAATCTAAATCATCTTTTAGAATCAAGATTGTATTAGCAGGAAACTATTGCAATGTGTAGTTTGCTGAGTACAGTTGTGGCCTGACATCTGGAAAAGGGTAATTTCTCTTAAGATTAGCTAATTTCCATGTTCTTTCTCATTTTTTCCAGTTATTATTTACATGGAGAATACACAACAGCAATACGCTTTGAAGCACAGTCTACATACAATCTAAACATTTCCCACACAGGAAACTTAGCATCCTAAGCTTGTGTGGCAGATGTTTAAAATGTAAGTTTACAGTGCTAGAATGCTTCCACAATTGTTGTATCTGGGTTGTATGAAGTATTTGTTAAAGTAGTTTTCATATGAAAGTTCATAGGCTTGGTCATTTTCTCCTAGGAAGCTCCCTCAACAACAGCAGGGTAGCACCAGAACAATGCTTGCTAAGCGCCTGTCAGGAAGACCAGGAAGGTCGGGAAAAGTGTGGGGAGGTGATCTAAAGATTTTTTTTGTCCTGAATGGGTAGGACATTTCCAGAAGCCAGATTTCCATACAAAGGGGGGGGGGTAGGGGAAAGTATGTAGAGAGCCAGACTGTACAAAAGGAAGGTTTCATAAGAGAATTCTTGGAGAAAAATGAAGAAGTCCTGGTAGAGCTGAACTATGGAGGCTAAAGCTGAAAGTACCCCATTGTCACAAACAACACTGGAAACAGCTGGGGAGGGGCTATCTAGTCAATACTATGAGATTATTTTAACCTGAAAGATCTCGTGGTTAGGTACCACAAGTGTGGTTCAGGATAACTGTATGGATTTTGTTTTTATATTTGTTTTATTGCCCTTATGTTTGATTTGAAAAGGAGTCTCTGTGGTCCTCTGTGAAAACCTGTAGTTGCCACTTTCATTGTATAGGCCAGGTCTTGTTTACTTGAGCCCAACTCAATGTTCTGGTTACTTCACCCCTGCAATTACTTACCAAATACCATCTGAACAATTTCTAAGTTCAGTTTTTATAGTTTACTGTGCTCCAGTATTCCCTGGAGTGTATGATCAGTCTTTGGGTTCTGTTACGAAGACAGAAAATAGATGTCTGCTGCAAGTCAGTTGAATATGTCGTTTCATTTTAGATTAGTTGGTGTATAAAAATACATGAAAGAGCATGTGCTTCTTTTATTCATGTTGCAAATAAATCAAACTTTCCCCCCTCTCAGCAAATTAGCAACTTGACTCTTAAAGAGGAAGTAAATGTAGCAGAAAAGGAAGAAGTGTTTCAGCATCAGAAATACATTTTTGGAAATTTCATCGAGAGATTATGGGCCTACTTAACTATACAACAACTGCTAGAAAAATCGTAAGCTAATAAAATACATTCAAGACTTTGCTAACTTGTAAACTAATAATACAATGCATTAAAGACTTTGTTTAATGACCTAGGAGATCCAGACATACAGAAGGCGCATAGTACAACCCTCAGATATAAGTATGTTCTCTCTACGTGTTTCCCTATGTCATATAAATGCAGGATTTATAATAATAATTAGTTCCATAGTCTAGAATATAAAGCACCAGCAGCTTCTTCTGTTACTCTCTCAGCAGATAATCTTAAGCATGGTTTTGCTATCGGTTGTATTTATCATTCTTAAATCATGGAACTCAAGCTGGCATACGCTGGGGATTCCCCAGAGGTCTCCCCTCCAGACCCAAACTTGTGAAGGTTCAGCAAGGTTGCTGTATCACATGCTGTCCAGGTCCAGGTCTCTGGCTTCTGTAACCATCTTTCTAAAAGCTTCTGAGGATTGCATCACTTGAAGGATTTCATACATAACTGCATAAATAAGCATTCATTTCCCACTGTATGTAAATACATGTGACCCCTCCCACCCCCGCTAATCTAGGCCATTTACACACAGGTTATTTGCCACAGGTTCAATGAGGTTGGGTAGAAGGGTTTTTTCCCCATGGTTCCCTACAGCATTGTGGTACGTTCATGCACCTCTTGGGTTTTCCCTGGCTCCCCTCTGATTTTTCCCAAAACTGTTTTTTTCAAGGATGGGGAGTAGAAACACCCAGGGCTCATTTCGAGGGGGAATGCGCAGGAACACAGTTCCAGCAGTTCCCCAAAGAGGTCACATGTCAGGTGGCCCCACCCACTTGACTCTCGGCCATTTTGGGCCCGTTTCAGCCTGGATTGGGGCCAAAACGGCCCAGATTGGGCCTCTGATGGGTGGTGGATCACTCTTCCACTTAGCAGCGGCCCAATCCTGACCATTTTGGGCCCCTTTTTGGCCATTTTCAGCCCCTTTTTGCCATTTTGGGCCCAATTTTGGCCCTGAATGGCCGGGATTGGGTCCAAAACAGCCAGGACAGGTGATGCCAGGGGGCATGGCATATGCAAATCAGTTATGCTAATGACACACTTCTGGTGATAGCAAGGGGTGTGGCATATGCTAATGCATTATGCTAATGAGTTATGCTAATGCGTGCCTCCAGCTCTTTATCTACGAAAGGACCCCTGGAAACACCTATCATGCAATCTGTGAAACATAACATTCAACATGTTTTGTTTCTCTGAACACTGTAGAAGTAGACTGTGCTGTCTTTCCCCTCCCTGCTTTAGTGTTTCAGCAGAGGAAGATCAGCGGAAAAGCCTAGAAGCTCAAGCTTTGGAATTCTCTTTGAAGTTCAATTTTGTTACCCCCCTGACCTCCATGGTGGTCACCAAGCCTGATGCTCAAGAGGTGGCAAACAAACCTACAGAAGCAGGTACATTAGCACAAACTGTTGTTTCAATGCTAAATGTAAGCAACATAATGTATTTGTTATATATATACCCATTTTCTTTAGAATTTTTTTCAGTTGCTAACACTAGAATAATTAGAAGGGAGGCTAGGTAAAAAATACGCAGGATGAGAAACAAGTATTACACTAATTGTATTGGTTGAAGAGAACTTGCACTTTACCTTTCATAGCTACTGGTCTGTGTCATTTGGAACCTCCATGACACGTAACAGTTGCATAATTAGTACACTATCTGATAATCATTACATGAGGGAAGAACCATGGCTGAATGGTCAAGTTTAAAGAATAAGGTAGTAAATGATGAGAAGGAACGTTGTCTAAGACTTTGGGGGATTACAGCCAGCCACAGCAGAAGATACTGACCTTGATAGACCAGCAGTCTACCTCAGTGCAAGGCAAATTCATGTTATGTGCTTACTTTTGGGATAGGCCCTTAAAACTTTTGAAAGATTGGTATGTCCTCCCAATTAATTACAAGTTGATGAAAGTATATGACTCAGTTAGTAATAACATGTGGTCACATGCCTTCCCCTACCCTTGTTTTGAATATTTTTGATGAAATAGTGTGCATAGTAGTTAGGGGGTTTAATTTCAGACTGGGAGGCTGAATTTCAACTCCCACAAAGTTTACTGAGGGCCAAATTGGAGGCTACCACAATCCTGAATCTGCCTCAGGGATATGGCACCATTTCTGGGCCTTTTTTCACTTTTAAAAATGCATTGGGGGCTCAATCTTGCTGGAGACGGCAGCATTGGAGGATGAAGAACTCTTGTCTTAACCCGCGCCCCAATCATTTGTAACAGCTAAAATAGCTGAAAAAAAGCCAAGGCATGTTACTCAACATTTTTAATAGGAGCCCCTCATCCCTCCATGCCAAAGTCGCCAGCAGGATCAGGCCCCAATGACATTTACAAAAGTTTTTAAAAACAGGATCTAGAAAGGTTCCAAGTCCCTCTGTCAGACTTGAGAATGTGGCATCGTCTTTTTTGGGCTGGAGGCAATATCTTTCTGTGTGATTATCTCAAAGGAGTGCTAAGAAAATAAAAAGGGAGGAGGGAACCATGACCACTGTCCTGAACTCCTTAGAGGAAAGGCTGGACAACAGTGTAACAAAATGTTTGTTATAAATAATACAACCTTTAGGAAAAATTGATGTTTAAAAAATTGATGTTTAAAAAAGTCTATCAAGCAAGATGATCAATCAGCAAACTGTGCAGAAGCACTATAATGGTCTACGGCATTAGAAAAGTCTTCTTCCATTTGTCCTTTCATTAATGAGGTTAATTTGTCCATTTCCACGTTTTCCATTATCTTCGTTATTAACTCCTCTTGCAGAGGTATTGTTTGACGTTTCCAATAAAATGCTAATAAAATTCTGGCCACTGTTACTACATGTACTGTGAGGTATTTCTGTTCTTTGTTCAGTACATCTGGCATACAATTTAACAAAAATGTCTCCAGTTTGAAGGGAATTGAAACCTGTAAGATAGTTTGTAAAAATGTGTGTACCATTGTCAAAAATCTATGCACCTCTTTACAAGTCCACCACATATGATAAAATGTCCCTGTATGTTTCCCACATTTCCAGCAATTGTTTGACATGTTTTTATACATTTTAGCAAGCCTATCCGGTGTTAGATACCATCTATAAAACATCTTTTCTTTAAAAAAAATAATTTTTATTGGGTGAGTTAACATACAAATTAATTAATATACATTCTATTACCCCACCTATTCCTGTTTCCCTCACCCACTCCCTCCCCCCTTTTTTTGTTAGACTTCCAACAGCTTTCCAACCCATTATCTAATTATATCTATTTTTCTAACCAATACATTGTCTAAGAAAGAATATTATTTTTATTAACTTACTTTAACTTTCCAAATGTTATTTCCAACGGTAAAGACAATCTACCTCCCCCTTTAATAGTTGTCCAATGACCACACTTTCCCCCTTACGTCCCATTTCTTTTCCAAATAACTTTTAAATTTCTCCCAGTCCATAACCAATTCTTCTGAGTCTTGTGCTCTTATTTTCCTGGTCAGTTTGTCCATCGCTGCCATGTACAGCAATTTCATCTATAAAACATCTTATATAAGAGCCAAAACACACGAGAAGAAATACCTAGATTCAGCACGTGTTCTCTTACCTCAAGGTTTGCCGGGATCTGTAGGCGTCCTGGAAGCTTAAAGTTTAGCATTTACAGAGCAGCAGGAAGGGGAAGGGAAATACAGGTGCCTGTATTTCCCTTCCTGCTGCTCTGTAAATGCTAAACTTTAAGCTTCCAGGACACCTACAGATCCTGGCAAACCTTGAGGTAAGAGAACACGTGCTGATTCTAGATATTTCTTCTCGTGTGTTTTGGCTCTAAGTTCTTTTTAAATGCAACAGACTTAGTTATTTTAACATTCACTTTCCATATCTTATTCCATTATACTGGATCAATAGTATATCCTAAATTCTGTGACCGTAGAGGCCATTGTCACACGGGCCCTTATTTCGTCAGCTTTGCACTAGAAATCATTCCTTCTGTTATCGTTATTAGAACGGATTCTCCCATCTTTTGACGACTGCTTGCGATTCCAGTCAGTCACATTAAAAGGGGAAAGTGCAATTCGACGGTCAGTCAAACTGCCTCTGGAAACGGGGCCCTAAATATCCCGCCCCCTTTTTAAATTTTTTTCCCCGCATATTTGCATTATATCACTCCTCTGTTATAATGTTGTGCTGGGCCAACCCAAAAGCCAACCGTGATAGGTAGCAGAGGTTTCCCACCCATGGCAGAATAGCGCTATAGCATTATAGCGCTATAAGGCTGATGTTTTTTTTAAAAAATTACTTTGAGGCTTAATTGTGGGTTGCACTGGGGCTTGTGGGAGTGTAGGGCAGGAGAATCAGTGTTAGGTGAGACAGATGATCAGGAAGAGTGAGCGTTTTGGTGTTGCAAAGCATTCATAGTCGATCTAGGGCATTCACATGGAAGTGGATAAAGACGACAAAGAGTCACAAAGCGTGAATTGGGGAGAATGGCGAAATCGCAAGAGAGTCAGAATAAGGTGAGAATCCAGCGGGAGATGGCGCTAGTTTGACGCTAAATTTATGGCCGTGTGACGACGGCCAGAGTCTTACATTTTTCCACCCCCTCATCCGTCTTCATTTGCATCAAAAATAAATACATTTTCTTAATCAGTTTTTCATCAGAATCACATAATTTTTCAAAATCCTTTTGTTCTAGGTAAAAGCCTCCCATTTTTATCTTTGTTATATCTAGATTCAATCTGAACCCTTGACCACCAGTCTAGATTAATACCTTGTCTCTGCAATTCCTCTTTTGTTTTTAATACTCCTTTATCATCTAAGAGATCTTTATATCTAATAATCTTATCTGGAGAAAATACATTTGGCTGAGAGAACGCTTCTAATGGTGAAACCCATTGTGGGATCTTGGAATATATTGATGGTACAATTCCTTCCCATTTTGTTATAAGAGATTTCCTTATCCAATGATTTTTGAAATATTTATGTCCGGTTGTTTTTCCATACCATACAAATGCATGCCATCCTAACTGTAAATTATGACCTTCCAAAGCTAGTAGTCTTTGATTTTCTAAAAGAATCCACTCCCTCATCCAGATTTGGCAATGCACTTTATGATAAATTTTCCAATCAGATAAGGCAAAGCCAGCATCCTCTTTCAAGCCTTGAAGCGTTTTCAGTTTAATTCTTGGTTTTTTCCCTTGCCAAATAAATTTAGATATTGCTTTATTTAATTCTTCAAAAATGCTTTATTAATACAGGTGGGGATGATTTGGTATAAAAATACTATACATGGTAATATATTCATTTTGATAGTTGCAATCCTTCCCATCAGCGAAAGTTGAAGTCCTCTCCACCTCTCTAATTTTTTCTTGAAGCAGTTTCATTAATGAACTGCATTTTGAAGTTAAATACACCACTAAATATTTTACTTTCTTTTCTAACTGGAATCCTGTCAATCTAATTAGTTCCACTTTTTGAAATGTAGTCATATTTTTGGTTATCACTTTTGTTTTCTGATAATTAATCTTCATTCTTGCCATCAAACCATATTCCTTTATATGTTGCATTAGTTGCTCTATTGAGCCCAGTTGTTTCTCTAATATAAATAGTAGGTCATCTGCAAATGCTTGCAGTTTGTATTTATGTCCTTTGACGGATGTTCCTTTTATTACAGGGTCTTTTCCTACAGTTCTTTCCAATATTTCCTGCATCAATATAAATATTAATGGTGAGAGAGGACAGCCTTGTCCTGTCCCTTTTTCTATCGATATTGCTTCTGTCAGATCATCATTAATAATTATTTTTGCCTTCTGTTTCTTATATATAGCTTCAATAGCTTTTATAAATCCCATTCCAAACTCCATTTCTTTCATTTGTTCAATAAAAAATTGCCAATTAACATTATCAAAAGCTTTTTCAGCATCCAAAAACACCATCACCATTTGTTTTTTAGGATGAACTTCATAATATTCCAGTAAATTTAAAGCAATTCTAATATTGTTTCTCAATTATCTTTTGGGGATAAAACCTGTCTGGTCTGGATGTATTATATCAAGTAACACTTTTTTCAGTCTTGCGGCTAGTATTGTAGCAAATATTTTATAATCACAATTGAGCAGAGAGATAGGTCTGTGGTTCTTAACTTCCTTCATGTCTGTTCCTTCTTTATGTATTAATGAAATCGTTGCCTCCATCCATGATTCAGGCAAAGATGTTTCTTCTAGTGCAATGGTAATCATATTTTTATAAGGTAAAATAATAACATCTTCTAGTGCTTTATAGTACTCTGCTGGAAGTCCATCTGGTCCAGGAGTTTTCCCATTGTTTTGTTTCTGTATTGCCTCCACCATTTCCATCACTGTGAATGGATCATTCAGCCTTTTCCTTTTTTCCTCTAGTAACAGGTAACTCTTGTTTTTGTAAATACTGTTTTTGGATTTCTACTGAAATTTCATCTTTACTGTATAGTTGTTTATAGAAGACTTCCACCACTTTCTTTATTTCTTCCTTTCGTGTCTTTTCTCTCTTTGTATTGTCATACAAGGAGTAGATAAGTCTCCTTTCTTTTTCCGTTTTATAGGCTAACCATCTCCCTGATTTATTTGCATGTTCAAAGAAGTTTTGTTTAGCAAATTTAGTATTTTGTGCAATTTCTTCCATCAATAGTAAATTTACTTGATTTTGTAGGATCTTAATATTGCCTTTTAAGCTTACATTCGAGGGGTCTTTTTAAAAATCTTTTTCTTTCTTTTCCAAGTTTTCCATTATCCCTTTATATCGTCGTTGCTTCTCCCCTCTTCGCTTTGCTGCATACCTTATTGCCAGCCCTCTGAAGTATGCTTTACTTGCATCCCAAACCATATTGATGTGAGTTTCAGGGTTTATGTTTTGCTGGAAATAGTGTTTCATTTCTTTTTTTAAAAAAATTTTTAATATCTAACATAAAAAACTACAAAGGACTACAGAGATATAGGGGAAAAAAGGGGGGACTGGGGAAAAGGGAAGAGCAACATATAAACAAAAACACTACTCTACATGTCTTGTATTCCCTTCATGCTGCAATTTTTCTTTAAAGTTAACTTTCTAATATGCTATCAGATTGGTAGATCTTATACAATACAGACTATATTCAGGATCAGGTCTTCTCCCCCCCCCCCCCCCGCGTCTCGGTCTGAGTTCTCTCTGCGCAGCTACAATAGCTGCGCTCGTTCTCTCCTCCCCCCCCACTTTCCCCTTCAGACTTTGAACTTTCTTCTTGCTGAAACTCCTGATGGTTGAACAAAAAGTCTGTCAGCTGTACTTCCGATGTAATCTTGTAGGTTTGATCCTTATATCTGAACCAAACGCCTTCCGGAAACAACCATTTGTATTTTACATCACGTTTCCTCAGGAAAGCCGCAAGTCCTTTGTACTTAAATCTTCTTTTACGAGCCAGAAATGGAACATCCTTCAATATTTTAACCTTGTTGCCCAAATAGTCCAAGTCCACATTATACGAATTATATAAGATGGTGTCCCGAGTCTTCTTAGATGAAAAGTCAATAATAATCTCGCAAGGCAGCTGATGCTTCATTACATACTTTGAAGATGTCCGACGGACTTCCAAAATATCGTTTTACCTCTTCTTTAGTTGCCTTTGCGAATGCCGCCAAAAGTCCCGACACCGAATCTTTTAAATTTTCACTTTGCTCCTCTTTTACATTTTGAAGACACAGTACCGTTTGGGCACGGTCCACTTGCAATCCTATTATTTGATTCTCCAAGAGCTTCACTTCTTTACTTGTTGCTTTCATGAGTACTACGTTTTCGCGTGCAGCCTGCTTTGCTCCCGACGCTGTTTCTTTAATGGTTTTCACTTCGCTTTCCACTGAATCAACCTTTTGCCCCATTTCGTTTATCCTCGCTACAAAAGGCTGCACAGCTTCAAAGACTGCTCGTCTGACCATCTCTTCCAAAGTTTCCCCCTTCCCCTGTAACATCGCCATCACCGATTTACTCATTGCAGGGCTCTGCTTTCTCGTCGCCATCTTAGGGGGGGGGGGCGCAAGCTAAGTTCCAAAACTCCGTGAAGGGGAAGAAATCTGCACCTTCTTAGCTTCAACTCCCACCAATCCTTCGCATACGCTTAGAAATCAGAAGGGATTCGCTTACTTACAGGCTTTCACCTTAAATCTGCTTATTGCCGTTCTCCATGGCCCGGCTGCACGCGATGTGCTGCGCAAGTCTGCCGGCCTCCGTTGGAGCAAATGGGCAATTTACCCCCTGCATTGCTTTCAGGGGGTTCTTCCCACCGCGCTCCGGACCCTGTCTCCCTCACTGGGAGTCCTGGTGGTTAACCCTCGCGAGTCAACCGCCCGGTCAGGCTGCTCGGACGTTTCCTCCCGGACCTGCGTCCGACATGGCCGGAGCGTCCGACATGGCCGGGAAAACGAAACCAAATCAGTGTTTCATTTCTTTCTTGACATCTTGCAGAAATTTTTTATCCTTCAGTAGTTGTGTATTCAGTCTCCATCTAAATTTCTTTGGTACGTCCACTATTTTCAGTAATAGGGGATTGTGGTCCGCATATGTTCTGGGAAGTATATCAACATCTCTAACTTCTTGCACTAGGCTTGTTGAGATCCATTACATATCTATTCTAGACCAAGACTTATGACAGTCTGAATAAAACGTATAATCTCTTCCTGTTGGGTTTCTTAATCTCCACACGTCAATCAATTTATATTCTTCTGCCAATCTAAAAAAGGATCTTGGGAGAAGGCCTTTTGAATTTTTACATTTCTTTGTTGTCTTCCTATCCAAGTCTTGGTCAAATACCGCATTAAAATTTCCTATTAAGCATATGTCCATATAGTCAAATCTTGCCAAGACTTCATTTAGATTCTGATAAAAAATTTCCTGGTGGTCATTTGGTGCATATATCATTACCAGTAGCATCTGCTTCTCTCCAATAAAAATCTCGACCAGTAGCAGTCTACCATCTTCAGCTGAGTATATCAAATTTCGTTTCAGTTCTTTTGACATGTAAGCTACTATGCCTCTTTTCTTAATCGTATCTGCAGTAGAAAAGGTATCACCAAGCTTTTTACATGTGAAATAATGCTGGTCTTTCTTTCTTATATGAGTTTCTTGCAGGCAGGTAATGTCTGGATTCAGGTTTTTTAATTGTTTAAAAGTTTTCTTTCTCTTTTCTGGTGAGTTTAATCCATTAATGTTGATTGAAAAGATTTTTATAGGTTTCCCCTCCATTATATTCTTTCTTTGTTACTATCTTCTTTATTTCTTCTTGTCACTCTCTGTGATTTCGGTTTGTAATGACGTTTTTGCCTTTGGAGATCCCTCCTCTTCCTCCGATGCTGTTGAGTAGTCTTGTGTCGAAGTTTCTCTGTCTTTCTCTGCTCCTTTTCTGGCCTTTGATCTCATTTTCCTATTGTCTTCTTGCTTATGTTTCTTCCCATATCTTTCCATAAAGTTCTCCATCTTGTGAATCGAGTCAATTTTAAATCTCTGTCCTTCAAACTGAAAAGTAATTTCTTCAGGAGTTAACCATCAAAAGGCAATTGAGTCTTCATTTAATTTAGTTGTTAGAGGTATATACTCCTTCCGTTTTTGTCGTATTTTCCATTGAACTTCCTTCAGGACTCTTAGCTCCTTGTCTCAAATCTTGAGTGGTTTATCATGCAGTGTTCTCAAAATGTGATCTCCAGTTGTACGTCTTGTGAATTTAATATGGACTTCTCTTGGCACATTATTCTTTTTGCATACAATGAACTCTGTATATTAAATTGATTTCTCTGGCAATTTCCTCTGGTTCCTCTTCCAAAAATTCAGCCAGAGCCTCAGTCAATTCCGTCCTCTATGTTCTGTTATATTCTGGCATCTTAACATGAATGCAGCTCTTTCCATTTCTAATCCCATCAAGGATTTCCAAGTGGTGTCTTGTTGAGAGGCTACTTCTTCTACTCTCTGCATGGCTGTCTCACTCTTTATATCCACTGTCTTAATTTGCTCAGCCATATCCTGGGTTATACATTTACTTTCAACCAGTTGTATCTGGAAATAATTCATTTTCCCTTTAAGCTCCACCACTTCTGTATTTAAATTCTTCATTTGTTTTACCACCTGAGTTAATGTACGATTAATTTTCTCCATTCCTGTCTGGAACATAGCTTGTAAGTTTTTCTGCAATTATGTATCTATTTCACTGGCCATTAACGTGGTTGATTTAGACTGTGCTGGAGAGAGGGGAGCTGAAGATGAAGAACCTAATTTTTTCCCTTGCTTACTCATTATCCTTAAGTAGCAACACTTTATATAGTCAAACAATTATTTTTAATCAGCCTATCGTCAATTAACTTAAGCTGTTAATTCTTATTTCCTCACTCTTTCAGTTATTAATATTGGATGTTCACTATTCAATGCCCCTTCCATTACTTCTTATCCCTATTGCTAACAAAAGCATGAATCACCCCCATCCATAGCAATTTTAAACATAGAACAGAAAAAATTTAATATCTCTACCAATTTAAAAATTGTCCAGAAGGTGGCAGTGTAGGATCACAAAAAGGAAAGTCTTCACAGTATTTCTCACGCGACAAAATACCATCCTAGATCCCTCTTAATCCAAAACCAAAACATTTAGTCACAGATCTTCTCACAATCTTCTTTTATTCCAACAAAATTAAAAGGAACAAAAAATAGGATTTCTCCCAGTGTATACAAATATAGTAACAGCTCAAATGCTTAATGTTCCAACCAGTTTAACACGTCCCATAGAAAAAAGCTCTGCAGATCCTCAATCTCCAAGAAGTAAAATTTAAGTGAAGAACAAAGAGAAGAAAGAACAAAAAGCTGTACCCACTTCCAAGACTTCTGGGTAGATAACTCTATATTTCCTCTGTTTCAAGATAAAAATTAATCCACAGGGGAAAAGCAAAAAGTGTCTCTATACAGTTGAAAGCTGCTCAAAAAAAGGGGGGGGGTCACCACTCCCTCCTCTTCCCCTTTTTTAACTCCTTTCGAATAACAGTGATGTAAACCCTCTATCTTTGGCAGTTCTTGGCAATTAAACTCACAGTTCAGATGTAGCTGTAGATCACGTCTCAAGCAGCAGAAAGATTAAAATTCTCACTACGCAATTCCGGAGTTCCCAGCTTGTCGGCCATTAAGCCTCTGCCTCCGTCCTGCCACTAGCTTATACTTTTGAATATGCCTCTGTCAGCTGCTACTGACAAAAGTGACCTCAAAGGATTAATCCCCAGCTGACAAGCACTCTCCAGGTGCCTGTTTGAGATGTAAAAATCTCCCCAATGGGGCAGCCCAGTTCACCTCTGGAGAGGCTTCTCCGAGGCTCAACTGATCTCGCTGCTACGAAACCGGAAGTCAATATTTCTGAGATATCTCATGGGACAGAACTGCTATAGGCTGGATGGACTCTTTGTTGGACATCACGCTGTTGTAATAATTCCTGAAGCTTTTCCTATCCAGGCAGAGAAGTCCATGGCATGAATGATAACAGAACAATGATATCCAATGACATCTGTATCTCACTACAGCCCAAGACTTTCTGTAATTACTCACACTTCATTGGGCAGAGGTTTAAACAAACATTTCAACCAAGAGTTTCAATAAAGAGAAACTCACCATTTTCCCCAGTTAACTTTTGCCTAGAACACTACTTTGATGGACATGTTGCCAGAGTGCCTTTTCAGCATTCAACTGGTTTAAGATTAATGAAAGCTTTATTTGTGGAACTAACAAACCAGAAAAGAAAGAGGGTAAATTTAGCAGGCTTGTTAGCTTGAGATAGTGTGTAAGTGGAAAGTTTTAGAAGAAAAGCCCAAGAATAGCATTCTGCAAATAGCAAGGCGAAAAGGTCCTTAACAAAGAAGGTGCTGCCCCTGCAGGATCTTGCTTCTTCTTTGTATATTAGACATTGCTATATTCCATCATGATATTCTTTCTGTTGTTATTCTTTGTCTAGATAATGAGAATTTCAGGAACGGTGGAGGTATGTAATCAGCTTCAGCAATGTACTATTACAGCTACTTATTTTTCAGCATTTCATTAAAGTTTAACCATTAGTCTAACAATGAGAGTCTCTTACAGTTTTACTGTCTCACCCTGGGATTTTCGCACTTAAGAAGGGTTATCTCATGGAAGGCTACGTTTCCAGATCAAATATTAATCCCGATTCTGACATAGGTATTATTATTTTTATCTTATAAATGGATTACAGTACCATGTATGCATTATTTATTCATTTTTCTATAAGTATTTGTTTTTTGCTCCAATATGTGTTCATCATGGCAAATCAATAAAAAGTTAAGAATAATACAATCAATGAAAAAGGAACAAGAGTAATTAATAGCAGCAACATTTGAAGACAGCTTTTAACACTGCGGCACAGTTGCAATTGCACTGTACATTGGGAGAAAAACACCTAAATAACCAAAAGAAGTTGATCCTGGGTGGGAAGAAAAATCAACCACCCAAGGTTCTAACAATCAGGACTGACTTTGCCTGGTGCCTAAAAAATGATAAGGATAATGTCAAAAGAATATTTTTCAGGAGGGAGTTCGATAATTAGGGTACAACTACAGAAAAGACCCTCTCTGGGCTGCTTCTACATGAACATTTTGTTATACTTTGCATCCCAAAGAACAGGGTGTTTTTCTTTTTTTCGTTTCTGAACAACATTGTGCAATTGTGCATTTTCCAATGTGAGGGTTTTCCTCTGTCTCACAATGATTGTACCCAAATATACCCAAATAAACTCAAAATCGGCTTGAGAATTGTGTTGGTGGGAAAGGGCAGATTTTCAGACCTACCCACCCACCCACATCTGTGCCATTTTCCTTCCCTATCCCCTTATGGCTGCCATTGCCCTGAAATGCTACAAGTGGAGTTTCTGCAGCTTTATATAACTGGTAGTTGCTACTATTTTCTAAAAAGTCAGCAAAAAGCCCACCAGAAGGGAAAGGGTGGTGGCAGTGTGAGATGTGTGAGTAGATAGGTAGGGAAACACAGAAAATCCCCCCATGTGGACAGTCCATTGCCCCTGTGAATGCCTCCACCTCTATGGAAGCAGCCACTGAGATACCCAATACATAATTAATGATTCTGTCATCTGGGAACTGTTATTCCAAACTCCTCTTCTGTTCTTTGGGAAATCTTCTTTTATTTGTGTTGCATTTGGTAATAAGTACTGAGACCCAATTTGGTATAATGGTTAAGAGTGGCACGACTCTAATCTGGAGCCATTTCCCATGGTCTAAAAATATCACGATACTCATGGAAGGCTGCCGGCTTCCTCGTGCGATTTTTGATGCCATCCATTTACAAAACACCATGGAGTACAAAACAGATGGCATAAAAAATCATGGGAGGAAGCCGGCTGCCTTCCATTAATATCGCACTATTTTTAGACTGTGGGGAAGGGCCCTGGTTTGATTTCCCACTCCTCCACTTGAAGCCAGCTGGGTTAGTCACAGCTTCTCAGAGCTCTCTCAGCCCCACCCACCTCATACAGTGATAGCTGTGAGGATAATAATAACACACTTTGTAAACAGCTCTGAGTGGGTGTTAAGTTGTCCTAAAGGGCTGTATATAAATCGAATGTTGTTGCTGTTGTTGTTGTTATTATTTGAGAATTTTTGTATTTGAAAAACATTCTGTAAATAAACTAACTAGCTGCATACCAGAAACTGAAGCTACTAGTGGGGGATCTGCAAGGAATCGCCAGTGGCATCTCATTTACTACCACCATCCCATTTTTTCCTCTTTCCCTCCTCCTGGCAACCTCCCTATCCCCACCTTTCCTGTTTCCTTCTCTCTTTCCCACCTATCAACCAACTTAACTTTTATCTGCACTCATCTTTGGCTATTCTGAAGAAGTGACTCACGAAAGCTCATACCCTACCACAAATTTTGTTAGTCTTATAGGTGCTACTGGACTCTTGCTCTTTCCTGCTGCTACAAACAGACTAACAAGGCTACCCATCTTGATCTATGCTCGGGGGGGGGGGTTGAGGGGGAAAGCTCGGGAACACCGTTCAGGCAGCTCTAAAATCTGCCCGCATGATTCCTTCCTCCTTCAGCCCTGCAGGCTCTGCAGAAGAGGTTTAGCTGCTTTGAGTTCATTCTGCTTTTTTTTCATTTGTGAGTGAGAGAGAGAGAGTGCAGGCAGAGCTGCTGTTGCCGGCTCTCCTGAGGAGGCTTGGCTGCTTTGAGTTCATTCTGCTTTTTTCCCATTCCTGAGTGAGTGAGTGACTGAGTGAGAGAAAGGGAGAGAGAGAGAGAGCTGGGTCCCAGCAGGGCTCTGCAGAGGAGGGTAAGCTGCTTTGAGTTCATTCTGCTTTTTTTTCGTGAGAGAGAGAGAGAGAGAGAGAGAGAGAGAGAGAGAGAGAGAGAGAGAGCAAGCAGAGCTGCTGGGGCCGGCTCTCCAGAGGAGGCTTGGCGGTTTTGAGTTCATTCTGCTTTTTCCCCATTCCATTGTGAGTGAGTGAGAGAGAGAGAGAGAGCTGGGGCCCAGCAGGGCTCTGCAGAGGAGGGTAAGCTGCTTTGAGTTCATTTTGCTTTTTTTTCATTCGTGTGTGTGAGAGAGAGAGAGAGTGCAAGCAGAGCTGCTGGGGCTAGCTCTCCGGAGGAGGCTTAGCTGCTTTGAGTGCATTCTGCTTTTTTCCATTCCTCTGTGTGTGTGTGTGTGTGTGTGTGTGTGAGAGAGAGAGAGAGAGAGAGAGAGAGAGAGAGAGAGAGAGAGAGAGAGTGCACGCAGAGCTGCTGGGGCCGGCTCTCCAGAGGAGGTTAAGCTGCTTTGAGTTCATCCTGCTTTCATTTCATTCAGGGGTTTCTGTGTATGTGTGTGCTGCTTTAAGTTCATTCTGTTTTATTTTCATTGGGGGAGTGGGTGGGTGGGGCTGTGTGTGTGTGTGCTGCTTTGAGTTCATTCTGCTTTCTTTTCAGGGGTGGGGCTGTGTGTGTGTTCTGATTTGAGTTCATTCTGCTTTCTTTTCATGGGGCTGTGGGGGCTGTGTGTGTGCGTATATGTTGCTTTGAGTTCATGCTGCTTTCTTTTCATGGGGATGGGTGGGGCTGTGCATGTGTGTGTGTTGCTTTCATTCTTTTGCTGACTGAAGTTGACATTGTTATGGTTCCCACAGCTTTTGAATGCAGATTGGTTCTGTGTTAGTTAAATATATCAGTTATGGTTATTTGTATTAGTTAAAATATGTTATGATTATTCCAGTTTTATGCTAGGAATGAATAGTTATGTCCAAGTCACAGAAGGCATTCATCAATATATTCATCAGCATATAGGTGTTCTTATGTCTTAATAGTTGTGACTCAAATGGTTCTCCTCACCCTCAGCTGATTAACATCACTGAAATTGCAGTGGACATATGGGTGTTAAGGAAGTTTTTATGAATATTGTTTGTGTGGGACATTGGGATATTTATGAGCATTTCACAATGTCACAACAGCTTAGCCATTGGTAAGGTAGAGTTGGCAGGCAACAAAAAAAAGCCATTTTAAACTAAGTATAACTCTAATGCAGCAAAGGTTGAGTATCTAATTATGAATTGCTCCAGTAAAGCAAAGCCCTCCCTGATAATTTGAAAATTCAATATTCATTATATTAGGAATTTCAGACTGTGGAATTTTGAGAATGAATTTTGGAAAAAAATTCTACGCTGGCAGAAGGAATCTGTTAGAATTTAGATTTGTGAGATGGGTTTTGGATTTTTAGAGGCCCCCTGTTTCTTGCATATTTTAAAATATGATTCCAAAGAAATTAAATGTTTGGGAAAGGGAATGGAAGATTTCACTTTTTGTAGAGGATACAGAAAGGGGAAAAAAACCTTTCTCATAATAGTGTAATTTTCCAAGCTTACTAACATTTATCTCATCGTAATGCATTGTGCTGGGTTCCAGGAAGTGGTGTCACTTCCAGGAATTACATCATCACGCATCACAGAGTTGTACCACCTCTTTTCCCAGAAAAAAACCCCTGTCTATATTGATATTTATTTACCTCATTTATATCCTGCCTTTCTCCCCACTGGGGATGCAAAGTATCTTACATCATTCTCCCCTTCTTCATTCTTTCTTTGCAACAATTGTGGGAAGCAGGTTAGACTGAGAATGTGTGATTGGCTCAAGTGAGTTTCCATGCCAGTGGGAATTTGAACCACATCTTTTCTGTGATGGGTGCACTAGAAGCAGCTAGTCCTGGGTGAGTTGTGCAAGTTGTGGGGGAGCACTTTGCCCCATAGGTGCTGCCAGGCCTGCCCCCTCTGTCATGGCACAGCAGAATATGATACTCCCAGTGACTTGCAAATTTAGGGTCAGAGGACCCCCAGGATGAACTCATAACACTGGCAGAGGAATTCAGCACTTTGGCAGCAGAGACAGCAAGGAGTCTCCAGCCTGCCCATCTCACAAGAAGAATTTCAAGCCTTCCAAGAATACAGCTGCTTACTCTTGCCCCCATCTCCTTCATCATCAACAGTCTTCCTACTAGAATCAGGGCACAAAGATTAATCTTTTAGATTTAGATAATTAGCATCATTATTTTTGTAAGAATTAAAAAGTATTTACGCGGAAACTCTGATAAATAAACCAATGCTTTTGCAGAGTTAAAGTCTTAATAGCTCCTTATATCACAGAATCACAGAATTGGAAGGGGCCACACAGACCTTCTAGTCAAACCCCCTGCCCAATGCAGGATAAGCCTAAGGCATCCCTGATAAGTATTCATCCAGCCTCTTCTTGAAAACTGCCAGTTAAGGGGAGTGCCTAAGCACTCATTTCAAAAAGGATAATTGACTTACCCGAGGTTGCAAGCAAAAAGGGTCTTGTATTTATTAACCTTTTTTCTTATAAACCTGCCAAATGGATAAATGCTAACTCAAAAAGAATAACAACCCACTTGATAGCAATCTGTATCAAAGTTTATTGCAGTACCATAATTATCCTATTCTTCAAAGAAGACAGGATGGGAACATTCACTTCTTTAAGAACTCAGGGCATTTCATACTTCGTACACCTTAGTATTAACACTTCAGGTGTTACAATAGAGAGACTTCAAACCCCAAAAATCTAGATCCACAGAACACTGGCAACATAAAGGTATAATTGCACATCAATCAGAGTTCCCTTATTTTCCTGCTGCATACAAAAATACCAGTACACCCACTCTTAGCCTGCATTAACTCAAGGTTAATCGGGCCAACTTATTTAGAGAGGAGGCTCCAAAGTCCTTGGGAAGGATGTCCCTCTGATTTAATCAGCCTGAGGTGGGCTCTAGGGAGGAGTGGGTCTGTATTCCATTGCTTTTTTACAATTCACCACCTTGTCCTTGGCATGGCTCATGGCTGCTTAACAAGTCAATGCTGTTAGCTTAACATTAGCAGGACATAGATTCCATTAACTAGCTCTAAGACTATGTTAGAACCAAAGTGGAGGCCCAAAAACACCCCACCCCACCCTTTAAGGCAAGGATCTGGGGGCTACAACTTTGAGGTGTTATCCAAATTGGTCTCTCATGTTTATCACCCGCCCCAAGAGACATCCCTCTGAGTATATCCAGAGTACAGATCAGTATGACTAGGGCACAGGGGAAGGACCTGGTGAATAAAGACAAGTAGACAGTATTTTACTGAAACAACTGGAACAGTTTATTTACAAAGCAGTGGGGAATTATAATAGCAATTATAATTATATACGTGTCTGAAGAAGAGAGCTCTGACTTTTGAAAACTTAAGCCCTGAAAATCTTGTGGGTGTCTAAGGTGCCACGGGACACAAATCCTGATAGTGAGCTAGCTGTTCTAAAATCTGCATCCTGCTAAAGTTAAGCCAACAGCATTGACTTGTTAAGCAGCTTCAAGCCATGGGAAAGACAAGGTGGTGAGTTGTAAAACAGCAATGGAATGCAGACCCTCTCCTCCCTAGAGCCCACCTCAGGCTGATTAAAGTGGAGGGTCATTGTTCCCAAGGACTTTGAAGCCTCCTCCCTGAATAATTTGGCCCTAATGAACAACCAGGGTTTTCAAGATAACAAGCAATGGACTGCCCCATCTAGTTCCTCCCCTTATCTTAGTGACTGTACAGGAAGATTTCTGCCCTCTCTTTAATCTTATTATTAACTCAGCCTTAGGTGTTTCTCCAAACCTCCTCCAGGAAGCATTTTTAATTTTATGCAAACCAGGAAAATTCCCTTTTTTGATATCAACTCCCTCTCCACTTTATTCTCTAAGGTTTTCTGATAGCCTTAATGCAGGGCAGGATCTAGCAGGTGATCAGCCTTATCATAATTCCATCACTCTCCTGGAGACAGCCATCCATCCCTCCTAGCTTTTTGTTCACTTATTGCCCCACCTTATGACCAGCACATTCCAGATCATGAACATCTGTACCCATGAATCCCCAATACTTTGCAGCAGTTTTTTCAGGTACTGCCGCTGTGTGGCACAGGTTCCTTGGAGACATGAGCTGGTCTCTCTCTCCACTTCCCACTCTTCTGCTCTCCACATCAGGGCCCTATAGGGTTTCAACGCTATACAGTACAGGTCGTCTACTTCCCCCCTCCCCCCTTTTGTTTTCCCTTATATACAGGTAGCTGTTAGGGAAAGGTTTTTGATTTGCTGCTTTGCAATCACTCGCTCGCTTTTCTTGTAACAGCTGTTTAATTTGGCTTATGCGATCTCAATAAAAACTCTTCATTTTAAGAGCACTTATTCCCCCTCATTATTCTGAGTTTTGGGATGGATCTAGACCTTGGTATACATGGGTTAAAGAACTCAAAATATTGTTTTAAATTCCCTGCAATACACATGTTTGTTCTGGGCCAGCAAGGGGACACCTTTACTTGTCACACGGCATCCACATGTATTGCATTGTGGGTATCAAAGGCCATAACAGCCCTGGAAAAGTCCCTACACCTGCCTCCTATCTTTTTCTGACAGAAACAAAGGCTGGTGCTATTGTGCTTGACTAACAACAGGCAACCTGCAGGTGGTGGCTGGAGGCCTCGGGGAATTACAACTGGTCTCCAGACTACAGAGATCAGTTCCCCTGGAGAAAATGGCTGCTTTGGAGGGTGGACTCTATGGCATTACTCCCCTCTGAGCTGCCCCTCCTCCTCAAACCCTGCCTTCTCCAGACTCCACCCCCAAAATCTCCAGGAATGTCCCAACCTGGAACTGGCAACCTTACCACTGTGGCATTATTTTCTTGAAGTTACAGGTGCTGCTTCTACTTTTTGAGATTTTTAAACCCTGCCTCGTGTTTTTGTTTGTTTGTTTAGACTTCAGATTTTCAGGAGTGCTTGATATTAACTCCAAACATTCCCGCATAGGAGCACCAGTCAGAAGACTTCGTTTATTTAAATCATCAGGTATTCTTAACATTCTTATCTTAAATAGAGATTACAGGATCATGTAGACATGCATAATAATCACCTTATCTGGAAAATACTATTTCAAACCTTTCTGCAGTTCTTTGGAAAATATTTTCCTATGTTTGGATTTGTTAATCAATAGATTTTAAATGTGCTGCTTTTTCTGTTAACAAAATTGTGACTGGCAGGAAAGTTCCTCATACTGATATAGTGAGGGGCTGATTCGGTCCCAACAAAATGTTTCTTTAATATCTCTGGTACAGTTCCTAATGCAGCTTTGTTCCTTATTACTAGCATTGTTATGGGGAGGGGAATTTGTTTTTCTAAAGTTCACTTTTTTAGGTCTAGCCATTGATTCCTATTATGTTTTATCTTTTAAAAGAGGAATTATTCTTTCATTCCTGTTTGATTTCTCTTTGCAGAGAAATTAATACAATGTTTTGTAAATTCATCCCTTACCGTTGTTTAATGTTACTAACCACAGGGTGGTGGTCTAGTAGGAGAAGAGGGTTTGAGAACACATTGTCTTGCCTCTGAGTATCAACTGAGTGAAATTCTGAATTTTTTCTTGGCAATTTCCGGCCTTCTTTTCCTACAACTTCTCTTTGATCAAAATGGAAATGATCTTTTTAAGGAACAAAATTCCTTTAAAAAGGAAAAGAACTGGATTGCTGATTTCTGGGAGTAACTGGGTAAAGAGGAAAAGAGAATTTTTCTTAACAACACTGCTTATTACATTAATGAGAAGAGGGTACCTTAAAAACAGCACCCACTAGATGGGAAAGTACTTAAACTAAATATGCCCTCTCAATGTGGTTTGGATGAGTGTTATCCAGGTAGCTACCCCTCCCTCCTATCACATTGAGTTGCTAAGCAATCTAGGCTGGAAGAAAAACATCACTGAAGTCATGAGTCACCCACGTTATTGAGCCTGTGGGCACTTCAGGCCAATCTGAAAAGGGGCTGCCATGGGATTCAGGATTACAGATGTAAAATGTCAAAGGGATCTGCGGTGGGGGTAGGAGAATTTCAATTAAAAAAAACAGGTATTTGAGGGAAATTGAAATATATGCGGTATTAAGTTTTCTGTTAACTGTAAACTTATTTTGCTGCTTTAACAACATAATTGATAATAAAAAATTAATTGATAAATGAATGAGAAAGCAAGAGAAAACAACAGACTGCTGCATCTTATCTTACAATGCAATCCTAATAAGATTTACTCCAGTCTAAGCCCATTGAAGTCAGGAGTAGAGATGGGCACAAACAGGAAAAAAACCAAACATGATGTTCGTTGTTCGTTGCCATCCACGAACAGGGACTCACGAACAACCATGAACATGGCCCTGTTCACGAACATGTTTGTGGTTGGCTGTTTGTGGGGGCCAGCAGGCTCTCCTCCAGCCTTCATCCAAGTCAAGATCCCTACTGCACCACTCCCAGAAACCTGACCTGAGCAGGCACCAGGAAAGGTACCAATAATAAATAATAGCTTGGCCCCAGAGCCTGGCAGCAGCCCTGGAACTTGTAGGGGTAGATCCCTATCCCACTACACACAAAGAAAATTCAAGCTCCAATGCACTCTCTCAATCAAAATGCCAACAGCAACTCTCTCCCTCTCCACTGTCTGCAAAGACTAGCCAGAGCTGGGAGCCCCCCGCCTCGGTTTTGCTCCCTTGTTGTAACAAATTTGGAGCTCCACACTTGAAAGGAAGACCTGCCTATCCAGCTAAATTGGGCTTAGATTGGGGTTTCCAGGGCAACAGCAGGAGTTCAGATAGAGTTCGGAGAATCCCTGCCTAAATAGCCAAGGGAATTGATTGCAGGTGCCAGACTGTCTGGCTTGATGAACAGCAATGAACAGCAATGAACGAGGCTTGCAACAACCACCTGTTCATTTAGAATGGGGCCTCACGAACAGCTTATTCGTGGACAGCAGATTGGGTGTTCATGGCCTCTTTTTGTTCGTATTGCTGTTCGTGCCCATCTCTAGTCAGGACATCTCATTAATTCCAAAAGAAAAAATGTTTCATAGGAGTTTTTCAATGTTCCCACACATTTCCCAGTTTTTCCTGTGGAAATTTTTTTTCTCTCTGAAAAAATTGAAAAAGGTCATTAGACTTTGTCATACTACACATTTTGACATCTTGAGTGAATTAAAACTTTCCTTAAAATCATTTCATTTATTACAGTATATATAAATATATTAGTTTTTTTCAGCACTTCCCCCAGCATCCCATCAGAAAAATTGAAAAAATCCATGCTATACATTTGGAGTTAATAAAACCTTGTTTTAAAAACCATTTCATTCATTTAAAAAGTCATTTCATAGACTTTTTTCAATGTTCCTTAAAGTTTCCCCAATTTTCTATTGGAAAATTTGAAATCAACATTCTCTGGGGAAAAAATGGGCAGGGGAATCCTCAAATTTTCTGGTTTGTTTTTGGGCCTTCACATCTCTAGGCAGGACAAATCACAAAATGGAAGCCAGAAGGGAGCAATTTAAAAAGTTATGTGGGTTCAAGCCAAGTATTTTGCTATGATTGGGGCAGCTATTTCCAAACCCAAAGATGATGTCTCCTGGGGTTCTGAAGTACTTACTGCTCTAAAGAGGTTGAGGAAAGTAAGAATCAGTTTTTTGGTTAGGGGAAGAGATGTTTTCAGGAAGAATGGGCACCAGAAATCACATTGATAGGCATCATAGCCTCAAATCGGAGAACATTGCTTAAAGCAATGGAATGTTACAAGGAAAGTGGGGAGGATGAGTTTAGCTCCCCTACCTTTATGCTCCATTTCGGTTAAAAAATAGACTCTCCAACACTGTACATTTTATATTTGGGTGGGAGGATGTGATTTGACCCTCATTTTTGTGCTTATTTTATTCACTAGAAAAACTCATTTCTTACTCTAATTTGTATGCACCTTGTTCTGTTAGTACAATACTTTTTATCATTTGACACAGTAGGCATACAAATGCAGCTTAATTCTTTATTAATTGTATCAGCTACAAACATTAACACAAGCTAACTGACACTCTAGAGGTGCAGAGGAATAGCTTCTGGTCATGATTAAAAAAAATTCTTCCTGTTATTTTCCCCCAGAAAGACAATATCCACATTTCATCTTGCAATTGCCTGGTGAAAACAGCATCATTTGTTTAAATATTACTGCACATTCACCAACACCTTCTCTTCAGTACTTACTATCGGATCCAAATAAAGGTATGCCTTATTCTGTAAACAGATGTTGACCTTCTATGTCACGTTTTTCTGCTTTTCCCTTCTGACATTTTGTGGGTTCAATGACTGAAAGCCCTCTGGAAACATTTTATATATGACATCATCCCCCACATGCTTCAGCAACTTTTAGCAGGGAGTTAAAAGCAGCTGAGTACCACTGGGCTGAAAAAAAAAATGAAATTCTACTCTCAAGTCATAGTTAACTTATGGTGACTCCTGGTGGGCTTTTCATGGCAAGAGACTAACAGAAGTGGTTTGCCATTACCTGCCTCTGCAACACTGATCTTCGTTGGAGGTCTCCTATCCAATTACTGACCAAGGTCAACACTGCTTAGCTTCTGAGATTTGATGAGATCAGGCTCTCCTGGACTATCCAGGTCAGGCCACCACTGGGCTTCTAAGCTAGAACTCACTGTTGTTTGTTTGTTTGTTTGTTTGTTTATACCTTGCTCTTCTTCCCAATGGGGACTCAAAGCTGTTCTTCCTGCTGCCTTTTTCTCACAATGACTACCTTGTGAGGTAGGTTTGGTTGAAAAAATCTGACTGTCCCAAGGTCACCCAAGCAAGCTTCCATAGTAGAAGCAGGGATTTGAATCTAGGTGTCTCATGATTAGAGACTGTAAACTAAATATGAGCAGTCAGTGTGATGCAGTGGCAAAAAAGGCAAACTCAGTCTTGGGTTGTATCAAACGGCCATTGCATCGAAATCATAAGAGGTCATAGTCCCTCTCTATACTGCCTTGGTCAGGCCGCACCTGGAGTACTGTGTGCAGTTCTGGAGGCCTCACTTCAAAAAGGATGTGGACAAAATCAAGAGGGTGCAGAAGAGAGCAATGAGGATGATCAGGTGTCTGGAGACTGAGCCGTACGAGGAAAGGCTGAGGGCCTTGGGAGTGTTTAGTTTGGAGAAGAAGAGAGTGAGGGAGAACATGATTTCTCTGTTTAAATATTTGAAAGGCTGTCATTTGGAGGAGGGCAAGGAGCTGTTCCAGTTGACAGCAGAGGATAGGACCCAAAGCAATGGGCTTAAATTACATGCAGAAAGGTACCTGCTGGATATTAGGAAAAACTTTTTCACAGAGTAGTTCAAAGGTGGAATCAGCTGCCTAGGGAGGTGGTGGTGAGCTCCCCTTCACTGGCAGTTTTCAAGAAGAGACTGGATGAATAATTGCCAGAGATGCTTTAGGCTCATCCTGCATTGGGCAGGGGGTTGGACAGGTGTGTATGGCCCCTTCCAACTCTGTGAGTCTGTGAAGAGGTCTGTGCAAAACCCAAATGTGACTTAGGGCAGCTCTAGGAATTGCCGGGAACTCTATGGTAACAAACGGTAGCTCTGGGAATTGCTGAAAACTCTATGATTTTACCAGAGAGTTTCTGCTGAGTCCTAAAGCTATCATAAATAACTTCTACAAGTGATGTGATATAGCCAGCATCGCTGTTTTTAATTTTTTAAAAAAATTCTATGGGTCAGAGCAGTCTGGCAAAAAAAGCTGTCAGCAGGAGGCCTGGGAGCCCTTGTGATGGACAACATTTCTTCATTTATGTTTGTTTTTATAATACAAAACTACTATTAAGATTGAATATATTATGTTAGTAATTTAAGCAGTGTGAAATTGTCTTCTTTTATAGAAACAACTGATGAGCAGTATCTGTAACATCCATACCAATTTTTAATAAAGTATCAAAAATTCACACATCTTCCTATAAGATAATTCTTGATTTTAACATTTTAATAGCCCACACTGTATCCAAGGGCTGTTCTTTGAGGTTTTTTACTGTTAAAAATCAGCAAAATTAAAATTTTAAAAATTGGTAGTCATTAGTTATTCTTGTTATAATTAGGTTTCTGTAATATTTTATATCTGTATTATATCTGGCAAATACTTTATGATATGCTTCTTATTTCTAATCCTATTGTTCTATGACTCATATATAGGGATCCAAGTGACTGGCCAACTAGGAGAAAAGAAACAATTTGTGCACTTTGAAATAGCCTATCAGAAGGCTGATGTGAGGATTAATGTATCAAAGGATCATATTGTGCTGTATGATAACAGGAATGCAACCATGCTCCCATGGACAACAACTATATCTTTCACAGTTCAGGGGTAAGCATGTTTTCTGTGTTTTGTTTCAAGATAGTAAGTAGCCTTGAGTTTGTCCCTAAATCATAGCTTTTTGGATAGGGCTCAGATATATTAAATGAAATATAAAATATTATTGTTATTTGTATAGGTTGAACATTATTATTGAAGAAGAAAAGAGTGTTTCAATATCAGGAGCAGACAATATCACAATAAAAATATCCTATGTGAAGTTTCCTGAACGTTTCCTTGGATTATACTTCATAGGCAGTGAAAATTTTTCAGACCAAGTCACTGGACTTCTTGGTACGTATTATCTATAGTTAGTCATCATCATCTCCCATTCCAACAATCATGTGCTGCTATATTGGTGTAGGAAGAGCATATGTATGGTCGTGGTTTAGTGAAGTAATTTGGAAATAGGATACTGTTCTCAGAATTAGAGACAAATGGCTGCTCAGGCTGTCTTTCAAGTATCTGTGCACAACATGCAGGATGTCCTTACAATAGGCCCTCAGAGTGAAACTCTGAAGCAATAATCTGAGGAGGCATCTGGGAGCAATATAAAAATGTACATTGTGATTTGACATGTGAATAACAATCCAGTACCTCTTATTAATTGAGATCTAAGAGTAGTTCAAACTGTAGATTTCTTTTACTGTGTCTTATCAGGCTGCAAGAGCCATAATGTATTTCTACGCACACACAGATCCCATAAAGTGCCAATAAAAATGAATTAATACTTATCTTGACTTTCATCTTTATTTGCATACAACTGTATCCTAAAATCCAGCAACTATATTTTGATATTGGAGTTAGTTTCAGATGGGTAGCTATGTTGGTCTGCAGTAGAACAGCAAGACTCAAATCCAGTGACACCGTAAAGACCAACAAAATTAACAGGGGACATGCTTTTGACAGTCAAAGTTATCTAAAGAAGGGAGCTTTGACTCTTGAAAGCTTATAGCCTGAAAATTGCATTGGTCTCTAAGGTATCACTGGACTCGAATCTTGTTGTTGGAGGTGTCACTGGACTCTAAGGTGTCACTGGACTTGAATCTTGTTGTTGGAGTTTACCTTTGAGACATAAAATTATTTTTCTTTAACCTAGGTCAGTTTTACTTTAATTCATATTTTGAAAATCCTACTTATGGAACACCCAGCACCTGGAGACCAATTGTTGTCCAAGGACGAAACTATGACACCACCAGGTAAAGCACACAACGGAGAATGTTATAGTCTTTGGAGAATTCTCCAGTCTGTAACACACAAAAATTCTAGCTTTGTCTTTCCTCTGGGCTAAAAATGCTCAGACAATTCTAGCTTTCCTGGTATCATGTGGGAAATAATTGACAAATTGTTGATTCTTACACACACATATCAGCACATAGGGCTGTCAACCTCCAGATAGGGTCTGAAATTAGAAAGGAATTTCGGGCTACAGAAATCAGTTTCCTTGGAGGCAATGGCAGCATCAAAGGGTGGACTTTGTGGTATTTTATCTCCACTGAGTTCCCTCCTCTTCAGAAATTCTGCCCTCCACAGTCACCAACCTTAAATCTCCAGGTTTTCCCAAGCCAAAGTTGGCAGCCCCATCTGCATACCTGATAGATGCTGGGTTGGCCAGCCTCTACCCCATCACTGTAAGTTTTGTGTTGCTCATATGAGTGTTTGGTGAAGAGAGAAAGAGGGGAAGGAAGAGGAGGAGACAGAAGAAGGAAAGAAGGAAGAAAGTGATCAGAGGGAGGGTAAAAGACTTTTTACCTTCTTGCCCTTCCTTTCTCTTCTCTTTGACCACATTGAGCTTAGGATAATGAATGAACAAATGATGTGTGCGGCAACCTGGTGACAGAAGGATTTGCCACATTAACTTAATTGTTAGCAAAAGCTCTGCACATTCCAAAATAATGGGTGCCAACTTGAGTTTTCTATATATTGAGAAAGGACCAACCTTATTTATGTGGTACTTCATATGTACTGCAATCACAGAACTGGCATTCTTGTAGACAGCTTTAATGGTATTAAAGGACTGGTACAGGAAGAATTTTGCTTTTAGGTTTAATATCCTTTTTTGTCTCATTTTTTTTAGGCAACGCAAGAAAGATTACAGGGTAGAGTCATCCAAAGATACTGTTTCCTGCTGGGCTCTGGATATAAGCCCTTGAATCGTGAAGAATTCAGAGCACAATATTTAAAGCTTAATTAGATGGATTAATTTAAAAACACAGGGGAACAAAAGCGATACAACCACAATATATTATGGTTGTTGTTTTTTTTACAATAGTTGTGTTTATGATATTTATTAATTTTAAATAGGTGATAATTATTTTTAAATATCCTGAAAGCCTTCTCATGTGATTCTATTGTTGTGCAGAACATAAAAATGTCTTAATATATAAATAGAAATATACCCTTATTCATCTATCCTTTATTCATTTGACTGCTCAGATTGCCATCATTTGCTATCCTTTTCTATTCTTATATATATATATATATATATATATATATATATATATATATATATATATATATATATATATAAATTTGGGGAGAACATTCCTTTCATGATGTCGACACACAATAAGAAGGGATTCTAAGAAATCCCACCCCAAAGGGGTAAAAAAGGGTCAAATGTGTTTTCCCAAAGGGATACAGCTTCCCTGTGTGGCTGGCAGGTTGCTGACTGCTTGCACCCCCACCCACTGCCACCTCAGCCACTTTTCCCTGATTGGGCCAGCCTTTCAAGGTAATTTGCATATGTTGGCTGATGGGGGCTCACAACATTCCCCCCCTCCCCGAGACAGTTGGAACACAGAGGTCATTTGAATATGTGGCCTAATTGGTCCTTACCCCCCACATTCTAAACAGTATGCAGTTCTGTTGGAAGTCATTGAATGTTTTCTGAGGTAAAATGCACCTTCCCCTAAAAGTTCACTAGGGTTGCCAGCCTTCCTGTGGGACCTGGCTTTCCTGTGTGGCTGGCAGGCTCCTGCCTGCTTGCACCCCCCTGTCTCTGATTGGCCGGCTGTGAAACTCTGTGTTCTGAGGTAAAACACAGGTAATGGAAACTGCAGATAGTTGAAGAAAGATGGTACAAGACTCCTGAATATAAACCAAAAAATGTTACATACCCATAAGTATTATAACTGGATTTAAAGTACTTAAATACTTTAGTGAAGCATGGGTATCAAGCTAGTGTGATATAAAAGCAGAATCATCTCAATCCTCTATAGTAGGTGTGCACTCAGTGAAAATTTTCATTGTAATTTTGGATTTAGGGGAAAATTTTTTACCATGATTGCTGATTTTTAGGCATGACATTACCAGTTGGAGATTCAAATCCTGATGGGGTTGGTGGGTTCCAGAGTTTCAGGATCATTATGTTCAAATGTGAATGAATTTGAGGGCCTGGGGCAATTGTTTATAAAGATAATGGCACCAAATTTGCACATAACATAATCCTATGTCTAATCTGAAGACTCCCTAAATTTCAAGCAGATTGAACAAAGGAGTTCAATTTTACAGACTCACAAAGTAGATACCTCTTGGCACAGGTGCAGTTCTCTCTATTGATTCCTCTTGGCAGGAATGGTGGTCAAGTGGCAGCCTAGCAGAAGAGCGCTGGCCAGCCACTGGCAGTTAAATAAAACCTAACTGCATTCATTTCATTTTCCTACTCTTACAGTGACTATTTTTTTAACCTTACTGCTGTGTTTGCCTTCCTTCCTTGTTGTGGTCATTTGTTTCATTTCACAAAGCAGTGAAGGCTTCCTTTGCAGAAAACCTCCCCATCTCATAACAACAACAACATTTGATTTATATACTGCCCTTCAGGATGACTTAACACCCACTCAGAACAGTTTACAAAGTATATCATTATTATACCCACAACAACAAACACCCTGTGAGGTGGGTGGGCCTAAGAGGGAGCTCCTAGAAGCTGTGACTGTCCCAAGGTCACCTAGCTGGTTTCAAGTGGAGGAGTGGGGAATCAAACCTGGTTCTCCAGATTAGAGTCCCGCGCTCTTAACCACTACACCAAACTGGTTCATCCCACAGCTCTACCATTATTTCTACAGGGGACTTGGGTGAGGTACTAGAGTGGCTGTTTTTCAACCAAGTGACCCCAAACTTGCAGGGAAGCTAGGGCTCTCTTTAGTAAAGACTCCACAAATTTCAGGGATATTGGACTAAAGGGGCCAATTCTATGAGCTCCTGAACCACCTCCAGCCATCCTACTTGCAGAGGAAAAAAGGCTTGACTCCCACAGAGGGAGAAAATGAGAATGAGCGAGCCAGAACAGCAGCTCTGACTGGCCCTGTGCCTGGTTTGTGCCAGCCAGGAACCCCCTTCCTCAGGCCACTGCCTAGGAAATGAGTAGAATCAAAGAAAAGCCAGTTTGGTGTAGTGGTTAAGAGTGCAGGATTCGAATCTGGAGAACCAGGTTTGATTCCTCACTCCTCTGCTTGAAGCCGGCTGGGTGACCTTGGGTTAGTCACAGCTTTCTTGGAGCTCTCTCAGCCCCACCCACCTCACAGGATGATTGTTGTGAGGATAATAGCATACTTTGTAAACCACTCTGAGTGGGTGTTAAGTCATCCCGAAGGGCAGTATATAAATCGAATGTTGTTGTTGTTGTTATAATAAAACAAGATTCTTGTTGTTATAATAAAACAAGATTTTTTTTGCTGGTGACAATAAGCACCTGAACACAAAAATCAACAGATTTGGGGGGAGGGGTTTTCATAATTCCCAAGCATCTCATATTTGTGTTAACTGTTCCAGGAAATTGCAGTAACATCCTGAAACAATTGTTTTTATATATATTTTCAGCTCAGGAGTTTTGTAATATACATCCCTACTTAGCAGCAGAAAGTTTCATTCACTGTATTTCCATGTAAATCTGTTGTCCAATTGACAGGTTTTACAGTTCCCATTTCTTTTTTCTTCCCCCATGCAAATTCCAGGCCTTCGCATCTAATTTTCTTCCCTGTTCTTTCCCTCTTGCGATGAATTTCCTTCTAGATTGTGTGCATGTTATGTGCCGTCAAGTCGTCTCTGGAGACTCTATGAACGAAAGACCTCCAAAACGTCATATCATTAACAATGACTTGCTCAAGTCTTGCAGACTGGAAGATGTGGCTTCTTTTATTGAGTCAATCCATCTCATATTGGGTCTTCCTCTTTTCCTACTACCGTCAACTTTTCCTAGCATTATTGACTTTTCCAGAGAGTCTTGTCTTCTCATGATGTGACCAAAGTACAATAGCCTCAGTTTTGTCATTTTAGCTTCTAGGGAGAATTCAGGCTCAATTTGATCTAGAACCCACTTTTGTCTTTTTGACTGTCTGTGGTATCTGCAAAACTTTCCTCCAGCACCACATTTCAAATGAATCAATTTTCTTTCTTTCAGCTTTCTTCATTGTCTAACTTTCACATCTATATGTAGTAATGGGGAATGCTATTGTTTGAATTATCCTGGTCCCCAGAGAGTGAGACCCTCTCCTGGATATACACCTTAATATGGTGAGGGGGGGTTGATTTTATATAAAACTGATGTGTCCTGGTGTTCAACATACAACACTTATCAACACTAGAGATTCATTTTCCAATGAACATTGATCAGTAATCCGGGTTTCAGTGTTGCTGATGTGGCTAGCACAGTGCTGCATAAAAGCCTTCCCATCAAAACTTGTGCAGGAGCACCAAGACTTGAAATAGTCGGGTTTCTCAAATCAAGTAAAACCAAATAGAGATCTGAACCATCTAATAACCTTTTTTTAAACATCTGTTTGATTGTTTCATTGTTGATGAGTTCAGACTGACCGTTGGACTGAGGGTAGCTTAGACAGTCATGTGTAGTGGAGATGTTCCAGTTAGAACCAAACTAGCAACAGAAACATAGTTACTAGTGTATTCTTTAGGGATACCATGATATGCAAACAATGTTTTCATTTTGACTACAACCATGCTTGCTGTCCTATCTGGCAATAACAGAACAAGAATATTTTTTTCAATAAAGGAATATCCCTGGAATAGAAGGTGAAATATTCATGACATATTTTAGTCAAAGCTGACATAAATATATGGAACAAGTCTGCTTGATCATTTATGCTTAATTTCTGGATATTTTCCTTGCAGCTCTAAGCCACACAGCTATGATCTTCCAAGTGCAATTCAGAGCAGAGGCACAAAAATACATAGATCAGACCAGTTGGGGATACAAGCCACGCCACCTCTCTCTTAATGCCCACCCTCTCTTTTTGTTTCTCTTCCTAAGTGGCCAAAAACATCCTCTCTATATTGCTTCCCAGTTTCTTCTTGGAACCCAGTGTCTAGATCTAATGCTACAGCTTGCCACCACTATCAATTAAGCTATTTATTAGTAATGTGCCCCTGCATCAACGTTTAGAATTGTGGCCCTTTGGATCCAGAACATTCAAAATGTGAAATTTCTGAATATTTCTGAATATTTCTTTCCATTCAGGTCAACAGGAAACTACCATTTCTCACTAAAACTAAACCAAAACACTTGTTAAAAAGTTTCCCTCAACTGAAAAAAGAGGCAGTAGATTTAAGGTAAGGGGTTTATAACAAAGGCTGGTAGCTCTCTTCCTCCTTTCCTTGCTCTCTAGGACAGAGTGCTGTAGTGGGTACAGGTGAAAGAAAAAAAAAGAGAACAGCAAATATTTTTTTACATCTAGACTAACCATAGATTCTGTACTACTGTTACTAGGGTACTGAGACTGGTGCACTATAAAAGCAGATACAATGTGTCCATCATGAGAATACTTAAGTATAAAAATAATCTGAAAACAAATAAAAGGAAAAACAGGGAAATAGGACAGCTGAGAAGGAGAAAGAAGGGGAGGAGGGAATTGCAGGTGCCCCTGAGGTCCCATACAGTCAAGCAAGTTATGGAATTTATATATTTAATTTCTGTATTATATTTATATCCCCTTTTTACCATAAAGAGCTTAAAACACAACAGCTTAAAACACAATTTTTTGTCTTCCTTCCCTCATATATTAGATTCTAGGCTTGCCAGCCCCCCAGTGGGGGTGGGGTTTTTCCCATCCCCACCTCTGTCCCCCCCACTTCTCACCTGGCAGCAGGGGGAAAGGGGCAAGAATGCAGCTGTGGGGGTGAAGTACACTCCTCTGTGTTTTGGAGCGCCCCAACTTTATGCTTGGAATGATGTCATTCCCAGCATTACATGGAAGCAATGGGCTGACTGAGTAAAGATTGACCCCCAGTTTAGTTTTTGGGGCCAATTTTTACTCAATCAGCCCCGCAGCAGGACATCTTACTTACACATATACACACCCTGCGACCCTCCCCTGTCCCCTGCTTTCACCCCCAGGGGACCTGGAAACCCTATTAGACTGTGTTTGTTATGATCCTTGCCGGACAGTCCATGAACCTCAGGCTTACAACCATCAGAAGAGGAGCCTGAGGAAGCAGGAATGTCACCTGAGGAAGAGCAAAAGTCAGGAAGACCCACCCACACCCACCCACCCACCCCCCACACACACTGTAGTAGACCCCTTAGGCCCTGAACCATCAGCTCCACAGGTTGATCTCAAGGAGTCTGTTATTAAGGTTCCACCACCAGAATCTCCAGCTGCCTTCTCAGATCAGCCATGCTGGACCAGGCCCAGACCACTATCCCTCTAGGATTCTCCCTCACCTGGCAGGAACAGCAGAAGCAGCAGGCTTGAACATGTGGTGCCAGGCAAGCACACACTTATGGGTTGGTGTGCCAGGCAGGCACACCAACCCATGAGCTAAACTGTTTCTTTAGCTGACATAATCCTGTAAAAGATTCTGGTCCAGAAGAATTCTGGAAGCTGCCTTCAGAACAGCTGGGGCTGCTTTCCCCCCAACCTATTTATGCTAAAGATGAGAAGCAACAGCTCCGAGACTCAACTGCGGGCGTGGTTTGTGGGCGGGGTGGGGGAGGCCAGTGGGGAGATGGCATGGTGGCCGCCCTGTGGTGAGGGGCGGGGGAATGGCCAGGGGTGCATGCCCAGGACATCCAGCATGAACTCCTGGTCTGGAGGCCTGCTCCCACCCCTTGGCACTTGGCTCATGTGGCATCCTGCCCAACCCTCCCTTTCATCCCAACTTTGGAGTTAGTAGGCTGCGGATTGGCATTGGGCACTGATCTGTTTGGGGGGAAACAGGGCCCTTAGGCTCAGTTTCCTTATTGAGGGGATCTCCATAAGGGGCCTGGGGAGTGAGGAATGTCCGGTGCATGCCCAGTCAGGGGCTGTCAGTCTGCCTCACTCCCAAGTGGCAGGGGATGTTTCACACAGGGGTGTATACCCATGTGGCATCCCACTGGCTGTCATCCCATGGTTCCCCCCCCCTCAGCAGGGGTCTGAGGGGGCATGTGGGTCATCGGCTTGGCAGGTGGGTCAGCCGATGCTTGGATCTGTGCCCTATGCGTGCCTGGGGTGTAATCTCAATAAAGTTGTGGCCTTATTTACCTCCAGCACTGTGTCTGTGTGCTTTTGTCGCCGTGCCCCCTCCCTGCTCTCCTCCCCCACTTAGCACTCACCTGCAAAGGGAACTGAACTGAGTGGTTCACAAGGCCACTAACCAAGACCTTGCCTACTTTTGCACCTTGGACCCTGCCAAGACAAAGTCAGCAGGGTAAGTTGTTAATATAACCTGTACCCCTATATGGAAGCTACCAATAAGAAAAGAACCCCAGAAAATATCTTTGCTTCCAATGCTGGCAGCATCTCAATTCACAAACTTTTAATCTGAACAGTTAACAGAAAGGCAGGATGCAAGACTCCAACAAACAATGGATACTCCAACAAATAATGGCTACCAGAGGTGAAGAGAAAGATATCCTTTTGTTTTACAACACAAAAATCACAAGTATTGAGTGGAAGATTGGATCCTTGGAAGGAAAGCAATTTGAACCCTCAGGAAGACATCAACATAGATTTCTCTGATAGCCCCCTGAGCTCCTCACACTTTTTAGATCAAAATCATGACTAGGTTTGCAAGATAAAATAATCAAAACTCCATTTGGTTCTGATTTGTAAATGCAATTCCAGACAGAATTCCTGAGTTGGAATTTGAGTTTTGCTCAAAAGGTCCATTTGGCCATCTCCTGGGTACCATCAAGCTAAAACCTAACACCTGCTGAAATATTCAGATACTTTCCTATCATAGATCAGCCTAATCAGGCACTCGCAGCCTAAATCTTGACTCCTACACCAATTAGTTCTGTTATTATGGTGTCATTTGCACCAATCAGAGTGCAGCCCTGAACCCACCAATGGGCACCCTGATTTTACACCTTTGGTCCAATGAGGTTGCAACAACTAGTTTCGCAACCAATATGATCAATGGCTAGGCTTCACCGTTGAAGCCCAGGTAACTTCAGGTCCATAGGAAGGGCAAACTATGCCCTCAAACTTTGTAGATGGTCTTATCCAGGGCTTTTTTTCAGCTGGAACGCAGCGGAATGCAGTTCCGGAACTTCTTGAAAATGGTCACATGGCTGGTGGCCCCACCCCCTGATCTCCAGACAGAGGGGAGTTTAGATTGCCCTCTGTGCCACCGAGTGGCACAGAGGGCAATCTAAACTCCCCTCTGTCTGGAGATCAGGGGGCGGGGCCACCAGCCATGTGACCATTTTCGCCGAGAGCAATTTAAACTTTAAAAAACTCACCCTTTGTTCTAGCTGACCCAAAGTGACGTCATTGTGCGGTCTTGAGTTTCACTACTGAGTTCCACCACCTGTTTTCCCAGAAAAAAAGCCCTGGTCTTATCCATCCATTTTTGACTACTGCAACACGGCAAATCCAGATCCTTGCATCTTTAGGATAGGCAGGGCATGACTTCCTCGCTCTCATTTTGCTTCCCTTCTCTACTTAAAGCTATTTTGTCTTTTTTTTTAATCCTTGACATCGTCTTCTTAACTTCTCCTTCCCCAGTTCTGAACTGATCTGTCCTCTAGCTAGCCAGTCTCTCCTCATAACCGCCTGGTGGGAATCCTTCCCCTGCTACTCCTTTTGGTCCCATCTTAGTCAACCCATAACCTATCTCCTTTCTCTGTGCTGGACTAGCCAAATGGGAGGAACACATTTTTTTAAGTAGTCTTAATAGGGTATTTTAAAACTACAAGTGAAACAAATACACACTAGAATTGATTGAATCTCTGTGTTTTATTGGTCTTATTATAGTGCTCAGTACCTTGATTTTCCCTCTTCCTTCTCATTTCTAATCTGTAATAAAGATTAGAAAAAATTAGTACTTTGTTTCCCTTCCATTTTTTCTTGTTTAAAAAGATTTACTGCATGGAGCTGGGAGCTGTGTAGACACTGGACTGAATGATTCCAGTTCTGACCTCAGTGATTTGTGCTCTGACTGTACAAGTGTAAGAGGACACTCTGGATTGACAGATGTGGCATAAGGACTAATTTGGGTAAGAGTCCCTGCTGTCAAGGAAACTGGTGGACTAGGAAGCTCAAGGCCAGAATCCTGATGATGGTATTTAAGATCCTCCTCCTCCCAAAAAATCACTTGTTGCTTAAAACTAACAAGTATATTAAGATACAGAGAAGGGATGGCAAATACCATTGAAATATTGGATATGACTTTTAAAATTCTAAATGGGAAAGGAATGATAGATTTTATGGCTGAATTGTAATTATGGCTGTTGCCTCATTTGATGGTATTAATTGATTGCAACTAGCTTTGTTAATTCATATTAATCAGTTTTATTGTTAATCTTCGTTTGCTTATACACCTATAAAATATGAACAAGCTATTATTGGAAAAAGGCCATTATCAGGATCATTGGTGATATTAAGTCACTTCTAGTTTACCAGGGCAGATTTAAAAAAAAAACCAGGGAAATATGGATAGCAAAGCTTTTGCTAGTAAAACATTTTTCTTGAAGTCCTTGTTTTTAAATTTAAATATGATCTATGTTGACCGTGCAAACTGCTTTGTATCCTTCTTCTTCATTTGGTTTTAGAAGTACTTGTTTTATACAAGGTAAGAAAATTCAATTTCCTGTCCAATTTTTGTCCTGTATTTGCTTTTTTTTAATTAAAAGTTTTATATAATTAAAAATAAACCTTAAAAAAACCCTACAATTACACATATACTATAAAACAAAAACAAATCAACATACAAAAACATACATAATACAGAAATAAAACAACAAAAACAATCTAAACTGAAAGGTTTCTGGTTTTCTCCAAAACAAATATTTGTATCATGTCAAATCTACACTTTCTCTAAGTAATATGTTCCGTTTGTATATTTTATGAAGGATCAAAATACGTCTGATGTCCAGCCAAGAACCTCTGTTTTTTTCACTGGCAGGGAAAAAGCAGCTTAGATAAGAGGATTTGATAAGAAGAACAGTCCGTAGGGAGAAAGATAAATCCTCTTTCCTTGTCTGTGTGGACTTCAGACTACAGCTTCCACCCTGAATTCTGCATGTAATTTGACCCCTAGTGAAATGTCTGGTTAGTTGTTATAATGGACTGTTTTCTAGAGAGGTATGTTCTACAATCATTAAATTTGACTCTTGCTATCTTACCAAAGTGTAGTCATTTGGTTCTGGAAAACAGTAAATGCAGGGCAAAAAGAAAGGGCAGTCTCCAATGTAGATCCAACCTTAGACTGGGGAAAGTTTCTCCAACCTAAGGAGCCTTCTTCCCCTTAAGTGATACTTCTGTTGGAAAAATGATCTACCAAAGGTAGATCTAGAATGAGCTAGAAGTCTACAGACTGTTCAGTAGAGTGGTAGGATTCACATCACTCTCATGAAATTGCTAGGCCTCCCATAAAAAAGCCCTCTTTAAGGATGCTGCAGATTTCATGGTGAACACTAGGGGTGTGTTCACCCCCAAAATATTTGAGTTTCCTGCTTTGGGTAAACCCCAAAAACCATTCGGAAATACCCCAAACCCAAAGTGGCAAGCCGCTTCAGATTCAGGTATTTGAATTGCTTCAGAATGCTCCATAAAGATTCAGAACATTCCAAAGTGATTCAGGGGGCTGGGTTTGCTCCCAGCACCCCCACCTCTCACCCCCCCACACACTTACCCCCTGTCCCCTCCAACCAGGTGGCAGGGGGATTCCGTGGCGGCCATTTGAGGGGCAGGAAGGGCATTTTTGGCCTCCTCCGCCCCCACATGGGCCCCACAGGGCGGCAGAGGAGGCCAAAAAGGGCCTTCTCACCCCTCAAATGGCTGCCACGGTGGCCATTTGAGAGACGGGAAAGGTGTTTTTGGCCTCCTCCGCCATGGCACGCAAACGGCAGGAAAGGGGCTCTTTAAACTATCAGCTGTCAGGATGCAGGGGGATCCCCCTGCCACCTGCCAGCTGATAGTTTAAAGGGACCTGCTGCTTGCAAGCGGCAGGAAAGAGGCCCTTTAAAGTTGCCCCGAAGCTTTCTGAAGCAACCCGAACGCTTTGGGGAAGCTTTGATTCGGGATTTCTGAATCGGGGCCACCATGCTGGCCCCGATTCGGGAATCCTGAATCTTTACAAATAGGGTCCAATTCAGGTATTTTATGTGAATTGGAAACCCAAAGAGCACACCCCTAGTAAACACATTTGACAGTTGAATTTACTTGCTTTCTCAGCTGTGAAAAAGGTGAGCCTATCTCCAGATTTCTTCAGTTCAGTGGCAAAACACCTGAAATGCCTTGCAAATATATTTGTGGCAGTGAACTGGCTGCTCTTGATAGCTTTTAGGTGTCTGAACAATCAAAGCAACCCTTGCTGATTACACAATTGGTTGCCTAGTAGAAAACGCAAGATAGGGCTTTTCTGCAATAGGTAATACTCCATTATTTGCAACAATGCAGTAGATTTTATGCCTAGCTTACATGCTTGCTTTAAAAAAATGAGGGGGGGGGCGTTCTTATTGTCCTACACAATTTTATTTTTTAAGACACAAAGAACACAGATGGGGGGGGGGACTACAACTCCTATGGTGCTTTGCAAAATCTCTCTCTCTCTCTCTCTCTCTCTCTCACACACACACACACATGCACACAGAAACTCTCTCTCTCCTAGGGACTACTGGCTTAGATAAGCTTGAGAACAGTCCTCATAACTAGGGTTGCCAGCTTGCAGGATGGGAAATTCCTGGAGATTTGGGGGTGGAGCCTTGAGAGGGCGGGTTTGGGGAAGGGAGGGGCCTCAGCAGGTTATAATACTGTAGAGTCAAATGCTTTCAAGTCTTTTCCTGATGGTTCTTTGACCTTGCTATACAATTTAGAGTAAAACTTTTGAAACTCTATATTTATTTGAGTAGAAGTTGTATGCATTACATCCTCTTCATCCTTAATCAAAGGAATATAATTCTTGTTCTTTTTCTGCCTTAAATGATGAGCCAATAATTTGTTTGCTCACTCTCCCCTTTCCCAATATGACTGGCACAAGCGTATCAGAGCATGTTCTGCTTTCATTGACAATATGTTATCCAACTCATATTTAACCTTTCACAACTCTTGACAGAGATCTGGATTGGGAGATGTAGTAAACTGAGTTAACGAATATTTCAACTTATTTTTCATAATTGTTTCTTCCTTTTTTCTAAGCTTCTTCTTGAAGATGCATATGCAATAAAAGTTTTAAGAGTTTCCTATTTAATAGCATGAGTATTCACAGTTGCTTGGTTAATATTAAAATACTCTGCAAGCTCGGGTATCATCTGTGTTTTAAAAGTTTCGTCACTGAACAGAGAAACATTAAGTTGCCATAGACTGGGTGGTCTAACCCAATCAGTAAACTGGAGAACTAATGAAATGGGGGCATGGTCAGAAATAACCATTACATCTATATCACATGCTTTAATCTGAGGCCTCAACATAGTTGAAACAAGGAAATCTAGTTGAAAACAGTTACGATATAAAGAAGAAATAAAGGTATACTCTCTGTCCTTTGGGTGTAACATACACCAAGGGTCAATTTAACTTACAGTAGTTCAGCCATATAGGCTTTAAGTGTAGATCTCACCAATGAATGTTCTTTATGCAGGGATGTGCTTCAATCTAAAGCAGTATTTAATATTTCATTAAAATCTCGCTCCACTAACAAAAATCATATCTAAGATCCACCAAGTTACTGAAACGTTGATGAAACATATCTGGAGAATTCACATTTGTGCCATATACACTGATCATAACCATAACAGAATCAAAGCTTTTCACTACCAAAATAATAGTGACATTTTGGGTCTGTTTTTCCTTCCTGAACTCGAAAAGAGAAACGTTTATGTATTAATATAGCCACATCCTTAGACTGAATAGACATATCCTTAACATATACCTCTCCAACCTACTCTCTATACAATGTATTTTTATCATTTGCCATTACAGGAGTTTCTTGTAAAAAAGCCATGTAAGCATTAAGATTTTTCTATTTGGAGATAACCTTTTTACATTCCATAATATCACATTGAACACAAACCAAGAAAATAGTATATCCAACCAACAAAGGTAATTTTTCTTATCACTGATCACCTTTATCTTCCATATTTAGATACTGCTCAGCAACAGCTTCTTGCTGAACTTTTGCATATGGATGAAATTAAGGCTGTGCTAATAAATATGAGCACTGGTAAATCTCCAGAACCAGGTGGGTTCCCTATCAAATGGGATAAAACCTTTTCAGATTTTTTCATTCCAAAATTATATCAATTGTATAATGAGATTTTTTAATCTAGTGTATTGCCAATGTCACAGTATTTTAGTATAATTTCAAAGCCAGGCAAAGACCATATTCAGTGTGCAGATTTTAGACCTATTTCTTTGATTGATGTGGACATTAATATATTAATGGCCATTCTTGCTAACAGACTTCAAAAGGTTATTAGAAATTTGGTACATATAGACCAGGTCGGATTTATGCAAAGCAGGCAAGGTTCTGATAATCTTAGATTGGTCACTGTAATAATTTTAAATGTGTGTGTTTTCTTGAAATGCTTGGTGTGATACAGATGAAGAATGGGCTTGAAAGAGAGGGGTGAGTGAGTGAGATGATTGGTTGATGACTGAGAGTATGGGAGAAGCTGAGAAGTGTGACTGGAGTGAAATCTGATTGGACAGTAGCAGTGCTCTAGAGGTGGAATGAACTGCAGTTTTTAGTTACTGAGCAGAGAGAAATAGAGGCATTCTGGTTTAGACAGGCAAGCTGTGTAAAGCCTGAGTGTCTATGTATTTCTGAGGGCCAAGCTACACATGACGAATGACACTTGAACGGCAAGTGTATTTCTCCCTATTCACTTGCCCTCCACTCAATCCACTTGCCGTTCAAGTGTCATTCGTCATGTGTAGCTTGGCCCTGAGAGAGAATGTTGATTCTGGTTTGGACAGGCAAGCTGTGTGCAGCCTGAGAGTGCCTATGTATTTCTGAGAGAGAACACAGCCTGTGAGAGAACATTCATTCTGTCCAAAGCAGGCAAACTATGTGTGCACCCGAGAAAGTCCATGTATGTTTGAGTGATTGATCTATCTGAAGCAGGCAAACTGTGTGTGCACCTGAGAGAGAAAGTAATGTATATCTGTGCGACTGAACCTATGTAAGGAAACTTTAAGAACCAATAACTCTCTTTGAAAACATCAAGCTTAAGTAATAGTGTGAAACCAATAAGCTTCTTGTAAAAAAATAAAGGTTTGTTTTTTTCATCCCAGAGTATTTGTCATTCCTACCCATTACTATCCTCAGGGCCACATAGCCCCATGAAGGAGCCTGAGGATAGGGCACATTATTAAAGGAGAAATTTAAATTAACAATTTTGGAATATAATTCCTGGTGGCAGTAATCAACCCAGAGGGTGTGAAGAAGAAGAGGGTTAAAGGCAAAATCAAACTAAGGACAGAAAGTGGATCGTAACAGTCACTGATGTGATTGAATTAAATAGGAAAAGATCTGATCAAGTTGCTATTCTTTCACATGAAGTTGAAAAAACATTTGACAAAATATATTGAAAATTTATTTTTGCCACATTGACTAAATTTTGCTTCCCTTGTGAATTTTTGAAATGGATTAGAATTTTGTTTTCATCCCCTAGGGTACCAATGGTATTTTTTCTGCACCATTCCCTCTTGAAGAGGTACTAGGCAAAATTGCTCTCTTTCTCCTCTTGATTTTGATCTATGTTTGGAACCTCTGGCTTGTGCTATTAGACAAAGTAATAATATACATGGCTTTATATATAACTCTTTAGAATTTAAATTATTTTATATGCAGATGATCTTTTATTATTTATTTTAGAACTTCAATCTTCCATTCCTGAATTAATGAATTTGATTAATAATAATCTGTCTGGTTATTCATTTAATTGGACAAAATCAGAATTGATGCCATTGGGAGACTATATATCATAGAATGTAATTACTGAGGGACATTTTTGATGGTGCCCAGATGATATTACTTATCTTGAAATATTGATTCCAAGGAATATTAAATACATGATTTTGTTGAATTTTAATAAGCTGATTTCAGATATATCCTTGGATTTGGATAGTAGGGGCAACCCTAAATTTGTCATTCTGGGATAAATTAAATACACTTAAAATGAACATTATACCTCGAATTATATATGTTATGCATGCAATTCATTTTCATATTCTTTGTAGATATATTCATAAAATTAATACTTTGTTTTGAAATGTATGTGGGGTTCAACACCACCTAAGATTTCTTTAAAAAGGATGCAACTTTAAATTAATGAAGGAACGTTTGGTTTTCCAGACCTCATCCTAGTATATAAAAGGCAAGACGTATTGGCGATGACTCACTTTTTATCCTTGTCCAGGCGCATTGCCGACAACTCTGGTATCGAGGCTGCTGCGAAGCATCCGCTTGCTGCCAGGAGAGGGCCTGCCTGGGCCTCCCCGTGCCTCTCTTTAGTGGCCTCCCTCTCTGGCGTTCAGGCCGCTGTGAAGCACCTGCTTGCTGCTGGGAGGGAGCCCGCCATATCAGTTTTCTAGAGCTTGTATTTTTTCACACAATGGCCATTGTTGCTAGTCAGACAAATTTATTAACGTGTACAAATTATTGGGTTTGCTCCTCTCAATTGGAACATCCATGCAGGGCTCTCTTAGAGGCCTCTTTTTTAGAGCTATCTTTTAAGTGGAATACTCTTGGGTCTACTTATATTAAAATGGATTTGTTCCTCCTACAATCTCTGCAGCTAGAGAAGTATGGTGCATAATATCACAATATCAATTTGACCCTTTCTCACATGCTAACTAACATTATGGTCAAATCCAGAGTTAAATAATTGAGAAAAATCTTTCTTATGGAAGGCTTGGATAGCTAAAAGGATTTTCACCTTAGATCAATTGATAGATACTAATGATGAGTTCTTGTCATTTTTTCAACTGAGGTCTAAATATGATTTGACAACTTATGCTGAATTGCAATATTTACAATTGCAATGTCTGTTGGTGTTCAAATATGGCCTGGTAGCTCTGAGTACTTCAGAGTCCCCCCTACTTTTGGAAACTCTTATCGAATCAATAGAGAAAATGAAACCTACAATATTTGTATATAAATATTTGAGGTTGATTAATAAATATGATACACAGAAGCTTAGAGATGAGCAATGATCTGGAGCATCCAATTTTGCTAAAGCAATGGGATAAGGCCTTAAGCCATATATCTGTTGATGCTGTAGATCAAGTTGTAACTTACTTGGCAAAAATTATGTTTAGGGTGTATTGGACACCACTGCACCTTTTTACTAAAGATTTGAGCACAGTGTTTAACTGTTGGCGGTGTAATTCACAAGATGCATCTCCTTAAGCATATACTTTGGACATGTCTAGTCATTTAGCCCTTTTGGGAGGAAGTCATTACCCATATTCATTTTGTACTAGAAGATTCATTTATTTTTGAGGATGTTAATGTATAGTTAAACTATTTGCCTGTCTCATGGAATATAACTGAGGGTCAGTGAAAAATCTGTGCCCTTAGAGTTGCTAAAAGACTTATACTACAACACTGGAAATTCATAGGATTGAAGACCTTATAAATTTACCAACATTTGAACGTATCTCATATAGACAGCAATTGTATATGGACTTAATTTAGATATCTGGAAACCTTTTACAGACACTTAGGAATAATTTGCCAAAAGCATTTTTGTAGCCAACAGTTTTCTTTTTTTGTTTGTTTTTTATTTTTATTTTTGCACTAATAAAATAATTTTTAAAAATTAAAATTACAAAAATGTTATAGAATTCACCCTCTAAAGCAGCCATTTTCTCCAGAGGAACTGATCTCTGTTGGCTTGAGATTGGTTCTAATTCTGGGAGATCTCCAGCCATCACCTGGAGGCTCTACTCTACTCTACTCTACTCTACTCATAACAAGAGGTGGGCACAATCCAAAAAAAATTAACGATCCAGCTGATCGTGGATCGGCGCCGGCAACGATCCCGAATTAACGATCCACACCGTTCATCTCCCATTCCTGAGCCATGGATCGTGGAGGCCAAAGCGGGGCGCGCTGCTATTCCCAGCTATGTGGGAAGGTGGGTGGTGGCGGTGGCGGTGGCTGCTGGGCTCGGCGGGCACGGGGAGACGGTGACAAGCCGCCTCCCCTCAGGGGGCAGGGGGTCTGGCTGCTCGACGGCGGCATCCCCCATGTGCCCGCCCACCAGGCCGAAGAGGAGCGCGCTGGTATTCCAGGTGAGAAAAGAATGGTGGGGTATGACGGCAGCCGCCAGGCCTGGCGGGTATGGGGAAATGGCGATGAGCCACCTCCCCTCAGAGCTGCCTATCAGGGTTTGCAGGGATGAGATTGGAGTGCCCATGGCTAAAGAACACCCCCTTCCCCCTCCCTCCCCTGGGTGTCTTCTCCCAACTGGTGACTGCTTTGCTGCTCCGTGGTTGGAAGGAAGCCCTGCTGATCAAGGAAAGCTGGGCTTCCATTCGGGTTTCCAGGGTGACAGAAGGAGGGCAAACACAGCTCAGACATTCCCCTGGCTCCATTGCCAGGGGAATAGATTGCTGGTGCCTGAGTGTCTGGCTTCCCGATCCGAGCCTGATCGCCCCAATCCGGGCCCCTCCTGATCGCTGAATTGTTGGCCGTGGACGATCACGATCCACCAGTTCATGATCACGCGATCGCCATTATCGTGGGTTTTTTCCGATCGTAACGCAGATCATGCCCATCTCTACTCATAACAGAGTAGAGTAACTCTACTCATAACTCTACTCATAACACAGTTCATGAAATATGTTGGTTTGGTTGATAAATTTTGGGGGGGGGGAGATTGTGCAACAAATAACATATTACTGGACATACAATTCCATTCACAATACAATTAATATTGTTGAATGTTTTTCTGAATTTAGACATCCCTAATATACGAAAAAAAATAATGGTAATGCTACTATTGGTAGCTAAAAAAGTAATAGTGTCTCATTGGAAGGCCCCCCAGTTACCAGAGATAAAGGAATGGTACATGTGCCTGTGGGATTATATAATCTTCGAGGTATTGGTTATTACATACAAAGCTCTTCATGGCTTTGGTCCGGCATACCTGTGGGGCCGCCTCCCTCCCTATGTTCTTCTGTGGCAGCTTCACTCATCTGAACAGGGTGTCCTGCAAAATCAACAGCAGCCTGTACATGGGCTTTCTCTGTGGTGGCCCCTACCCTGTGGAACGTCCTGCCTGAAAAGGTGAGGAGAGCTCCCACTCTCCTGGCTTCCTGCAAACAATGCAAAACTGAATTATTCAAAAAGGCTTCTTACTCAAATGGGAGGGCTGTATTGTAGGAATGGGATCTCAGATGCTTCGCTAATGAGTTAGGGACCATAGACTTCACCACTATGTTGCTTTACATATTATCTGTTGCTTTAAATATGTACTCCTATGTACTACCTGTGCTTTATGTTGTCTAATGTCAATCCTAGAAATGATTATGTTCTGTTTCAGTATTTTCTTCTTCTTTGTATTGGATTCTTGCTAATGCTATGTCTTGTTAAACTTGTATCTATTTACCCTATGGCATTGTTTATGGAAATGTCCTTGATTCTGTATGGAAATGTACTTCATACAGATTGTACTAATCTCATACTGCGTAATCTGCCTTGAGTCTCAGTCAGAAAGGTGGACTACAGATGACATAAATAAATAATAAAAATAGCAAATGTTAGGAGGCCATATTAGTATTTTAAGGCAAAGTCAAATTTCCTGAATAAGTGGTATCTGGTATTGGAAACACTTTTAAAGAACAAAGTTTCTCCATATTTCTTTTGCAATCATCGTTATTTTAATTACATTTTGTTAACGATTAAGATTTGTATAACACGATGTATACTTTTAAGCAACTTGATTTTGCAATTCTGTTACCTCCTGTAGTGACTTTTTCACAATACACTTTTTCCAATAAAACTATTTAAAAAAATAAAATATGTTGGTTTAAAAGTTTGGGCTTGAGAATTATTAAGGATAAGAAATTAGATTTGATGGAATAATTGGACCTTTTGGTCTTGTTTTATTGGCCTGCACAAGGATAATGTGTAAATCCATTTTGGTTGATAACATATAACTTCAGAAGACAAATCTTTGATGTTTCTCCACATTTTTTATGTATATTCCATGTTGCCCATCTATTTATTCATTAGTTTGTTGAATGACAGGGTTGTCCCTGTCTCTTTATTCTGTGTATCTCACTGGCTATACAACTTCATTTTTCTTCCCTGTCTTGTGATTCACATGTTACAGTGTACAAAGGATAACTGAAGACAAAATAAGATAATCCTAACATGTTGAGTTCTCAATACAAATTTCATAAGAAATAGTCCTTCTACTTGAGAGGGACTTGTAGTCCAACTGGTTTTTAAACCAGGCATACTCAAATGCGGAATATGGAGTTCAATACGGATTTTGTTAAATCTCTCTGATAAGAAGGAAATGGCACTTTTGCTCCATTGTACAGCAACTGTTAAAAGTAACTTAACTAGACTAGATGTTGACTTGTACTGCCTGAATGGGCCTATTATGCAAGGATCCTAGATTCCCCTATGCTATCAGAAATGGCTAGACAGTGTACCTTTCTTTATAACATGCAATTTGATTATATTTCAATGGAATTATTATCTTTGCTTTTACTCTACCAGTTAAACCAGGTAGGACTCTATCTACCACAAACCTTCTTACAATGCCTGCACATTTTAAATATTTGTCCACCCTACCTATTACCAAGTGTTTAGTGGGGGGACAGTGGACAATTACCAGTCTTTTGCTTGAGTGCACATGCCAACACACTCACACCTCCAGCACTTTTGATGATAATAATATAATATATAATAATATTCAATTTATATACCACCCTTCAGGGCAACTTAACACTCACTCAGAGTGGTTTACAAAATATGTTATTATTATCCCCACAACAAAACACCCTGTGAGGTGGGAGGGCTGAGAGAGCTCCTAGGAGCTGTGACTGACCCAAGGTCACCCAGCTGGCTACAAGTGGAGGAGTGGGGAATCAAACTCAGTTCTCCAGGGCCGAATCCACACTTCTCTACCTTCCACTTTTCATGTGGATTAATCACACTGGATTCTATCCTGCAACATCCCAGTCTGTGTTCACACCCCTTCCCTTACTGCCGCTGCCTCGCACTATACTTTGTCCACATCCCTGGTAGAATTGCACGATACGGGGCAGGTTTAGATCCGACGTCGCCAATGGATGACATCGCGTTCATTTCCCCCCCCCCCCATTTTTTCATCAGATTTCCGCTATAGCATTTTTTGCTAAATTGCTACGATGAGGCCACACCCCTATGATGCCTGTGATTGGTTAATGTTATTCTATGCCTTCTTCTTTGAAATCCATTGGACCATTATTCTGGCGGGCTAATTTGAAGTGATATTGGGGGTGTGGGGGTGATCCAAACTCTCCAAACAGGCAGACTAATTATTTGACGCTTGAAAATAATGTTAGAATGATGGATTTCTGCTATAATGGTAATTTCAACAGTTAAAAAATAATAATTTTAACAGCCACCGATATTTCTGACTGTTCGGCATCCTAAAAATGACACGGAAATGGAAATGATGCCACCCCTTGATGTCTCCGCAGGGATTTTGGAGCACCCCGATTAAGATTTATGGCCGAGATTGTGCAACAGCGCTGGGAAAGTCCCCTTTTTAAAAAAAAAAAAAAGGGAAAGGGAAAGGGCGGGCAGGCAGGCATGCTGCAGAGAGGGTGGAAAAGCTTGATAATTGCACGGCAAAGAGGGATGGTGTTCCGGAAAGGCTGCAAACACGGAAGTGGGGTGGTTTGAAGGGGGCAGTCTCCTTGTGAAATGCTTTTACTTGTCCACATCCACGGTGAGAACCACGCAAAAGAAATGTTCAAACGCATGACAAATTCGTCTGAGGCACAATGCGAAAGACGCAAGAGAATGGCGGGATTGAGGTAAGAGTATATGAACAGCCCTCTGAAAAGTGAATAATGGGCGGGGGGAAAGTGGAATACTTGAGACATGTAGATTTGGCCCAGGTTAGAGTCCCTCGCTCAGATCCACTACACCAAACTGGCTCTCAAAGGTGGCTTCTCAGAAGAAGCCAGAAGTGATGTCATCAACCAGGGATGTAGGTGTATCCTCACTCATTTCACCCAGCCTGTCTGCCAATGGTGGGCAATCTCCAAGTTGCCTGCCTCCTGCCAATTGCCAGTGTTCAGTGGGCAGGGGCAGAAATCACCGAGAGATTGTCTGCCACTGGTAGGCATCTGGGAACCCTACTGACTAGTCACCTGTTGCAACCAGTCTGATTATTTCAATATACCACTAAAAGGGGTGCAAATGTGCTACTCAAGTGCCATTTAGATTATTCAGAAGCAAGCAAAATTCACAACTCAAGGGTTGTCAGCAAGGACTACAAGCTTGATGAAAAGTTATGTGGGAGCTCAGATAACATTTACTTTATTCTACAACTGAGAAAACTTACCTGCTCTTAAACATCAAAAGAAAGAAAAGCAACAGAAAGCTCAGCCACTTTGCTTTTTTTTTCAAAACGAAGCCCTCCCTCATTTAAAACCTTTCACCTTTGTAAACCTCAGTTCCAAACTAGATTGAGCTTGATTGAGAACAGTTTGAGTATTTACTGGTACTGACCTTGTAGCATAGTAAAGAAAAGTTATATAAAACAAATCCTCTCCCTTCTCTGGTACTGTCCTAAGGGAAACCCAGGAATGTCACAATCCTTTTATGTACTGTTGGGAAGCAGAAATTGTTTGTTTATTGCGGTAATTTTTTCTGTGGAATCTAGGTCTTTGCTCTTCTTCCCAAAGTTACAGTTAGATAAACAACATGTCAGGACACTGACCCAGTCTATGATATGCAGAAAAAACACTCATTTTTGGCTATCACCATATTTGCCAGTTCCCAAATACAGCTTCTGGACTGAGCCCCTTGGGATGTCAAAAGTATATTGACATGTATATTTAATTGAAACAATGGCAACTAGAATAATGGTTTGTGAGCCTAAAATATAACTTAATCTATCCAACTATATATTGTTCTTTAATTCACTTGGATAAAGACAATTGTACCCACAAGGGCAGGTTAGTGCCAAGCTCCACCTATTTCACCCACTTTCTTCTTCTCAATGCCCTTCTCTCATGCTGCTGACACTCTATGCTGTGAGTCAGAGAAATGCTCAGCAGTGTGCCATCTGGGTCACTTCTCTCTGTGTTATCAATCAATAGTTATATATACTTTTTAAAAGATCTATAGCCAGTCACTAATGGACTTGTTTTAAAAGACCCATAAATCACACACTCCTTCACAAGGAACAGTAAAATTCAGTCCCATTCTCCTGATCTGCTTATGTTCCATGTTCCCTTACATTTCCATGAGTAGCCATATATAGGAAATGAGTGCATTGTTTACATTTTTGCTTTAAGGGCTAGCCAAGCCCTAAGATATGCAAGGAGAGAGCTTTTACATAGTTTACATCCATAAAACATTTGTCACATCATTGGACAGAACAGGAAAGCCCTTGTACGTATTAAACTCTGCATAGTTAGGCTGGAGAGCAATGATGGAATGCATTAAGTCAATACATAATTAAGCATTTTATTTTCAAATCACTAGAGCTTGAGAGCAGCATGTTTTTATTGAATGTCTTGATTAGCATTATCAGAATGGGAACTATGTGGTGTCTATTTAAGTTCAATTAGATTTTAAGGGCAACAGACATAGGGTTGGATCTTCTGCATTATCTCCCCTAGTAATAACCAAGGCTCCCCCTCCTCTAGTCTGGCTCACCTGTAACAAACTAATGTGAAGAAATAAGGTTTAGTTAGGAGGGGGGGTCATCTCCTCCACTTTTCTAATGGCCAGAATACCCACTTTCCTATTTTGTATTGAGGCAGTCTTCATGGCTTTCCCCATCATATGTAGCTTAGTATTTGGGTACTTAAATGTATGCTACTGTACTGTTATAACATTTCAACAATCATTTGCCAGGCAACAACCAAAACAAGATAAACTTCAGAGTCTTTGGTTAATGTGAATTACAGGACTGTTGTGGAAGAACCACTCTTATGGAGCTTATGAATTATTTTCAGTTTAAGCATGATATGATTTATTGGTTGGATTTTAGGCTTAGGCTGTCTGTTTCCACTTGTGCAGCTGTACCCCATACTTATTATACACATACACTAAAGAATTTGTGATCTTACAATATTAAAAATGATTAAAGACATGATAGAGGTTTATAAAATTACACATGGTATGGAGAAAGGGGATAAAGAGAACTTTTTCTCCCTTTCTCATAATACTAGAATGCAGGGGCACCCAATGAAGTGATTCAGGAGGGACAAAAGGAAGTTCTTCTTTATTCAATGAGTAATTAAATTGCAGCATTCACTGAACATATAAAGCTGACGGATACTGAATCAGACCATCAGTCTATCAAGGTCAGTATTGTCTACTCAGACTGGCAACAGCTCTCTAGGGTATAAAATGGAGGTATTTTCACATCACACACCAGCTGATCCTTTTAACTGCAGGTGCCAAGGTTGAACCTGAGAGTGACTGTGTACCAAACATATGGCAGTCCTATCACTATGGAATGGACTGCCCAGTGAAATGAAAGCTATATTATGACTGCTAATATTTAGGAAAATCACTCATGAAAATGTGTAAAACAATGCTGTTTGGAAGGTTTTCTCTTTAATATTATGGTGTTATTTTCACCCTTCTGTAGTGGTTATGCTGTTGATTTTAAAGTGCTCAGCATGTTGCTGAGGTTTAGATAAATAAATAAGACTGCCTTCTAAACAAATATCATACCTGCCTGTAGATTTCCTGTTTGCTGCTTGGACACCTGCTTTGAGAATGAGACCCTTACCAAACCTGTACAGACAGGTTACTTACAGCTCCTGCTTCACCCTCTTGCTCTAACTATTTGATCTCTTGTCTCTCATCCCAAATCTTTGATTCAACCTTACGAGGAGAGACAGTATTATGTCAGTGTTTATAGAAACAAAGTTGGCATCTTGCAGAGACTGGAATAGGAGAGAACCCCTCTAGTCTCCATTCCTGAAGAAGGACACACAAGCTCCACATCTGCAAGTAGGATGGTAAGCTGCAGTGTCCTTCCTGCTATGTAAATCCACACAGATTCAGGCAAGCACCCTATTTCAACCCTAAAACACCTTTAAACAGCCAAACCAACTATGTGGGTAGAAAGTGAACAGAAGGAGTGGGGTATATCCGGTGTTTTGGAGGGAGTGCCACATGTATGTCCATTAGGCACAAATAGTGGGTGTGTACTCGATGCAGGGCACTCTCAGTTCTCAGGGAACAGGTTCCTTCCCTTGAGGCTAGGGTGGCTGACCTTGAGAAGTTGACAGGGACAGAGAGGCTTGTGGATGAGACCAGCAGAGAGCCACTAGAATAGTCCTACTTCATGCTGTGACAGCTCTTCTGCTGTCATGGAAACTGACAGCCAAGCTACAAGTGACGCCTGACACAGGTTGGACACTTGTCAGCTTCCCTCAAGTTTTAATGGGAAATGTAGGCATCTTGGTTTTGCAGCTGTAATGGAGAGCCAAGGGGTAAAACGAGGACGCCTACATTTCCCATCAAAACTTGAGGTAAGCTGACAAGTGTCCAACCTGTGTAAGGCGTCACTTGTAGCTTGGCTCTGAGAAGCTCAAGGTTGGAGGTTATCAGGCTGAAGAGGAGGGACATGATTCTTTAGAAGGGAGCTGTTCCTTAGATGAGAGAATATGCTCTCATACCAAGGATACCTCTCTGGGGTTGGGGGGTATGCTTTGGGTACTGGTTGATTTGATTATTAGGATGATAGAGAACAGGTTCTGGGACAAACATTTTGACTACACAGTGACTTTGCTGCTGCTGCAAAAGTTACATACATCACACAATGTCTTGGTAGGTTGATAGCTATTGCTAGGGAGGAGTCAGTGGTCATGGTGCAAGTTAGCACCAATAACATTGGGAAATATAGTCATATAGTCCTTAAGGAAGAAATAGTTTACTAGGCATAATGTTAAAGGCCAGGACTAGACATGGGCATGAACAGCAATACGAATGAAAAAAACCCATGAACAGCCCGTTCATCTGTTTGTGAACAGGCCATTCGTGAGTTCCCATTCCAAACGAACAAGTGGTCGTCGCAAGCCTCTTTCATTGCGTTTGGCCGCTGTTTGGGAAGCCAGACACTCAGGTGCCTTCAATCAATTCCCCTGGCAACGGCAAGGACTGACCTCTGTCTGAACTCCTTCTGGCTTTCCTTCTGACTTTAACCCTTCAGCTTCCAGCAGACAATCCAGTTTTTGCCACTCAGAAGAGAAATAGACAGCAAAGTGGGGGGAGGGGACCCATGGATCATACCTTTCCTGGGCTGCAATCTCTCTGAAACTTGGAGGGGGGGTCTTCAGAGGACAGTGAGGACTATGTCCCCTGCAAATTTGGTGAGTATTGGACATTGGAAAGGTCAGTTTTGTAACCCCACAAAGTAGCTTCCAACATTCCAACATAAATACAGTTTTTGCCACTGTGAAGAGAAAATGACAGCAAAGGGGGTGGCGCCGGCTCTCCCGGTGCAAGAGGGACGGAGAAAATCTCTCCATCCCGCTGGCACCCGGAAGGAGCAGCTCTGCAGCGCTGGCTCTGCCTGCTGTCAGAGGGACCGGGGAGTCTCTCCTCGTCTCTCTGGCAGCAGGCAGAAGTGGCTCTGCAGTGGCGGCAGCTCTGCCCGCTGTCAGAGGGACCAGGGGAGTCTCTCCTTGTCCCTCTGACAGCAGGCAGAAGCGGCCCCATGACAGCAGTGGCTCTGCCCGCTGTCAGAGGGACCAGGGGAGTCTCTCCTCGTCCCTCTGACAGTCCCTCTGACAAGGGAATCACACTGTTAGCACTAATATCAAAAAGGTGGCAGAGCAGCTTTTAAATTAATTCCAGGGGGAAAGTTGACAGAAGCCTCCATTTGGGACAAGTCATTCCAAAGGGACAATAGTGTAAACACTTAGGATAATATTGGTAGAAGCCCAACAGAACTTGGGAGTGAAAGTAGTATGGCAAAGAATGACCATGTGCAGAGACAAAGGGTCTGAGGGAGGCAAGGATTGCTGGAGAGGGAAACACGTTATAGGAAATACTAGAAGTCTCCAAGCCAAGATGGGGAAGTTGGACAATTTATATATAGTGGATGTCTTAGAAACATGGTAGAATGGGCGGAATCAGTGGGATGTGGTCATCCCTGGATATAAACTCTATAGGTAGGACAAGGAGGGATGTGTTGGGGAAAGTGTGGCACTGTATATCAAAGAGGGGATCAAATCAAATAAGTCAGAAAACATTAGGGTAATGAACTCCCCAATAGAAGTGATATGGGTGGAAATAGGCTTCCTAGCGAGGTGATGGGCTCTCCTTCTTTGGAGGTTGTTAAGAAGAGGCTAGATGGCCATTTGAAAGCAATACTGATTCTATGACTCAGTATGAATTTAGGCAGATTGGGTGAGTGAGGGCAGGAAGAGATGACACTCCCTAGACATCATAAATGACTGCGCACTAGAACAGTTTGTTGAAGAGTCAACCAGAAGGGTAGTGATCTTGGATTAGGTTCTGAGTTGGGCTCAAGATCTGCTGAGAGATGTAGAAGCTGTTGCACCAATTAGGAACAGTGACTGCAACACTATTCAGCATTCATGTCAATGTAAAGTTACCCCTAGAGTCCAAAACAGTGACATTTGATTTCAAAAGAGGGAACTTAACAAAAATGAGAAGAATTAAAAGAAAGCTGAAAAGGAAACACAAGAAAGTCAAATTTCTAGGGCAGGGGTCCCCAACATGGTTTCTGTGAGCACCATAGTGCCTGCAGACACCTTTCCAGGTGCCCACCAAGTGCTTTTCGAAAACAGGTGGGGACAGGTGGGGCTCTTATCCAGCAGGACCCCCATTTAGTCTTTGGAGATCTGACTAGCTGTGCATATTGAAATAACATTTCAGCAGCAGCTGCTACCACACTATTTATTTTATTCTCTCTCATTCTTATTTCCCAGTGTATTTTTCAAACTACCCTGCGACGGACAGGACTGGCTCCAACTTTGCCTCTCCTGAGACAGCCAATGGGAGCAGGTGGAATGCTGGGCCAATAGGGTTGAGTGTCAGTTGGAGGAGAAAGGAGGCTCTTGGGAGCTGTTGAAGAGAGAAGTGTTTTGATTCTGCTGAGGGAAGGTAGCAGAGAGAAATAGTTGATACAAACCTGTTCTGATACTCTGAAACATTCACTGTTTAACTCAAATTTGGTTTTAGTTTAAAATCCGTTCACTCCTATGATCCGTCTTGTATTATTTAAGTTTATTTTTGTTTTGTTTAACCCTGGATGGCCTGAAGTTGTTAGCTGAGGGAAAATATGACACACACACACGCGCGCGCGCGCGCGCGCGCGCGCTTGGTTCATGACCAAGGGGCCTAGCGAATTAACAACAACAACATTCAATTTATATACCACCCATTGGGACAATGTCCACTCTGAGTGGTTTACAAAGTACATTATTTTTATCCCCCCAACAATCACCCCGTGGCATAGGGTTGCCAACTCATGCTTGGGAAATACCTGGAGATGGGGTGATGCCTGGAGAAAGCAGGGTTTAGGGAAGGAATAGTCCTCTTCAGGGTATAATGCCATAGAGTCTATCCTCCAAATCTGCCATTTTCTCCAGGATGGCAACCCCACTGTGGCAGCGTATATTGAGGGAAAGTAAATTCTGAGTTCCCTTTCCCCCAGTAGCCCTGGGCTGTAGCGGAGTGAGGAGAGGTACATACAGGGAACTGGCTGCCTGTCTGGTGGAGCCTCTGGAAGAAGAGAGAGGGGATTTGGGTCAGGGCTCTCTGCCTGCTATAGTGGAGGCTAGACAGGTGGCATGTGGTGATACAGCCTTTACCTGCCTGGGAGGCCCCAAGCCTGTGAAAGGAGGTCTGGGTCCAGGATGGATGGCAAGGACTGTGAAAGACTTGTGTGTGAGAAAGGGGGTCTACCTGCTCTGTCATATACCCTCCTTCTCCCCTTCACTTGGGCTTCCTCTATGTGGTTTTTCTCTGCCTCCTGCAGTGCCATTTTGTGGTTGCACTCACCACCATGAGTTATAATTCTAAAGGCAAAAAAGACTCAAAAATGTTGGATACCCCTGCCCTAGGGGATGCTTAGAAGCTATTTAAAACTACACTAAATGAAACCCAGATAGAATGCATCGCCCAGGGTAGGGAAGGCACTACCAAGTCTAAAAGAATGCCTGCATGGTTAATGACCCGTCAAGGAAACCATAAAAAGAAAAAATCAAAAATATTTTTTAAAGTAGAATGTCTTAAAAAGTAGAATGTTTGCTCCAATTAAGTGGAAATAAAGGACCACAGAGTCTGTCAAAAGAAGTGTAAGTTAATTATTAGTCCTGCAAAAAGAGAATTTGATGAGCGGATTACTAAAAGCATTGAGGCAAACAATAAACATTTCTTTAAATACATCCAGAGTAAGAAACCAGCTAAAGAAACAGTTGGGCCTTTGGATAACCAAGGAATTGCTAAAGAAAGATGGGGAGATAGCAGAGAAGCTAAACGAATTCTTTGCATCTGTATTCATTGTGCAAAGGGTGAGGCATGTACCCATGTGACAGGCATGATTTTTGAAAGGGAATCTGAAGAATTGAGTCAAATTCAGATGATGAGAGATGGTGCGGAGTTTTGGACTTGGATGTCATCAATATTCTGATGATACCCAACTATATCTGATGATGGACAGCCGGCCCAACTCTGCCCCAGATGTCTTGGAGCGTGCCTTCGAAGCTGTGACTGGATGGTTGAATCAGCGTCGGTTGAAATTAAATCCCACAAAGACGGAGGTCCTGCATGTGGGTCTGGGGGCCATGGGCACGGGACTCCAGCTCCCCGCTCTTGATGGAGTGCTACTTGCACCGGTTTCAAGAGTTAGGAGCCTGGGGGTGATCCTGGATGCCTCCCTGACTACGGAGTAAGCCAAAAAGCAAAATAAAAGGGCTAACCAATGAAGAAATATAAATGTATTTCAATTCAATTTTGTCAAGGAATAAAGTGCATAAGAGTGCAAATTGCTATAGAGACATACAGTCAAAATTTACAGCATAGCAGGAACAGCGGCTACCAACAGTAACAGCATAGGGAAACAGTCAAGAAATTCACACAAGGGCTTAACCACTAAAGCCCAATGGTGCAACAATGAGAGGTACATGTATACAAAAATATCTCTAAACCATTTTTCTTATCAAACTCTTATAATTACTGGTGCAGACAGGCAAGAAAAAGGGAACACAAGAAACACCCCCCCCCCCCGCCCGACTCAACAAGATGCCAGCAAAGAGTTTGTTTGGAACTCTCTTCCTCAGGAGTCGTGATTACAAATACACCTGAAAAGCAACACACCACCATGAAGCTCTCTGGTGGAAAGGTCAGCACCTCAGCGGCTGTACCCTGTAATTATAAGAGTTTGATAAGAAAAATGGTTTAGAGATATTTTTGTATACATGTACCTCTCATTGTTGCACCATTGGGCTTTAGTGGTTGAGCCCTTGTGTGAATTTCTTGACTGTTTCCCTATGCTGTTACTGTTGGTAGCCGCTGTTCCTGCTATGCTGTAAATTTTGACTGTATGTCTCTATAGCAATTTGCACTCTTATGCACTTTATTCCTTGACAAAATTGAATTGAAATACATTTATATTTCCTCATTGGTTAGCCCTTTTATTTTGCTTTCTGGCTTACTCTTTTGAGGGCTGCTCTGCTTTGTCTGTTGGTCCCTGACTATGGAGGCACAGGTCGCAGCAGTTGCCTGGTCTTCATTTTTCTATCTAAGACAGGCCTGGCAGCTTGTCCCCTACCTATCAACCTATGACTTAACTGCAGTGATCCAAGCAATGGTCACCTCTAGATTAGACTACTGCAACTCGCTCTATGCAGGGCTTCCCCTGGGCTTGATCTGGAGGCTACAGCTGGTCCAAAATGCAGCTGCACGAGTAATTGCAAGGGTCCCAATTAGGGAACATATAGCACCTATACTACGCCAGCTGCACTGGTTACCAGTTGAGTACCAGGTCTGGTTCAAGGTTTTGGTGTTGACCTATAAAGCCCTATGCGGACTGGGCCCAGCGTATCTGCAGGACCGCCTCTCCCCATATGTACCCCAGAGGATGCTTCGTTCAACAAATAAACAACTGTTGGTGTTCCCTGGCCTTGACCAGAGCCAGGGCCTTTTTGGTCCTGGCACCAACCTGGTGGAACTCTCTTTCTGAGGAAACCAGGGCGCGGCAGGATTTATTATCTTTCCGCCGGGCCTGTAAGACAGAGATGTTCCGCCAGGCATACTGTGGAGGCTAGGCTGGGCCCCCACTGGCCACACTAAAGATCTATCCACCACCCTACATATGAGCCAGGGCTTGAAAAGCAGTATTTTATCATTGCCATCTGAAGAGAAGCTGTATTGTATAAAGTTGTTTTAATGTTTTTTGTATTTAATGTTATTTGTATACTGTTTTAATGTTTTTTTGTGTACTGTTTTATCCAGACCTTTTTTCTGGGAAAAGAGGTGGTGGAACTCAGTGGCTTGCCCTCAGAGAAAATGGTCACATGGCTGGTGGCCCCACCCCCTGATCTCCAGACAGAGGGGAGTTTAGATTGCCCTCCACGCCGCTGAGTGGCGCAGAGGGCAATCTAACTCCCCTCTGTCTGGAGATCAGGGGGCGGGGCCACCAGCCATGTGACCATTTTCAAGAGGTTCCGGAACTCCGTTCCACCACGTTCCTGCTGGAAAAAAGCCCTGGTTTTATCTGTTTAACTATATTTATGTAAATGAAATGTTGTACTCTGCCCTGAGCCTGCCTGGCAGGGAGAGTGGACTAAAAATCTAATCTAATAAAATAAGTTCTAGACCTACTAGGGCAATTAAAAAGCAGACTGTTGATTTACTAAAGTTATGTTACTTGTCACTAAAATCAGCCACTGTACCGGAAGACTAGAGAGTGTAGTGTTACACTAATTTTTAAAAAGGGGATCCAGAGGGGATCCAGGAAATTACAGGCCAGTTAGCCTAACATCTATTCCAGAATAATTAGTAGAAACTGTAATAAAAGATAGAATTATTAGGTACATAGAGTAAAAAAGCCTGCTGAGGAAAAATCAGCATGATTTTTGCCTCACCAACCTTTGGAGTTCTTTGAGAATGTGAACAAGCATGTAGATAATGGTGACCTGGTAGGTATTATCTATTTGGACTTTCAAATGGCTTTTGACAAGGCCCCTCTCCAAAGATTCCTGGGTAAGCTTAACAGTCATGGGATAAGAGGATGGGTCCTCTTATGGATACAAAACTAGTTAAATGACAGAAAGTAGAGAGTAGGAATAAATGGACAGTTCTTGCAATGGTGGGAAGTAAGCAGTGAGGGCCTAGAAAGATCAGTATTGGTGCCAGTGCTATTTTATTTGTTCATAATTATCTGGAACTCAAGGTAAGCAGTATAGTGGTGAAGTTTGAAGATGACACAAAATTATTCAGGATGGTGAAAAACTAAGGCTGACTGCGAACAGCTCCAAGAGAATAAGTGTAAGGTGATCCACATTAGAACAAAAAAATCCCTAATTCAAGCATAGGCTAATGGGAGTCCAAACTTGCTGCGGCTGAGAGGGAAAGAACTCTTGGTGGGGGAGTCATGATGGACAGCTCAATGAAAGTGTCAGTTCAGTATGCTGCAGCAGTGAAAAAGGGAAACTCTATACTGGGGATTATTAGGAAAGGGGTTGCAAATAGACAGGGGCACAAACTGCAAAAACCCCTAACTGTGCGGTTCGTGGTTTGTGGCATTTTCACAAACCAGGAACCACGAACTCCCACAAACTGGGGCAAGTTCACAAACCAGTTCGTGGTTCGTTGGGTTTAAATGTCCATTTCCGGCCGCTTAGCAGTGGCAGGGAAAGGGACATTTAAACCCCCGGATCAGCTGTTTGTCGGGGAGATCCCCAACAAGCAGCTCATCATTTAAACAGGGGCTGTTTAAATGGCTGCTCCCTGCAGCAGGGAAATGGTCATTTAAACTGTGAGTGGGGCTTGGCTGGCTGGCTGGGGGTTCCCTGTTCCGAACAGCAGAGAAATGGCCATTTAAACAGTGGGGCTTGGCTGGCCAGCCAGGAGTTCCCAGCCAGCCAGCCAAGCCCCACCAGCTCTTTAAATGGCCATTTCCCCTCTGGGAACTCCCGGCCGGCCAGCCAAGCCCCACTCGCAGTTTAAATGGCCATTTCCCCGCTGCTCTGAGCGGCAGGGAAATGGCCATTTAAACTGCGGGTGGGGCTTGGCTGGCCAGCTGGGAACTCCTGGCTGGGCAGCCAAGCCCCGCTGTTTAAATGATCAGCTGCTTGTCAGGGATCTCCCCAACAAGCAGCTGATCCACAGGTTTAAATGCCTCTTTCCCTGCTGCTCTGCAGCAGCACAAAAAGGGGCATTGCTGTTTTAAAACAAACCAAAAGAACCAGTAGACCAGTTCGTGGAAGTTCACGGAAACGAGCTTCCACGAATCACTTGTTCGCGAACCACGAACCGGGCTGGTTCATGGGGTTTTTTTGGTTCGTATTCAGGTTCGTGCCCATCTGTAGTTGCAAATAAAATGGCCAATACTATATACCCCTGTATAGATCTTTGGTGTAGCCTCACCTGGAATACTGTGTGTAGTTCTGGTCACTATATGACAAAAAGGACACCGTAGACCTGGAAGAAGTACATATGATGGACACCAGGATGATTAAGTGGTTGGAGTCCCTTATGAGGAAAGGCTGAAGAGTCTGGGACTTTTCACTTTGGAAAAGAGATGTTGTAGGGTAGATTGATAAAGGTTTATAAAATTATCTATGGGTTAAAGAAAGGGGACAGAAAGAATTTTTTTCTCTCTCCCAAAATAGTAGAACTCAGGAGTACCCAATGAAGTTGATGGACAGTATATTTAGGATGGACAAAAGGAAATATTCTTTACTCAACAACTGATTAAAATTTGGAATTCACTGCCAGAGGATGTAATGATGACCACAGGCATACACTGCTTTAAAAAGGGATTTGAAATATTCATGGAGGATCAATCAGTGGCTACTAGCCTTGGTGACTGAAGGAAACCTCCACATTCAGTGGCAGTGAACTTCTGAACACCCATGCCAGGAGACATCTCAGCCTCTGTGCCCTGTTGTTGGCCCTCCATAGTAACTGGTTGGCTGCTGTGTCAGACAGGATGCTGGACTAGATGGATTACAGGTTTGATCCAGCAGGCTGTTCTTATGTTCTGGATTTGTAGCTTTGGTAAGAAAGCCCATTGTTGTTGGTTAGAAGCTGTTTCAATTTAGCAGGCTCGCTAAAAGCGAGGAAATGCTTGCCAGCCAAGATCTGTGAGAAAGAATTACCATTATCCACTATGGGATGTAGATCACTGATAAATGTGTCAAACTGGTTTGAGTGGGAGCTCATGTGACAATCAGTGATAATCTAATGTTCTCAAGGAACTCTTTGGGAAAAGGACTGATATTCTGGTAGTTATATGACTACCGTATTAAAAGCCTTAGTGTAGAGAACAATCTGCCCAATCACTTTGGGAATTCTAACTAGCAATATCAGTAACCCATTTTTGCTCAGTTCTCCTATGATACCAATAGCCAAAAATAGTACATTATAGAAAAATACATACTATTCATAGTGCTTAGGATGAAAAAATAGTAATAGTTTTTCTTTAAAGTTTTAAAACTTTTGAATGTCAGATATAAGATAAGTTTGGGGTAAGGATTTATAATATAAAAGGCACCATTTATCATTCAAAAGCCAGTTTTCCAATTTTATTTAAAGGTCATTTCATGTAGAGGATTCAGTATCTTACAAAGTTGATTTCCAAAATCATATTAACTTGAACTTTGAACACTGTACCACAGTTATATGGAATGTGAAAGACTTGTGAGGATATAGTATGTCATAAATTGGATTCCACCAGATATTCTGCCTTTGCAAAAGGGTGGAAGGGCCCTTTTGATTTTTAAAAAAGGATTATGCCAGGGATTGTGGGACCCACAAACAAAAACCCATGTGGAACAGGGAGGAGACCTGTGCCAGAAGAAAAGCTCATTGGATCCAACCTCATGATTCTGTAGAGTAGAGGATCCCCCTATTTCTAATGTGATTTTGAAGCAATTTATAAAAGCAGTATTTCACACAGGTGGGAATCACAAAAACCTGATCTGTGACAGCATGAACAATGAATGAAAATCAATGGTAGTATTCTATGCTGCCATTTCCAAGTCTCACAGGGAAAGAGAAATACATCTTCAGGCTAAAACAGACTGGGAACAATATAGTCTGTGTATGTGCCATCAATTAGACCTTCACCATTGTTGTGAATAAACCAACAAGGGACATTTGTTCCATGCCGAACATCTTCTGTGTAATCTTTCTGCCACCCCCTGAAAGGTAAAAAAACACAGTGGTGAAATTTTGAAGAGCCAACTCATGCAGGAAAAATACCAGCTCCCAAAGAAATTATTTCATAAGCTATATGTGTCTTATGTATTGTCGAAGGCTTTCACGGCCGGAGAACGATGGTTGTTGTGGGTTTTCCGGGCTGTACAGCAATACAGCCCGGAAAACCCACAACAACCAACTATATGTGTCTTGTTTTTCAGTTTGAAAAAAACCTGCAGCTATAACAAGCACACAACTTTTGAATTACAATTTACCTAGTTACTGTCAGCTGGTTATTTTTGACAATCATGGTGGCATCTGGTTTCTCAGGATCAGATCCAGGATGGACTTCCAGGATGTTAAAATCAATTGGGTGAAAAAACTGCCCTGGAGATAAAAATGGCCAACAGACAGTCTCATTAACATTTATTCCAAAATAAATGCCAGTTTCCTTAGTGGAAATTAATAAGAAGCAAATACTATATCCTGAGTCCTCTCTCCACCATCCTGACCCATTCCCATCCCACCTACCTAAATTAATACTCAGCTGATACACTGGAAATTTTTCAACAAACAGTACTCTCCCACCTTCTAACGTTTCATTGTAAATCGCCTTCAGGAAAACAATTCATCTTCTATATACCGAGTACGTTCATGAATTCTTACCTAATAAGCCATGGGTGTGTTCAGACAATCTGTGACTGTCCACTGTGTAGAATCCTAGAAAATCCTGGCGTACTCTATTTTTATTCCATGCTTGATGCAAAATCACCGTAAATCTTGTTCCAGATCCCATTGAGACTTCCAAACTCTTTTTCTTGATAATTTTCAGAGTTAAACTAGTTTGGAAAAGAAATTATAGTGTAAGCCTATTAATTTAACATTTATTTATTTTTTATTTATTTATTTTCAATTTATATTCCGCCCTCCCCACACCAACAGGCTCAGGGCGGATTACAAACACATACAAATTAAAATACATAAAACCATTAATATAAGTTAACAACCATAAAAACATCCAGATTTATACAATTTAAAATACATATAAACATGAACATAGCAGCACAAAAATCCAACTGACCCAGACTTAATCATCTCCAGAGCATCTTAGCAGTAAGGGAGATTACTAAATGGGGGTATTGGTAGTGGGGAGGGCTAATTCCACCATCAGCCAGCCAGGGGGGCTCCGCCTAGCACCACCCATACGCCTGGTGGAACAGCTCTGTCTTGCAGGCCTGGCGGAAAGATAACAAATCCTGCCAGGCCTTGGTCTCATTAGACAGAGCATTCCACCACGCCCTGGTTGATGCCAGGTGGCCTTCCTGGGGCCAGGGGCCTTTAGCAGATGTTTCTCACTAGAGCAAAGAGTACTCTGGGGTTCATATGGGAAGAGGCGGTCCCGCAGATATGCCAGTCCCAGTCCACATAGAGCTTTATAGGTTAATACCAAAACCTTGAACCTGATTTGGTACTCCACCGGTAACCAGTGCAGCTGACGTAGTGCCGGCATTATATGCTCACGCATCGGCAATCCTGTGATGACACGCGCCAGCTGTAACCACTGGATCAGGTTCAGGGAAAGCCCTGCGTAGAGGGCATGACAGTAGTCTAACACAGAGGTGACCATTGCCTGGACCACTGTAGTCAAGTCGCGGGACAAAAGGTGCAGGGCAAGCTACCTGGCCTGTTGAAGATAGAAAAATGAGGGCCTGGCAACCGCAGTGATCTGAGCCTCCATTGTCAAGGAGGCATCCAGGATCACCACCAGGCTCTTGACTCTCAGAGCCAGTGTAAGCACCTCCTCATCGATTGCAGGGAGCCGGGGTCCCGAATCCACATTCAGAACAAATCTCACAATTGAGACGAAGGATACATTTTACTGAAAAATTTTTTGGTAAGGTATGTTTAAGAATCTCTATTCATATTTCCTTTATGTATCTTTCACGTTGTTTTGTTGTTTTCCTCACTTTATCTTACATTCTGCTAAGAGTAAGTCTCCTTAGTTCCTGCCCTGAGATCAGATTTATTTAGGGACTTGGGCTTTACTCGAGAAACTCTTATGATTCTTATGAGGATAGGGCTGTGGTTTAGTAGTAGAGCACCTGATTTGCATGCAGAAGGTCTCAAGTTCAATCTCTGGCATCTCTGATTAAAAGGATCAGGGCACAGGAGATATAAAAAATCTGCACCTGAGAACCTAGAGAGCTGCTGCCAGTCAGAATAGTCAATACTGACCTTAATAGACCAGTGGTACAAGGCAACTTAAAGTGTTGATGTGTATGTGAGATGGAGAAATAGAATGTCCAGTTTTTTCCCAAATGTATCCTTGACCTCCTTAAATAAAATCCGTAGAGCTTTTAAATCACATCTTGTTATTGTGTATGTTCTGAATGAGATGCAATTTTTTGCTGTTCATGTTTTTTTGCCCAAGAAAAAAAATTAAACCATGTTGGATCTATTTTACCCTGCATTCTGTAAGGTGACTTCATCAAACCAAGTGAATGTCATTTGCTTTGAGCCACGGTGAAGGATAATTTTCTGAGGAGTTACTTCAAGTTTTAAGTTTAGTTGCACATTTACAACTCCAAGCCTTCCAAAATAGGTATTATGTGGTGCTGCATCATTACTTGTCCTCTCATCTCCAATAAGCTCCCCATTGACTGTAATACCTACATTAAAGAATATGGTAGGAAAAAAATAAATAGAAAATAAACCTTGGCATATAAAAACAGTAGTTTTCCATGGTAACATGAATATAGAAAATTATTATAACATAATTCTACATTTTTATAAAGAAGCTACTGCTATATTGGCAAATATACCCTCCTAGTTAAATGACAATTTATTAGCCTAGTCAGACAGTAAGGTGGTTGAACGGTGGCGTCTCATCAGAACTCAGACACTAAACAGGCTAGATACTTGGATGGCAGACCACTATGGAAGACTCTGCAGAGGACGGTAGTGGCAAATCACCTCTGCTCCTCTGTTGCCTTGAAAGCCCCTTGCAGAATTGCCTTAAGTCAGTTGTAACTCGATGGCCCACACAAACAAATGCACACAGTCAGATAGTGACTGTCCAGGCACAGGTCTGTCACGTTAGATTATGAGAACCAGGTTCTGATTTAAGGAATCAGAATTCCTATTTGTGTTGATCATAATATGGGTGCTGAACAGACATATCTATGCGTTTGTTTGGAAAATTCTTCTTACCACACCTCTGTATGTGGTTCAATCAAAAGTGGATAGGTTTTACAATCACATTTTCTTCCTAGTCCCCTCAATTTGCAGTGGAAAGTAATGTCCTCTGTGCACCTGAGCAAGGCAGGCTCTCTTTGACTAGTCGATCCAACCACTACCTGTTCTTTCCAGGTGCAGGCAGGATGATTGGAGAGATAATAGAATCAAATAAACATGGGGGGGGGGTTGTTGAAGCAGGACCTTCTATGTGCATTTGGGGAATGGGAAAAGGGATGGCAAAGAAAGAAGTGGTAAACCCAATCTCATTGTGGTAGTGACTAGAGAAAAAGTCTGAGCAGGGTCATAACTCATTCTCATTCTTACAAAAATGAAGCATGGTGAATGCCATTTCAATCTGTCATTTCAAAAATTCAAATGCTACTGACTGGGAAAACGACCGTAAAAATGTCTGCCAGTCTTTTGAAGTGCTATTCAAATAAGTTCAGTCTGCATCTAGCTATCTGAAAATTAAAAACAATGGTGGTGCATGGGGGAGGGACCCTAAAAGCACCAGCTGGCCATCACTGGATGGCAATTGAAGAGGGCAGGAAGGGAGAAGGAGAAGCTGTCCTTCCTCACTTAGTAAGCAGTGGAGGCAGAACATTGGCCACATCTGCTCTCGACGGCAACTACTCTGCATTCAGCAACCTTCAGTGCAAGCCAATGATATCACTAGGCTTTCTGAGTGCTGCTAGCCTGCACCATGTATCCAAATGCAATCCTGTCCCACTGTGTTTTCACTGATGCTCAACAATGCTCTCCATTAAAGGCACAGATCCCTGTGGCACTCAGTTACTATGCAGCTGGTATCAGGATAGGAAGTGCCGCCATCACTTAGCATGCATTGGCTCTGATGAAGCTCTGTTTACTGCCAAATGTTAAGTTCAAAAGTACAGCCAGATCCCACTGTCCCATTTTTTTTGGTGAAGATGACTCTGTACTCTGCCCAACTTCTTCCCCTCTGCCACAGCAGAATCAAAAGGATGAAAATTGCTCTTACACTAACACTTTGTTGAACAAAACATATCCAGGCTATGTTTATCTGGAATGACAACCAGTTTTTCAGAAGGAAACCTTACCTGTAACTGGGTCTCTGATTAGGTTTAAGACAATGCCTGGATCCTCATAAATATTAAAACAAAGAGCATCTTCTTTTTGGGGCACAGCTATAATGAAGTGTGGGTCTCCATCAACTGCAAACAGAGATTTACATTTAGATCATTCTGTGCCTATTTCAAAATGTTTGCAATCATTATGAAGTATAATTTGCTTTCTTTAGCTTAGGCTGCTTCCACATGGTAAGGATTTTCTGCATTGCTATCATAGCTGCTGCAAATGTAGAGACAGATGTACTGGAAGTGAAGCTTCCTCACATGGTGGGATGAGTGCTGGAAGATATGCTGTTACTCCAGTACTATAAATATAATGCCATGCTAGCATCACCCGCTCTTCTGCAGACAGGGGAAACAGGAAGCACAGCTGCAGTCTGGGGTGATTACTACCCACTCTAATCTGTGCTAATGTTGACCAAACACCTATGATGCCTATCACATTGCAGAGAAGCCCCGGCAGAAAGAGCAGACATAGTTCCACTGCAACTCCCTACATGAGGTGGATAAGTATTGGCTCAGTGGTTATACTATGTCCCTGCCTCCAGGATGGTCCACCATGTGGGATCCTCCTTCAAGTTGGAGGGGAATATGTGGATTCTGGCACACTTTAGTTTTCCATCCCTCATATCCCCCTTAACCGATACTCAACTGTCTCCTACAGGATATTTAGTCCCATCAAGCTGTGTTTGTTGTTTATTTACTTTACAAAGTCTGCATACCTGGAAGATAGTTTTAGGTGGGCAGCCATGTTAGTCTGCATTAGAACAGCAGGGCTGGATGCAAATCCTACTGTACACCTAGAAAGTCCACCCTAGCATGTGGAAGCCACATCTTTGACTATGGTATCTGGAGATGAGGAGTCTCCCCCCCACCTCAACTTACGTGTACAGCTGATGCAGGAGCAGAAGGCTAAGGCGACAATGGGAGAAACCCCCAGCTGCCAAGTCACTGCACTGGAGTCACTGGCAAGATACCCAGAGGTGGAGGTGAGGACAGGGAGAGATCTCCAGGGGCCAGAATAGCTGCCCAGGCAGCAAGAATAGGGGTGGCAAGTGTGACAGCCCCCTGAAGCAAAAGCAATGCCAACATGGCCTGTAACAGCCATGAGGAGGCCACCAGTAAAGAGCACACCGTGCAAGGATGAGCGCCCCAGCGTTTGGCAAAGCCCGGCCAGTCCCACCCTGCAGGGACAGACCCATTGGGCTATGAGCAGGAGGAAGGTGGGATCAGATGCACTGGGGAACCCCTGGTTGGGTCAAAGGCTGTTCACTTCTGGCTGGAAGGAGGGCATGGGACGGAGCCTGGGGGAGGGGCGGGCACTACCCCAGGGCAGTTCCTATAAAAGGGGATCTAACAAGCAAGTTGGGGAGGATGTTGGTTGGAGAGTGTGGAGGGAGAGCAGAGAGAAAACCCAAGACAGTGAGAGCGAGCGTAGCCTCACAGGACCTGCCATCCAGCCAGGGGAGAGAGGGGTGTTGGTGCTGTATACCCCCTCCTCCCCAATTCTGAGACTTGCCTTAAGACTCACCTGAGTCTTAGGGGCAGCCTGGAGAATGAGGGCCCTCCCCCGGGCTCCGACATCCAGGACAATGAGCCTGACATATGGGTAGTCTGGTTTTGCTGTATTGTGATTGTCATGGGCCACCCACTTACGTGCTTGACATAGTGATACTGTATTACCTACCAGATTCTTTTTGAATCACAGTTTTCCCCACTGCACATAAACAATTCAAAATCAACTCACCACTTGTATAACTGTGATAGGTTGGTGTGCTTTGATATGCTGTTGCTGTGTAGAAAAAGAGAAAAACTGGAATTAAAATAACAAAGGAATGCTTATATATTTTATTAATACTAATGTGGGATTTCCATCGTAATTTAAAATTCATTCTTCATTAATGTAATCTAACAGTGCAGTTATCTTAATCTGAACAACTATCTACTTCCTAAAATATACACAGAGAAATCTGAGGTGCTTCATTGTTTTTAGCATTGTCGTTTTCACAGCAGGAGTGTGTGTCGCTTGCTATACCAACCATCATGGTACCGTCTACATATAAATCTTGTGGCATCTTAAACATCACAAAATTTTATTCCAGCGTAAGTTTTTGTGGACTAGAGCCTATTTTCCCCAAAAGGTTAGATTTGAACATTATATCATTTACATTTCACTCTGTAATTCCTGCATTTCATGGTTCCTTGAGTCTGTTGTTGATTTTTTTTAATATGTCCTGCATTAAATGTCTGTATACATCCATATGCCTAAATAGTGAGAATCTACGCATTGCATATGAAGAAGCAGGCTCTAGTCCATGAAAGCTATAGACTGGAATTAAATGTTAGTTTTTACAGGGCCACAGGACTCCTATTCATTTCACTGCAAGAGATCAACATATCTATCCCTCTGGGACCATAATCTATCACGCTTTCATACATGAGTCTCTAAATGAATTATTCGTGTTTTTTTGTCATGGCTGAGTCTCTAAATTTTTTATCTAGTCACAGTATCATTTCTATTCAAACATCTGGAGCACAGAGTCATCTAATAATGTAGGCTTGTTTGATTGCATTAATCTATAATAGCTGTAATGTAAATGAAATGGCAGAGACAAATATTCCTTCCAAAGTCATTTATAACCAACTGAAATGATTAGGAAATTCAAGATTACAACTTACATAGCTGAGAAGCACGTGTTGCTGTAAATGAAAGAATAGAATCAAGTCACTTAATGTGAATATGAAAAACTGATCTTATTTTCCAAATTTTGTCAATTTGCTGTTGGGTTTTTGCCCAATTTGATCACCCTAACTTCAGAGTGTTTGTAATCCAGTCAACAGAATCTTTGTTTAAATCCTTCATTTCCATTTTTTAACTGACTCCCCTCAGCTACTGCTTCACGTGTATCCAATAATATTAATTTTTGTTTTCAGCTGTTATGCATGAGTTAAACTTTGACATAAAATATGTGGGACCAGTTAAGATGTAAAAATGTGCTTTTCCTGCAGCTATTGTCCATGTGGATAATAGGCAGGCACAAAGCAGCATTACTTTCATAAAATCATAGAGTTGGAAGGTACCTCCAGGATCATTTAGTTCAACCCCTACACAATGCTGGAAATTCACAACTACCTCCCCCCACACACACACCTAGTGACCCCTGCTCCTTGCCCCAAAGAAAAATGCTTCCTGACCCCAAAGTGGCAATCGGCATTACCCTGAGTGTGTAAGAAGGGGACATAAGAACTAAGCACTGATGTAACCCTTCCTGCCCTCCCTCTCATGATCTGCCCAGGTTCACAGAATCAGCATTGCCGTCAGATGGCCATCTGGCCTCTGCTTAAAAACCTCCAAAGAGGGAGAGCCCACCACCTCCCGAGGAAGCTTGTTCCACTGAGGGACCGCTCTAACTGTCAGGAAGTTCTTTCTAATATTTAACCAAAACCTCTTTTGATTTAATTTCAACCCATTGGTTCTGGTCCAGCCTTCCGGGGCAACAGAAAACAACTCTGCACCATCATCTATATGACAGCCTTCAAGTCCTTGAAGATAGTTATCTTATCACCTCTCAGTCATCTCCTTTCCATGCTAAACATACTGAGCTCCTTCAATCTTTCCTCATAGGACTTGGACTCTGTCACCACCTTCATTGCCCTCCTCTGGACACATTCCAGCTTGTCTAAACCCTTCTTAAATTGTGGTGCCCCAAACTGAACACAATACTCTAGGTGAGGTCTAATCAGAGCAGAGTAGAGTGATACCATCACTTCATGTGATCTGGACATTATACTTCAGTTGATACAGCCCAAAATTGCATTTGCCTTTTTAGCTACCACATCACACTGCTGACTCATATTCAGTGTATGGTCTACTAAAACTCCTAGATCCTTTTCACACATACTACTGCCAAGACAAGTCTCCCTCATCATATAATTATGCATTTTATTTTTTCTACTTAAATGCAGAACTTTCCTTAGGAGAAAAAGTAAATAGCATTTGCTTTTACATTTGCATTTGTCATCATTAGTAGTCATACTTTGATATCACTCAAACACTGTGACAGCACTTGTGGTGTGAACCCAGAAGTGATGCTACATCATTGGTCCAATGCCAATTAACATGCCCTCTCCTCACCCCATGCTCCCATCAGATCCCAGCACTGAGCTGGCAACCCTAATGCATACATATGGTCAGATACAAGTCTGCATCGTCAAACACTGGAACAATAGACAACATTTGTAGATACAGCTCACATCTAACTCTTCACTCTTTACAAAAATAGAACATTTTAGTCACTTTCTCAGTTTCCCCACTCACATTTTAAGAAAAAAAAAACACCCATGGGGCTTAGGAAGTAATCCTAATGAATCAAGGTGCAGTACTTCAGATGTGCAAAACTTGAGTTCAAAGATTATTAAAGGGAGGGCAGTAAAAAAAGTACAGATGGGCAAATATTTGTCTTGGCTTCATTGTATGTTTTGGCGGCAAGATTTAAAGGAGTCTAGGAGGGCTCCTTTAATTGTTAAGTAAACTGGAGGAAGGGTGTGGTTCTTTTTCAGCCTTGCTTAACCAACCTGTACCTGCCAAAAGTCCTTTTCACACAACCCTAATTGATACCGAAGGCCCTTTATTTATTTAGTACATTTATATGCTGCATCTCTAGGTATCTACTCAATCCCCCTTTGATCACTTGATATGCACAACTATGATTTTTTTCCCTCTCCGAGTTCTAGATCTGACGTAACTTAAATCTGAAACTTTGTGCACTGTTTTGGCTGCTTAAATACAAATGGCTGTCATATGGAAGCGTCTTTGTTGCCAAGTAATAGATTCCTCATGCCATACATAGTATCATTTTCTTTCCACCACTTCCAAAATACATATCTGTGATGGCAAAAAGAAAATGGTCAATCTGTGTGAATAGGAACTTTTATACAAATGCCTTGCTCCGTGAAGGCTGCCACCACCAGAAACAATTCCGAGTACCTCTTTTCCATATCCCTGTCTTAATGCTAAGTGAAAGCAGAAGTAAGATAAAACTTACCTTCAGCTGTTTCCAAAAATGGGTAAGAAAATAAGAAGGGGAAAAAAAGAATTAATTGTTTTTAGAAATAGCTATTGTGATATACTACTTCGACAGTAGAACATTATTAACAAAAAAATCTTAAATAAGCACAGGATATCAGATAGAAGTCTTTGGGCAGGATTATGGAATAGCTACTTTTATCCCTACAGAGCTAGATCAAACAAATCAACGTTATTCAAAATGACCTTCACTGTGACGTAGATATGATTTTCATGCAATGCTCCCTCCATCCTCAATAGTTATTAATCTAGAAAACAGTTGTACATATCTGTAACTATAGTTCATTTTCTTCTGTGCAGTCCCACATGGGACTGTGCATGAGCAGGCCTGCCGATGGAGAATTCTTCAATGCTTCTTAGAGCCCATTAGGGGCCATTGCTCATGAGCCACACAGCAACCATTTCCCACCCAAACAGTCATGTGACCTAACGGTGAGCAATGTCCCCTTCCCTCAGTTCTCCTAAGATGTCACAACTCACAACTGTGCTAATCCAGGGAGTTCACAACGGGATAAGGAGGGAGCACAGAAGAACTCTATGAACAATAGTTACAGGTATGTACAACCCTGTTTTCACCTTCGTTCTTCTGTGGAGTCCCACATGGAAGAGTACCAAGCTACACATAATAAGGAGGCGGGGTGAAACTCCAACTCAACATGCCGTCAGGTGCAATTTGTTTTTTTAATTTGCTTTTATTTTAACTCAATTTACAAACATACAAACAACGTTCATATTCTATAATCTTTTATAATCAAAAGCATACATTATAGAATTTACTTAAATTTACTTTTTAATATTTCACTTCTATTCAAATACCTTTATTCTATCCCATCTATCTTCATATCTGATGATATGCAATACCCAAGTCTTTCTGTCATTCTGTGTTTTAATTTAATTTTAATCTTGATTTTCAACTATATAATCATATCCATTCTTCTTGAAATTCTGAAATTGGTCTACTGAGTATAAAAGATGTTAATTTTGCCATTGCTGCAAATTCATTCAGTTTATTCTTCCATTCCTTCAAATCTGGACGTTTCACTGCCTTTCATTTTGCTGCGAATATTATTCTTGCTGCTGTCACCATATACTTAAATAGTTCATTGTATATTTTTGTAACATTGCTTGGTAAGATATTTAATAGCATAATTTTTGGATTCATCTCAAACTTAACTTTTATTATCTTTTGCATTTCTTCATGTATCTCCATCCAATATTTTTCTTGCTTTATTGCACATTCACCACATATGATAAAATGTTGCATCTGTGTTCCGACATTTCCAACACTTTCCCTTATATTACTTGTTTGCTTTTGCTATGTCTTTAAGGATAATATACCATCTATATAACTGACTCATATGTATACTTTCTCCACACTTTTGTGTCCATTTTGTCATACAATTTTTTACTTGGTCTGTTTCAGTGTCATATTGTGAGAACATTTTATAAATGTTTCCCATATAGGTGCCTTAAATCTCCAGTGAAAAGTTGTTTTCTTTCTTAGCTGGCCCCCTTCTTTAGCTATTTGTTCTTTCAATTTTGATATCATTTGATAATATAATAACTAGAGATGGGCATGAACAAAAATATGAACCAAATTTTGGCACGAACAGGGCCAGTTCATGGTTTGTGAACCAGCAGTTCATCAGAGCCCATTTCTGATGAACCACCATGAACTTTTAGGCTGGTTCATTTGGTTCATTTTTGGTTCATCACTGCAGACAGCCTGGCACTGATCAATCAGTTTCCTAGGCAATGGGGGGGGGGGATGGGCTTTCTGCAGACTTTCTACTGTCCAGAAGTGATGCTTTCACAAACCAAATTAACTGGTTCATGAACTGGGACAAGTTCGTGAAAGTTTGTGGTTTGTGAAATATGATGAACCACAAAGCGCATGGTTTGGAATTTTCCCAGTTTGTGCCCATCTCTAATAATAACTACAGAAAGTAGTTAATTTTGTTCGAAGGGAAAGGATGATGTTTTAAAGGGGCAGCTTTGTGAAGTCTCCCTAGTGCTCTGAGTGTCCACATCAGACAGCTTGGAATGCAATTTTGTTTTAAAATTGCCACAAATGAGGTTTGAAAAAATATATGGAAAAACAATAACAACAAAAATTGGAATGTAATGGGCTGGCTATGATAACATCTGGATTGTCCAGAAATACTAAGCATGTGTGGCAATTTCATACTAAGTGGCTAGTTAAAACTAATCATAGTCATTGTGAATACAGAAATCATTCCATACAGTCCTCAACTATTTCACATAATAGTTTCACATCAGATCTCTCTTTCAGATAAACTATGAAAACAATGACAAAGCATCTGTGGAAGCTAACAGTGCAATCTTGAGCCACCCCCCCCCCCCCAAAAGTGCTCTGGGAGCTGACTACAAATTATACTTGTGTATCCTGGACTTGTGCCAGTGTAACTCGCCCTACACCGGCATAGTGGCCTAGTGCCACTCCGCTTGGGCTCTCTGCTGGCGCCCGGCTCTGGCAGCTGGGCACAGACATAACTATGGCATAAGTCCCTGCACCAGCAGGTGGGGCATGACTTACTCAGCTCCCTACGCTGTTTTGGGCTTGGGAACACCCCCAGCAGTGGTAGAAAATTATGCCGCAAAAAATGATAGTGTAGCCCATAGGCACCCATAGGCACCCAATGTGCGTGAAAAGTCAATCCCCCATTCCCAGCCCCGCCCAAGTGGCCCAGCAAAGGATAGGATGCCGACTACCATGGGCACCAACCCGCTCATGCCTCTGTGGTGGCTGAGCTTCCTCGCTCGCACCCAATCAGCTCCCCGGGCACACTTCATAACCTCCAGCCAGGACGCCATGACCCCAGGTAAGTAGGGAGGCAGCTGGAGGCTCTGCCCGTGAGTCTCCTGCCATAGGGGTTTAGAGTGTCAGGCAGGAGTGGGAGCTCACAGTGGCAGGGCAAGAGTGCACAGGAGGGACTTTACTTCCTTGTAGGGCTGCCCTTTCAAACATTCCACACGTGCTCTTTCACACATCCCAACAAATGGTCTCTGGAGCCATGGAAGACTCATTCTCCAACAACACTGCTGGCGTCTGATAAGCCAGGCAGAAGAACGCTGCACGCAAGGCGCAAGGTTGATGCTGAGAGAGGGAGGATGAGGAGTGATGCCATGGGATCTCTGGGGCTCCTCCCCTGCCAGGCCAGACCACTTTCCTTTTTACTGTTTGCCAAGGCAGGGATAGATTTCACAAATCTTGTGTTGGGGATCGGATGACATTCCCCAAAACAGTTTCTCTGGTCCCAGAGGCCATCATTCTACTCTGGGGGCTGTCATTCCAGCACCAGAACATTGCTTCTGAGGTCCACCATGCAGTCCCCTCATATCTTTCCGATGCAGTGATGTATTTCACTGGAGTTGCTACAAGTCAATGGGCATGCATGGCTCTCATCATATCCAACAGGCCTTCCAGCCTTTCCTGTTGTTTCCAATGAGCATTCTAGTCATTCATTTCAGAACCCACCTCCCGCTTGCTAGTTTGGTGTAGTGGTTAAGAGTGGGGGGAGTCTAATCTGGAGAACCGGGTTTGATTCCCCACTCCCCTGCTTGAAGCCAGCTGGGTGACCTTGGGTCAGTCACAGCTCTCCGGAGCTCTCAGCCCCACCCACCTCACAGGCTGATTGTTTTGGGGATAATAACAACATACTTTGTAAACCATTCTGAGTGGGTGTTAAGTTGTCCTGAAGGGTGGTATATAAATCAAATGTTGTTGTTGTTATAAGAAGCTGTCTCTCTAAGACTTGGGGGAGGTGATCCTAAGTGCCGGGAGCTGTAGCTGCATCCCTTTCCAGGTCCCGCTGCCTTTCTGGTCTTACTTTTCAAGTCGGGGGTATGGTTCTCAGAGTGTCAGCGAGGCAGGGCGGGTTGCAAGTGAGCAGTGCTTCAGCTACCAGCTTGGCCCTTACCAGAAATAGGGGTTGGGTGAGTGGGTGGGTGGGCACCCTGTCTGCGCCTTCAGTGTAACTCCCCTCCCACAGGGCAGGGCTCCTTTTGAGGCAGGCGCTTCTGTTTGGGTGTGGTAAGCCTGGTTGCGGGGGTCTTTCTGCCCTGTGCACCCACTCCCTGCAGGGGGAGAGTAACATTAGCAGCTGGTGACAGCAAATGCAGGCTGGTCTGTGAACTGACTATGCCACTCACAGTGCTGTCAATTGCAGCTGCTCTGCAATTGGTGGATTCTTCCAGCCTTGCCAGGACAACTAGGAAGCTTTCCCTCCTAGTTGTGCCTTGCCAGGCTTGGCCACCAGCGTGGCTCTCCCATTAAAGTCATTAGGAAGTGGACAAGTGGCTCTGCACTTATGCAGGCACATGGCTGACAGCCGGCCTCAGAATTGCACTGCACATAATAGATTAACATGGACTTTCTAAATCATACTGATTTTGGCAAGTGCAGTAATAAACCATTTATAGTAAGATTTAATTTTTCACTTCTGCTGGAAATGGTGTTAAGATCTTTCCCATTGGTGAAAGGACTAGAAAACTGGGAAGGAAGAGTACATCTTCAAACTGGTCTATGGGATATGCTAACTTGCAATTTTATATAAAGCACATGGAGAGGGTGGTAGGGACCATATAACTTGTCTTGGCCCATCTATACTGACTCCTAGTTTGTTTCCAGGAACAATTCAAGGCGCTGGTATTGGCTTTTATAGACCTCTATGGCTTGGAATCAGCATATCTGATGGACTACCTATTCTCTTACAAATCTATATGACTGCTTCGGTCATTTTCTGAGGCTCTTGCATCAGATGCTCTTGCCTTCTGAGGTTAAACAGGTGCCAACCTGGGAGAGGGACTTCTTGGTAGTGGCACTAAAACTCTGTAATTCTCTCTCCAGAGAGACTCACCTGTCCCCTTCTGTCCCCATCTTCTTCCAGCAAATAAAGGCACCCCACTCCTGGTTCCCCGCCCCCATGATATCTCCTTCCTGTCCTATGTTTTGTTGTTTTTATGTTTTTGAATGTGTATTTTGGCTTGGTTTTAATGATTTCACATTTGTTTTTATTATATATGTGTAAAATCTGTTAGCTGCCTTGGTAGCCCTGATGATAGCAGAAAAACAGGGAATAAATTTTGTAAATAAAGTAAATAATTTAAACAATAGCATTAGCTATCTATACATCTATACATCATTGTCATGTTTCAACATTATCTTGATTCAATATCAATTCTGTAAAAAACAAATTAAAAACATGTACCTTCTATAGGTTTGTCAGCAATTGCCTCCTTCTCTGCATTGTCTTCTGGCTTTGTGACTACCATGGATGTCAGAGGAGTCACAAATTTATATTTCAGAGACATTTCCAGGGCTTCAGCAGTAAGATTTGTCTTTTCATATCCTGTTGCTGTAGTACTAGATGAAAGAATATTAACAAATACAATTATTTGCCACAAGGTGCTATTATGGCCAATGACAGAGACAGTTAAACAGGATTAGACTGGAGTATATATTAAGTGTCCCAGTGGGAAGCAAAGGAGAGGTAACAGCTCTCTCACCTTCAGAAGATCAGAGAGATCAAACTCTGTTTCTTTCCCTGTTCCCTTATTAAAAAGTTTATAGATATGTATATTCTAAAGAAGGAATGGGAAGTATACAGGCACTGGGTGAAGGCTGCCACATAACATACCATATACAACTACTCTTGCACTTCAGCTGTAATGCAGTGAACATCACATACATAAAAAAATGGTTTTGTGCATGTGTGAGAAACAGGGTGAAAATGCAGAGTGATGTTGCTTGGTGCCTGATGGTAACAGGCACTATCCTCCTATTCTACTTCTGGAACCTGAGCAACTGTATTCTGTATTGCAAATGCATAAACAATGAGGATGCTTGCTGGTGAGTGGCAGGCACTGCTTTTTCTAAGCAACAACATACTGTGGTTCAAGCAGAGGATGGTTGTATGTTGCTAAAAAAAGTACTATGCCGAAGTTCTGGAGTTCTGGTTTCCTGGTGACAAATGAGCATCAATTAAGTGTTTATCATACCTCTGGAAGGCCCTTAGTTACCGTTTTTCCAGAAGCTGTTGAATGGTGAGATAAGCCCAGAGTCTCTCGATATAGTCCCCAAAAATGTACTCTTGGTCTTCGAGAGCTTTAGCTGTTTCTTCAACATCTGCTTGCTCAAAGAAAGTCAGATCATCAAGTGCCTGTTAGGAAGAAAATAATTTTGTCTTTTTAAACAAGACACTTGGCCACTATATCAGAACATAAGAAATGTGCAAATTTTTCTGTGCCAGGTTTATTTTAATAGCTCTGCACTATTTCAGTTAACAAAGAGATCACTTTACAGAACAGAACTGTCTATGACAAACAGAACCCAAATGTGGATTCAACAGCTACGCACATAGGGTTTCTTCTCATATTTAGGAGAAATACTGTATCATTTTCAGGACCCTAGATTTAGTAATGTTGCATATGTCCTACTTAGCTCTCTGAAATAAAATCAACAGGAGAACTGTTTTTATGAACACAACAGGATACGTGAAAATTGTATTTCATTTTAAAATGTTATCTTAGAGTTCAGAAAGCCTTTGAATAGACCTGGTAAAACCTTAGATGGAAGTTGTGTACCCGGCTCAAGTTTGTAGAGTGGCATTTATTATTTATTTATTAAAATATTTATATTCTACCTTTCCTCTTGGCTCGAAGTGGCTTACAATTACCGATTTAAGCAAATGTGTTAGGGTCTGCTTTGGTGTACTGGTTAAGAGTGGCAGGACTCTAATCTGGAGAAGTGGGTTTGATTCCTCACCCACCTCACAGGGTGATTGTTATGAGGATAATAATAACACACTCTCTGAGTGTGGCATTAAGTTGTCCTGAAGGATGGTATACAATCTGAACACTTGTCAGGCTCTGCTGCGGGGGTATCAGAGCCTGGGGAGATGTACCCATCAGGTTTGCCCCTATCTTTCTGCACCAGGCTGTAGGGCAGGCCTCAGACTGGGGAAGGGGGGGTTACAGCACACACACACCCCGCTGCACTGTAGGCTGTTGAAGTACACTTCTTTGCTTGCTCTCTTTCTCTTGCTTTCTGCTTCTGCCAACCGCCACAACACACTCCTCCCTGGCCTGTCCGGTTGGCCTTCTTTTATAAGGTCCTTCCAGAGGGAGTCCCCACCCTTCCCTCAGGCTTCAGCCCATTGCCTCCCTCCACCCCATGTGGGTAGGCTCCTGTCCCATCCCGGGGCCCTCGGGCTGTGCCGCCCCTCCCCCCAATTCCCTTGTGGTCCAATGAAGAGCTGGTCGCAAGGCGGGGCTGGTGGGACCATGCCAAGTGTGGCATGTTCTAGATGGCCCAGTAGCTGTCCCTTCCCCCGTGCCCTGCCTGCTGCTGGTGGCAGGGCCTCGGTGTCTGCCTCTGCATTGGGGCCACACCTTCAGAGGCCATTGGGGCCTGGTTGCTCTGCCCTCTGGCTGGCCAGGACATGCAGTGAGCCCAGCACTGCACTGGAGGTGAGGTCATGGTGCCAGAGGTTTGCAATGCTGCCGTGGCCTGGCCTGCTACTCCGGCTCTGGGGAGGCCTTGGCTGTGCCTGGCAGGCCGGGCACTTCTTTGGGGGCTGGGCCGTGAAGTGGGAGGCCTGTGGTGAGGCTATTACCCAGCCCATCATTCCTTGTTGTGCTTGTGTTCTCAATGGGCCCGCCCAGCTCTAGAGTGGCCTTGGGTGCTCCTGATGTGCCCGCTGGAATGGCTCCGTGTGCTGGAGGGGGTAAGTCCAGGGGGAGGGGCCTCTGAGCCCCTGGACAATGCTATATAAATTGAATGTTATTATTATGTTAAAATGGATTTTGTTCCTCCTGCAATTTCTGCAGCTAGAAAAGCATGGTGCATAATATCATGACAATAACAATTTGACCTGTTCTCACATGCTAAGCTAACATTATGGTCCAATCCAAATTGGGAAGTGTTGAGGAGTTCCAGACCCCTGGGGCCCAGCCCAGCTAAGGGGAAGGGACACAGGCTGCCTGGAAGGTCCTGTTGCAAATAGTACACCAAATAAGCTGCAACCAGCTCCCCACTCTATCCCTAGGCTAAGGAGACAGGGAGCAAAGCTCCAGAGCCTATTATGGAATTAGCCAAAGCAAAGTCTACCTTGCAAGTGAGCTTGCAGGCAGAGTTCAAAGCAAAAGAATATTTGTTTGGTAGGTGGTTCTCAAGCACACACACGGTGAGTTCAACAAGGGTTTTATAACTTTGAGGCTTCAGAGTCCCAAAAACCCACATGAGGTAAAAATATAAAGGTTTATTAATTCAGAGTGCAAGGCCATCACACATAAGACACAAGGTGAGCACACAAAAAAAACCCTACAGCAGTAAGCTCTACATACCACACTGAATTCTTAGAAGGCAAAGCAAGTTGATTTCTCAAGCATAGCAAGTAAAGGTCCCTGGTAAAGGGTCCACAAAATAGCAAAAGCAAAGATGGAGCGTCAGTCCTTCTCATCAAAGAGAGCCAGAAGCAAAGCAAAAGAGCATGGGCAGAGGTCTGAGGTAGACGCTCACCACAAGCTTTTTATTCCATGTTGTTTAACAGCCAATTTATGTTGGTTCAAAGCTGGAACCAGAATGGGCCAGGCCTGAAACCACACCTGCTCCCAGCTTGACTACATCACCTGACAAATGCGAAAAGGGACATGTGGAAAGTCTGCAGCTCATGGCACACAACCCACATCTACAAGTTAATTACCAATTAGCCAGCAAGAACAGCTTATCTTGACTCAAGGACAGAAGCACAAGTAACTTATTGCTAGCAAAAGTGAAAAACCTCTCCAAGGGGGGAGGGAAGTGCTCTAGACAAGGAAGCCTCCAAACCAGCTCTCAAAAGGGCTTCCCATATACTTTTAAACATAGTATTTTTTCTTTACAGGAAGAAATCTTTTTTATGGAAGGTTTGGACAGACAAGGGACTTTTTACCTTAGAACAACTGATAGGCTATGCCTAAGATGATGAGTTTTTGTCATTTTCTCAACTGAGGTCTAAATATGATTTGCCAATGACAATATTTAGAATTGCAACATCTGTTAGTGTTCAATTATGGCCCAGCAGCTTTGACTGCTTTAGAATCTCTCCCACTTTTGAAACTCTTATTGAATCAATACAGAAAATGAAACCTACAATATTCGTATATAAATATCTGATGTCAGTCAAGGGCAGTGAAATCCTAAGGGGGGGCGGGGAAAGTAAATAGGAACCAAACTAAGGCTTGCGACGGCAGAACTGGCTCCTACGTGGGCGTAAATGGCCTTCCGTTGGTGGTGGCACAAGGAGCACCACCGCTGCCGGGCCACCACCACTGTGAGTGACAGGTGGCCAGGCGGAGGCGGAGAAGCGGTGGAGGGGCCCGCGTCGGCACAGGAGGGGGTGGGGCAGAGGGCAGGGCCGGAGTTAGTTCGCTCCCTAAGCTCTTCCAGAAGCGGAAACGCCCAGAGTGGTGCAAAAGAGCTACGCCACGAAAAAACAAGGCATAGCCCATAGGCGCCCATTGAACGGCAAAAACTCGGCCCCCTCTCCAAGCGGCCAGCCCCCACGGCCCGAAGGAGCATAGGATGGGAACTATCATGGGGGCCAATCTGCGTGTGCTCCTGGCGTGGATGAGCCCTCCTCCCTGCACCCAATCACCTGCAGATGCACCCTACAAAATATCCGGCCAGCACTGCCCGTGCTCTCAGGTAAGTGAGCACATGGCTGAAAGCTCTGCCCGTTTGCCATGTGCCATGTGCACTTTGAACACGAGGTGGGAGAGAGGGTGCTCACGGTGGCAGGCACTGAGTGCACTTTGGGGACTTTGCGAGAAAAGTGGGAGAACTTTGCACTCCCGCAAGGGAAGAAGGGCAAAGTCCAGAATGTCTGGCTAACTAACAACAGCCACTCATGTTTCCTTGCAGGTTATCTGACTCTGAAGTTCCAGCTCAGTAAGGAGCGAGGGAGCACTGACAGGTAAGAAGGAGATGGGGCGAAGGCTAACCCGTCTTGCTGATTAGTGCTAACTGCCCCATCACCTGAATTCACCTGACCACTAGCCTCTTCAGGTGAGGCTTGGCAGGGGAGGGGACAATGGTGGCAGCCCCTGCCTGCCCCAGAAGCAGTTGTTCAGAACACTACTCTTGACCAGGTGTTTGTAACTACCTGCTCGTTTCCTCCCTTAAAGGTAAAAGCACCCCAAGGCAGAGTGCATCCTCGCAGATAGTCTTGCATCTGCTAGTCACTGCCGCTGTTGCTCTCTACTATGTGCATCTCCTCAGATGTTGGAGTGTGGGCTTTGCCTCGGCTGTGGACCGAGGCAAAGCCCACATGCATGTTTTTCTCTTACAGGCATGTCCTGAGCATGTCTGCTTCTCTCCCCCCCATAATCCTCTGCGAGTGACATTCGGAATGCAGCCCAAGAAGCAATATCTTTTTTTTCTTTTTTTAAATATATTTATCCAAATTTAATACAAGAAATGATAAAACCATACTGTACAAACAAGAAAGGGATTAAAACTAAGCCATAAAAGACATTATCAAAACCACTCTTGACAAATTTTTAAAAACCCAAGAATTACAATAAATGAGCATTTTAACTTTGTTGCGTGGGGGGAATTACTTCTTTGGCATTTAAAACATCTAAAATTGGTTTCCAGATCTCATTGTATTCAAATAAAGGGACTGCCATATGCAAGTTCCCAAAAAACGGATTATGCATAATCCTACCCATCAGATATTGCTCCCAAATTTTCTGATACCATTTTTTTAGCAATGGGCCTTTGAGGGATTTCCAGTTCCCAGCAATGACCAGATGAGCAGAGGCAACTAATATTGAGACAAGAGTTCTGGTATTCCTATCTAACACAGAGTTGGGCCAAAAATCCAATAGAAGAAATTCTGGGGAGTAAGGCAATGAAAGACCCATCATTGGCTGCGCTGCTGCTTTTCCCTCGCCTGGATGCGAGGGGAGGGTTGTGGCCATTGGCTGGTGTGAGCGGGGTTGTCAGGGGAACTGTGGGTGGGACCTCCCAGGGGCCACTGCATTTCGCCTTGCCACGCTCGGGCACCGGCGGGACTATCCTGCAAAAGTCAATAGGGTGCCATCCAGTGCCGCCCCATTTACACCGGTGCACGAGCGATGGCGCTGCCTGGGGGGTTAGGATTGCACTGTAAATATGACACACAGAGTCTCAAAGATGAATGGAATAATGAACTAGAGCATCCAGTTCTGCCAAAGCAATGGAACAAGGCTTTAAGCCATATACCTGTCACTGCTATGGAACTTAAGGTAAAAGTAAAAGTAGTCCCCTGTGCAAGCACCAAGTCATTACTGACCCATGGGGGGACATCGCATCATGACGTTTTCTTGGCAGACTTTTTATGGGGTGGTTGCCTTCTCCAGTCATCTACACTTTACCCCCAGGAAACTGGGTACTCATTTTACCGACTTTGGAAGGAAGGAAGGCTGAGTCAACCTTGAGCTGGCTACCTGAACCCGGCTTCCACCAGGATCAAACTCAGATAGTGAGCAGAGCTTGGACTGCAGTATTGTAGCTAACCACTCTGTGCCACGGGGCTCTTGCTATGGAACTTAAGCTGCAACCTATTCTGAAAAAAAAATATGTTTAGGATATATTGGATACTACAGCACCTTTTTACTAAAGTATTGTCTATTTGTTAGAGGTGTAATTTACCAGGTGCCTCTCTTAAGCATACGTCTTGGACACTCCGTCATTTCAGCCCTTTGGGAGGAAGTCATTATCCATATTCATTTTGTACTAGAATACTAAATTATTTTTGAGGTGTTAATCTACCGTTAAACTATTTGCCTGTCTCTTGGAACCTAACTGATTGTCAATGGAAATGGTCCCTTCGTACCCTTGCTAAAAGACTTATACTATAACACTGGAAAGACAAAAGCCTACTTCTTGTAATTCATTGGACTGAGGACCTTATAAACTTATCAACATTTGAACATATCGCATATAGACTGCAATTGCATATAGACATTTTTAGGTATTTGAAATCCTCTTATAGAAGTGTACATATAAATTTGCCAATAGTGTTTTTGTTGTCAGCGCTGTTTTTTTGTTTCTTTCTGTTTTTTTGTTTTTCACTAATAAATAAAAATAAAATATATATAATCTTTAAAAAATTAAAAAATATTTATATCTCACCTTTCCTCTTGGCTCAAAGTGGCTTACAATTCCCAATAATAACATTACAATTTAAAGCCTACAAAATAAAACCTCAGATAATGGCCCCCTAAACACGCCTGCAGTTTCTATCTCTTTTAAAAGCCCTGGCAAATAAAAGGTTCTAACCCCGCCCCCAATTCATCAGGAAGCACACTCCACAACATGAGAGCTACAGTAGAAAAGGCACAGGCTCTGGTTGATGCCAGACGGGCTACCTTACGGAGCCAGTAGGACCATAGTTGGCATGCAGGGATATAGAGGAATAGACAGTCCTTTAACTATGTGGGTCCTAGGCTGTAAAAGGCTCTGAGGTCAATGTAGCTGTTTCAAGATGGGGGAGACACAATCCCATCGGCTAGCTCCTGACAGTAACTGGGCTGCTGCATTATGAACTAGCTGCAGTTCCTGTGCTGTCTGGCAGCGTTACAGAAGTTCAACAAGATCAGCATGGCCAGATCACCTGAATCTAAGAAAGGATTTAACCCCTTAAGTCACTTTTTGTTAGCCAATTGAAAAAAAATTAGATCACGTGTCACAATTTTTAAGTTTCAATATAGTCTTAGAATACTGTTAACATGAAGCATGAAAGATTCTTACAGTGCAATCCTAAACAGAGTTACTCCTCGAATAAAATCTACCCCTCTATTTCCAAAAGTAGCAGATAGATCACAATGACATGCAAAAGGGTAAATATTTTTTTGTAGATCAACTGAATTCTCAGCTACACTTTTAGAGTGATGTTTTGAATTCAGCTTCAGCTTTTGTTAGTATGGGATTTCTTTTTACTCTGCAAACTATTTTTCAGATTCAGATCACAAAAATACTTACCCCATGAGCTTTCACTTCTGTAGTAATAACGTTCAGGTCATTGTCTGTGATTCGTCCAGCTACAACAATTTCTGAGCCATCATAAAAGTGCTTAAAACTATTTTGAGTCAAGTCAGAAATGGCATTTTCAGAGTACTCTAATGTCACTTCAGTCAGCAAGGGATTGGCTACTTCATCATAAAAACCCTAGGAAAAAGAAAGGTTATTAGATTAGCTAAATGTGTGATTCAAGGGACCATCTTCCACTTAAATCATAAAATGTAGTGATGAAGAATTATTCTTAAGTCTGCTCCCCTGGTATGTACATCCAGATGCAGACTGCTGTCATACCTGCAGAGGGGAAAAAGAAACTTCCCTTTATCTGTCAAATGTCCGTCCTGTGTGAAAGCAGAAGCCTCTTCAAATTGCGTTATTCTTGGGCACAGTTTATTTTTTGTCGATCTCACCTAGCTGGTCACGCAAATATCTTTGAGGAGAAAGGAAGCGCATCAAAGTGGCTTCACCACAAGTCAAGGCATGCTATTTGGGGTGACAGAATAATATGCTCATATATTTAGATCATGGGCACAGGAAGTCCTCCTATACAACTGCAACAAGTGGGATCTGTTTAAGAGAAACCGCTGTGCCTCAGATTAAATTAATGGGAAGGAATGCCTATGGGTTTCTGTGCCTCAGACACTGAAATCTTTGGGCTGATTTTGCAGGTCCTTGTTTATCCTCTCTGAAACATTTCTGCAGTACTATGGCCTCTTTGATTTCCAGGAAGAACAGAAATTTTTCAGGCCAGAATATTTTTATCACTGCCAGAATATTTTTATCACTGACATCTTTCACTTGCAATGTTTGCACACTGTAGATTTGCAAAGAGGCAGGCTTACCGAAACCGCAAAATTTTCTTGTGAAAAAGCCACAGATTCCAAAAAACCCCACAGCCAGTATCTATTTTGCACATCAGAGAAAAATTACTTGTTGTCTAATATAGGACATAAAGCATAAGGCCTTCACAAAAAAGCCTGTTGAAACAGAACAGTGTTACAAATCCTATGGAAAGTTATCAGTATTGGTGCCCTCTGAACTGCCTTGGGGAAAGTATTTCATAATACAGGGGATTAATTTAGCTACATTTCTCTGGTTTTTTTGTAGATTAATGGGCAAAGGAATTACAACTCTTATTAAAACACATTGCCCTGTCTTTATTTCATGCTGTTCTGGGGCAGAATTCTAAGGAATTCACTCCATGTTATCTTATATTTCATCTTAGCATGAGTAATTTTATTGTATTATATTTGTTTTATATTGGTTTTCTATTTATTATTCAGGTATTAACCATTACACATTTTTGTCCCCCTTTTTTCTTTTTTTTCTCCATTCCAGGTTCATTGTGTTCTAGGTCATGTATGTTTTATTTATGTATTTTATTGATATCACTGTCTGTGATATTTTCATACCACTGAAGAAGGCCTTTGGGCTGAAATGTATCTCTGGTTTTTTTGGTTCTGTACATATGGCAATGAAATGTACTATTATAGCTGGTATTAGTGATTTTATTTTGTTTATATACAATGTTTAGTGCATATGTGCAGAACCATTTGATGCTTTTAATCCAATTTATGTATTTCTAATTGAATTATTAAATTTATACTGGTGCTTTTAATTCCTTTTTAAAGCTATTTTTAACAATTTAATTTTTTTTCTTTTATTCCGACCACCTTGGTTACTCTTGGTTTGCAGGTTTGTTGTTTTCGTTGCCCTTGCCTATTCATTAAAGTCAGGTCAGGTGTTTTAGAAACAGAAGGGTTTTTTAAGGTTGACATTTTAGTCTTCCTGATTTCCAGAAAGGGAGTTGCTTAGTTTTTTTTGGAGGGGGTGGATTAAGCTTCCCTGTTAATGTAGTGAGAATTAATAACATTAGCTAAATAAGGCCTTTTTAAAGAGTTCATATTTCCATTAGAACCACAAATCAGTTAGCCAGCTTTTAGAATAGAAAGTCAGAAAGAATCTGTTTTAAAAACCCTTTTGAATCAAGGCTAGATGTTTGTTTTACAAAATAAAAAACTTTGTCAGGATTGGAAGAAAATGGCCTGTTTAATCTCTGTATGTGAGTGTAGTGCAGCTTAGCTAAGCTTACTCTATGAAAGTAGTACTAGTCAGAACAGGGTCAGAATAAGTGATAGGAGAGATGTCCAGCAGGGCCCTGGGGAAAAGGAGAGGCAGAAGAATAGCAGGTCAGAGGGGAGGGGGACTGCTGGAGGAACTAGAGGAAAGACTCAAGGAAATCACTTCTCTGGTCTCTCCGGAATCTAGCAGCAGCCCGTCTGAGGAGAGACAGGAAGAGATGCTGGAGGTGGTGCAAGAGGAAAAGATGGAAGTGTGCCCCAAGATGCTTCCAGCTCAACTCATTCTCCCTTGGCATCTACGTCTGCTCCTCCTAGACACTCTGTCTGCCCCTCACCCCTGGAATGCTTGCAGCTGCTAGTCACTATGTGTACCCCTACACCTCCATCATCTGAAATCACTTCCAGAGGACAGGTGGTCCCCAATATGAAGAGAATCAGCTGTGTAGGGCCTGGATCAGTTGAGGAAATGACTCTTGACTATTGGGCTTGGGAACCACTTGAAAAAGCACCATCATGCAGAGGGGGAGAGAGCTTGAAAAAGCACCATCATCTCTTCATGGGGAGAGAGAGCTGTTGCCACTTGGCCTTCAGCAAGCCAAGAGCGGAGTCATTCCATGACCACCTCTTACACTCTTTCCTCCAGGTATCCTGTAGAAAAGGGATGCCAAGCATCTCTGAGGGAGATGTTTGGTGTCAGTGGCACTAGTGTGCCAGGGGGCAACAGAAGGTGGGAAAGAGGGTCACTTGCCTCATTTGTGAAATGATCACTCTAGATGGGCAGTCCATGTCCATAGTTGAGAATGTTTGGTTCCGCAGGCTACTCCAAGATGCCTATCTGGTACACAGTACCTGCTCACACCGTGCTGAGCAGGACCATGGTGCCCTCCCTTTACAGGGCTGCCAGGGACTATGTGAAGCTGCAACTGTCCTGTGCTAGTGGGATAACTGTGTCCAGACATCTGGACTTACCCTCAGTCACAGCATGAGTATCTCTCACTGACTGCCCACTGGTGGCAACCAAACAACATTCTGGCTGGAGGTAGGAGAACCAACACTAGATGGAGTGAGATGGGGGGGCACTCGGCAGGTTACTGCCAGGCTTTGCTCCACACCAAGATCCTTGACAAGGCAAAATGCTAGACAACATCTCTGCCACTATTGAAAGGCAATTGTTGTATGGGTAGGCAAGGATGTAGGGTAGTGAAGCCTCAGGAGCTGCAACACCTGCCATCAAGTGCAGCTGAGCCTGACTGATACCCAGACTATTTAGGCTGAGGCTTGCGGAGGCTGCATTGCTGGATAAACCAGTCCACTAGACATAAGCTCTGTACTTCAGGTTGGCCCAGCTCCAAGCCAGCCCAGCAATTGTCCCTACTCCTGAGAAGTCCAGACCTAGAGAAGCCGCACCAGAAGCAGGTCCTGAAAGGCATGCTGGAGCACTGCCTGATTAGGGATGTGGGCTTTTTTGGTGGGTGGAGCATTTGTAAGCCATGAAGAAAGTGCTACCTGGACAAGAGGACAAAGCAGCTTTTCTGTTGCATCCTGTGCCCTCCCCCTCTGGGTAGGGTTCCCCCATGGCTACTCCCCAGATGTCCCTGAATATGGAGGCCATCAGGTAAGCAACCAGCCCCTCCAAAACGTGAGGTTCAAGAGCCAGGATCTGGAAGAGGCAATTGTCAAGGAGTATCTTTCAGAGCCTTGTGAGTTGCCTTCCACCTGTCCTCTGAGCTACTGTACCATGAAAGAGGCAGTCTGGCCAGGCCTTCCTCTTGAGGCTCATAGCTTCTCTTGTACCCTCTGATGAGCATGCAAAGCAAGCTTGTTTTTGCCCATGACTGCAACATTGTCAGCCCACATCATTCTTGCCAGCTCCCCTAGTGAGTTATGCCATTGGTCTTCCTCAAGGTCAACTTGCCTCTCTTCAACTTCCCAGCTCTGGACTGTGAGAGAGAGTGAGGTGAGCACATATACGCACCTCACTTGTGCCTGTATCCTTTCAGTCTGTGTAGGGGAGGTGGGGGAAATTAAAACCTAGGTAGAAAGAAACTGCAGAACAGTTATTCAGTGGGTCCACTTACACTATATCAAATTCACATTGGGATCCCCCTCTCCAAAGAAAACCTCATCTGAAGCACTGAAACGCTAAGCTGGACCTTGGCACAGTTCTGTGCAGAAAATTAACCTACCTAGTACCCAAAATGTTGCTCTTGGCCACTCTCAAAAAGAACAGGGACAAGAAGAGAGCTGTTAGGGAAAGAGTAACATGTGTGTATGTCTCAAATGTAAAAACAGGCAGAAGTAAAACCCACAGAAGCACCTAAAATGAAGCTCAAGCTAATAATGCATGCTGATGTAATCAGTGGGGTTTTTTTGTTTCTTCTTTACAGGGTTGTAGGGAGGGAATAGGAGCACCAGTGATGAAGACAGCTGCAGCTTTTCTTTAGGCTCATCAGAAATAGTGAGTGGTATTATAGGCTACAGATTGCAGAAAGAAGAAAAAGTGGGTGAGTGCCCCCCCCCAAACCCTCCTTCTTGCTTTCTAAGGCCTTCCTTGGGATGTTACTAACTTACTGTCTTTCTGTCTCTTGCTGTTGCCAGGTCTGACTACCTATGGTACTATGTACTGGCTTACCAGGTTGGTTCTGCTGGTACTTTCTGGTTTGATCTTGGTTGGTTCTGTTGTGTTAGTACATTGGACCTAGGTTCTACCTGACTTCTGTGAGTGGTACTGGTTCTGTTGGACGTGCAGCTTGCAACAGTGTCCCTTGCTTTATTTTGGTTCTGCTGGGATCTTCTGGTTTCGCATAAATTCTACTGGGATTTTTTGACTTCCGGTTTGGGATCCATGGAGGTCTAACGCAGCTCAAAGTGCTGAGCTGACCGGGCAGCCGTTTTAACGGCTGGCGGGGCAAATCAAGCTCGCGGCCAACTGTTCTCAGGCGGAGAACAGGCATAGAACGCTCAAGAACCTCAGGGCGCGTTGATCTCGGGCGAGGGGGGGTCCTGCGCAATGGACTCTCTCCCGTCCCTTGAGGTCCCACCTGAAGACAGGTTGGCTAAAATCTCTGCGGCAGTCCTGGAGCCAATGCGGTTGGCATAAGACCCCCATGCCCAAGCTTCAACAGGGGCAAGAAGAGCTGATGGAATTTTGAGATTGAAACAGCGATTACAACCCGCGAAAAGTGCTGGAGAAGGTAAAGATCACTATCTCTTGAAACGGGACAAATTACTTAAAACAAGGAAGCATTAAAGTAGACTTTTAAACTGCAACAGATTGATTATAAGGAAGGGAGGATCCGGCAAGAACTATATTAGAAAAAAGATTAAATTAAAAGGAGTTATAGAAGAAATTGGACTATTGTTTTGCATACCTGTGGTTGCAAGGAGATATCAGGCTGTGAGAAAGCTTTAACATCGCGAGAACTGTTTGTGGGAAGTCGGGAAACAGGAAGTGCGTAACAGTGATAGAGTTGCTGGAGAGGAGCGGCCCTTGCCGGAAGACAGGAAGAAGGGAATCGCCATCTTTGAAAGGGGAAGAGCTGCTGCTTCAGCGGAAGAGGAAGTAAGCCATATTGGATTACAAAAACCATAGAGGAACCATAGAGAAAAGACGCCCGACATTTTGGACTCTTTAAACGCTTTTTTTTGCAAAAAGACCGGGACATTTAAAATAAAAGGACACTAAGCCAAGCGCCACGGAGTTAAGGAAGCAAGCGGATTTGTGGGAGCGAGGTAAAGCGAGCCCCACGATGTCGAAAAAAGAGTGGCAATCGGCCATAGAGAACTTAGATAAAAAGCTCTTAGAATTGATTAAAGAACTCAGAGATATGAAACCTGAGCTGGTGAAAGAGGTTAAAGAGGTTAAAGAGACAGTAAAGAATGAGCTGGCAGAAGTGAAGAAGGGAATGGAAACAATACAAAATGACCTGCAGGCGACACAGCAAAGAGTCAATGTAGTGGAAAATGCGGTGGAGAACCTTGCAGACACGCAACGAACAGAGATGAGGGTGATGAGGGGAAGAATGGCAGTTGCGGAGAGCAAGCATATGGAGAAGCAGCTGAGGTTTCGCGGCTTGCTGGAGATAGAAGGAAAGACGGCCCAAGAACAGATTACCGAGGTGTTAGCTGAATACCTGGGAAAGGAGGAGGAGGAAACTGTGGCTATCCTAGATGTGTTGTATCGAATAAATTCAAGATTTGCGACCCAGAGGAAATTACCAAGAGACGTGATTGTGCAATTTACGACTAGAAATATAAGAGAAATGATTGTGAGCAAACAATTTCAAGAACCATTGGAGGTTGATGGCAAGACGGTTATTATTATGAAGGAGGTACCCAGATCAGTGTTGCTAGATCGGAAAAAATACAAAGCTTTAATCCAGATTCTGAAGGACATGAAAATAAGGTATAGATGAGAACTACCGGAAGGAATATCCTTTGAATTTGGAGGAGCGAAAAAGCGCATCAGATCTGAATTAGAAATGGAAAAGTTTTTGAGGGACAATGAAAAGGACTTACCAGCAACAAGGTTATGAATATGGAGTGTAAAGTTTTATCTTGGAATGTAAATGGACTTAATTCACCGAATAAGAGAAAAAGTATTTTCCACTGGCTATTAAAACAGAAATGTGATATTGTGTGTTTGCAAGAGACTCATATTAGAAACCAGGATGTAAAATATCTTAAATTGAATAAATTGGGCAATGACTATGTAACGGCCTCAAAGAAGAAAAAAAGGGGAGTGGTACTGTATATAAAAGAGGAGCTACAGCCAAAACTAGTGATGAGAGATGCGGAAGCCAGATTTATAGCAGTGGAATGTACATGGAATTTAAAGAGAGTGTTGGTGATTGGAATTTATGCACCTAATGGAGCAAAAGAAAGCTTTTTTGAGGACTTGAGGAAGCAATTAGATGAACTTTCTTATGACCAAATAATTCTTGCAGGAGACTTCAATGGAGTTACAAATTTGGAATTGGATAAAAAATCAGCAACTGTACAAAAGAAAAGAGGACTATTACCAAAGACTTTTTTTGCACTAACGCAACAGGAAACCTTGGATGATGTATGGAGAAGACAGAATCCAAAAGGTAGACAATATACGTTTTTCTCCGCGAGACATTCTACGTTATCACGAATTGATATGATCTGGGCCTCAAAAGACTTAGCGCTTTGGACTAAGGATGTGGAAATAATGCCTATGGTAGGCTCAGATCATAATCCAATTATGTGGAAGTTTGGAAAAAGAACTAAAAGGAAAGGATGGAGAATAAATGAGGACTTGTTACAAGAGGGAGAAAATATGGAGATGTTGAGAAAGGAAACTACGTTCTTCATACAACATAACATGAACAGAGAAGTACCAACCAATAAGGTTTGGGATACCTACAAAGCAGTAATTAGAGGCATACTAATGGACTTAAATGGAAGAGCCAGGAAAAAAAGAGAGGAGAAGAGACAGGAGATTATGGAGAAAATAAAAGCCAAAGAAATACAACTAAAGAAAAGACCAGGGAAAAAGAAAATATACCAGGATATTAAAATCCTTCAAGAACAGCTGACGGCAATGAATAATAAAAAACTGGAATGGAATCTTAAGAGAATGAACCAAAAGTCGTTTGAAGGTGCAAATAAACCTGGGAAATACCTGGCGTGGCAACTGAAGAAGAGAAAGGAGAAGAAGACAATAAATAAAATATGTGAAGACAATAAAGTACATCCGGAACAGACGGCTATTAGTAGAGCCTTTTACAAATTTTATGCTAAATTGTATAACAAAAAAGAAGTGAACAAAGACTCAATATCGACATATCTGGGGAAAATGAAGCTCCCAGTAATTTCGGAAGGATGGAGAGACAAATTGAATAGCGAAGTAACGGAGGAAGAGATAAAGAAAGCAATACAGTCAACAAATTTGGGAAAGGCGCCAGGACCTGATGGAATTACAGCCAAATTTTACAAGGTACTGGCCAATGAACTGGTGCCATTCCTAAAAGAAGTGATCAATGGTGTTTTGAAGGATCAAAGGATTCCAGATACTTGGAGTGAAGCCAATATATCATTGATCCCTAAAGAAGGACAGGATTTGACTAATGTTAAAAACTACAGACCTATTTCATTACTTAATAATGATTACAAAATCTTTGCGAAGATATTGGCGGAAAGAGTAAAGGGATGGCTTTCCGAAGTTATTGAGGAGGAACAAGCAGGTTTTTTACCAAACAGACAAATCAAAGATAACTTAAGGACAGTTATAAATGCTATTGAATATTATGACAAGCGTTGTGACAAGGAGGTTGGTTTCTTCTTTGTGGACGCTGAAAAGGCATTTGACAATTTGAACTGGGACTTTATGTTTGCCACCATGGAACAGCTACAAATGGGGGAAAGATTCATAAGAGCAGTGAAAGAAATTTATAGAGACCAGAGTCCAGCAATTGTGGTGAATGATGAGGTGACTAAGAAATTGACTATAGGTAAAGGTACAAGACAAGGTTGCCCGTTGTCTCCACTGTTGTTTATTTTGGTTTTGGAAATATTGATGATATAGATTCGAGAAGATAATGCAATCCGTGGAATAAAAATAAAAGACTTTTCCTATAAGGTCAGAGCATTTGCGGATGACATAATGTTAATTGTGGAAGATCCAATTGAGAATATGCCAAAGGTAATAGAGAAAATTAAGGAATTTGGAGACCTGGCAGGATTCTATGTAAAGAAAAAGAAGTCAAAGATATTATGTAAGAATATGACCAAACAAAAACAACAGTTATTAATGGAAATAACAGACTGTGAAGTAACAAGTAAGGTGAAATATCTGGGAATTGAACTGACTGCAAAGAATATAGATCTATTCAAGAATAACTATGAAAAATTGTGGACTCAGATAGAGCAAGATTTGATTAAATGGAATAGATTGAATTTGTCATGGTTGGGAAGAATTGCAGTAGTTAAGATGAATGTGTTGCCATGTTTCTGTTACAAACAATACCAATCATCCGGGACTCTAAGCAGTTTGAAAAATGGCAGAGGAAAATATCGGACTTTGTCTGGGCAGGCAAGAAGCCTCGAGTAAAAATGAAAGTACTACAAGATGCAAAAGAGAGAGGTGGAATGCAACTGCCCAATCTAAGACTCTACTATGATGCAATTTGTTTGGTGTGGCTGAAAGACTGGATGATGCTGAAAAACCGCAAATTACTGGCCTTAGAGGGATATAAAAAAATATTTGGATGGCACGCATATCTGTGGTATGACAAAGTAAAAGCAGACTCTATGTTTTTACACCATTATATTCGGAGAAGCCTCTTCACAATTTGGAAGAAGTATAGAGATTACCTACAGGAAGGAATTCCCTCCTGGGTGGTTCCTTACGAAGTAATAGATCCGAGAACTGTCGATAATGAACAACAGCGCTTAACGTACAAGGAGATAATACGAATAGAACTTTCTAAACTAAGAATAAAGACGCAAGATGAGTTGTCTCCAAGTTACGATTGGTTTCAATATAGACAGATTAGAGATCTCTACAATTCGGACTGTGCGAAGGGAGGGGTAAGAATGGAGAATTCGGAATTAGGGGAGGTAATTCTACAAGAGGATAAAAAGGAAATTTCTAAGACTTATAAAGTGTTGTTAAAATGGTACACAGAAGATGAGATAGTCAAAGTGCAAATGGTGAAGTGGGCTAAAAATTTTAATAAAGAAATAACAATGGAGGCGTGGGAATACTTGTGGAAAAACACATTGAAGATCACGACATGTACTAATATTAAAGAGAATGTCTACAAAATGATTTATCGTTGGTACTTGACACCAAAGAAAATTGCGTTAGGGAATTTGAACATGTCTAATAAATGCTGGAAATGTAAAAAGCATGAAGGATCGTTGTACCACATGTGGTGGACTTGTGAGGTAGCTAGGCAGTACTGGGGGGAAATAATAAGAGTGATAAGTGAGATTTTACAATTTCAAGTTAATAAGAACCCAGAACTCCTGCTACTGAACTTGGGAATGGAGGACATTCCAGCACAACACAGGACATTGTTATTTTACATGACAGCAGCTGCTAGACTTTTGTATGCGCAAAAGTGGAAAGTACAAGAAGTGCCAACTATCGAGGACTGGATTTACAAATTGCTGTATATGGCGGAAATGGACAAAATGACAAGGAAACTGAGGGATCTTGATCCAGGACAGTTCAATATGGATTGGGAGAAGTTGAAACAATATTTGGTGAAAAAATGGGAGGTGGGAGGAGAACTGTGGCAGTTTGAAAATTACTGAAATACAACAAAAGAAGAGGGAAGTGACTTTACCCGGGGGGAGGAAAGTTAACAGAGAATTTCTAAGCAATTATATTATCTGACTATTAAATATAGTATTAAGTAATAGAGGTGTTATTATAATAATTATAAAGAATTATAAGGATAGAAATTAATTAGTTTTATTTCTGGCAGATAACTGTTTAACGGAGAAATTATATAATTAAAATAGAATGAATATAAGAAAGGTGGAAAGAAATATATAGTAATATACAGAATATGAGTTAAATTGTTTAACCTGTGCCGAATGTGTATTGTGTTCATAGAAGTACTCAGAAATATGCAGTGTATGGGTCAAATTGTTTGATCATTGCCGGCAGATAATTGTATAATGGAGAAATTATATAATTAAAATATAATGAACATAAGATAGGCAGAAGGAAGTAAAGAGTAACATATAGAGTATAGGTTAAATTGATTGACTTATGTTGAATGTATATTATGTTTATAGAAGTACTTAAAGTCATGTAGAATGTGAGACAAATTGTTTGTCCCATATTGATGAGACTAGAATGTGTAAGATAGAGTATAGAATACAAAAAATAGATAAATGATTATTATTATTAAAGGTTATATGCCAGGAATGTAATGTCTAGTTGATAAGTTAAGTGGGAAAGGGAACAGTGATAGCACGGTGTTACAATAGATAAGCTTAGAAGAGAGTGAAAGTATATGTTTATTAGAATAAAATAAGTATGAAATGAGTAGGAGGAAAATGGATAAGGGGTTGGAAAACTGTTGGAAGTCAACAAAAGGGGGGGAAAGGGAGGGGGTTAGAACTGGAATATTTAAAGGAAATGGATTGTAATGAGTATAATACTGATCGATTTCTAATCCAATAAAAAATTTTCAAAAAAAAAAATTCTACTGGGATTTTTTGGTTTGATGTTGGTTCTGTTGGGATTTGTTGTTTCTGTTTGCAATGGAGGCTCAGTGGTTGCTCTTGTGTGTTTGGCTAAGGTTTCTGTCACTGTGCCCTGGAAACAACGGAGAGTAGCCGGGGGCATCTTGTTCAGGGCACATAGGATTAGCCTGCTTGTTCTAATTTTCTTGAAACATGAGGGGTCTGTACTGGACAAGTAGGACTAGGTTCCCTGCAATTTTGGTGTAGTTTGCTTGAAAAACAACCCCTCCACCCTGCCCCTGCCCCCACTCAAAAGATTCCCCTATAGGAATAATGAAGCCAAATGTATTTGGATTCTTGAATAAAACCTGAATCAGAATACTAAATCAGTATTTTTGGACCTGAATATTGGGAATACCAATATTTATCAGGTTCCCAATACCTGAATCTGAAAAATACCATATATATTTTTAGTGCACACCCCTAATATGACCCCAGAGGGTTTTCAAAGCAAGAAACAAACATAGGTGGTTTGCCATTGCCTGCTTCTGTGTAGCAACCCTGGACTCCCCTGGTGGTTTCCCATCCAAGTACTAACCAGGGGTGATCCTGATTACCTTCTGAGATCTGACAAGATCAGACTAGCTTGGGCCATCCAGTTCTCAGTGTATCACAGTAACCCCTGTTCTTATACAGTGCAAAATACTTTGTATCTCCATCTAGTCATAACAATTGAAATAACTATTTTATTTTCAATTATCTTAAAATAGAGAAATAGTTCATCACAAACATTAGAGTAAATAATACTTTTACATGATTATCATTCTACCTGTAACTGCAGGGCTGAATCAGAGTCTTCATAGATGCGACGAGCCAATCCGTTGTTTTCTTTTGCCAGCTTGTCTAAAAATGCATAGTCAACATCATAACCAAACCCAAGATTGTATAAGGGATATTTTCCTTGGATTGCATTTTGAACATTGTCATGAATTCTTTGTAAACCTGCACAGAACACACAAAGCAATTAGTCTGTTCAATCCACTTTACCATAAACGGGGGAAGGAAGAATGTCCAAAATGATTAAATTTGCTATTTTAAAAAATACATGTTCAAAACAACACCACAAACAAAGCGCTTAAAAGCAAACTGAAAAGAGGTTTTCCAGAAGACTATCCCAGACCACAATGGTGATTAGGTCTGTCCTACACAGAAGTAAGAGAAGCTATTTATTTAAAGGGGGGAAATCTATTCTTCCTCTCATCTCTCGCTTCTGAGAAGGGTAACAGTCAAGTAAAATATTTATCAATCTAGTTACAGCTCAAATTAATTTAGAAACAGGTAGGAGAAAAACACAGCTTGCCCCATCCTAAGACCACAACACAACGAGTCAATGCCAATATGCTGCTAGCACTGGTAGTTGGCATCCTATTGGCCATTCTGCAGTGGGTAAACAACTGACAGTAACATCCTTTATTGTTAGTTAATATTTTACAATAGGCTGAATCTGATTAGATTGGCAGCAGTTGGCCCAGTGATGCCCCCTTCCTTCCCTGCCAAGTAGATTTTGTGAGTAATCAGTACTCTAATTTAGGATGCCATCCATCTGCAAAGCACAGTTCTATGAGGTACTGGTTCTTGATTTGGTGCTCTAGTTCTCAGGGAAAAGAACATCTGGAAATACCCTATGGCACCACAGTAATGAAGAGCTGCTGTAGCACAGTGCTTAAGTGGTTCAGCTATGAATCAACACTCTACTAGTTCATATCCCACTATTGCCATGAGCTCAGTAGTTGGCCTTGGGTAAGCCACTCCTCTCAGCCCCAGCTCCCCAGCTGTATTGTGGGGATAGCAAGCAACAACACTAACTTGTTCACTGCTCTGGGTGAGGCATTAATCAGTCTAGAAGAGTGGTAGATAAGCACAGTTATTACTATTATTTATTATTAGTAAGGGTTGTTATTTGGTCTAACAAATCATAGTATTTGGGAGTGGAGTATTATGGAGTATTTTTCACAGCATAGCAATCATGGCACAAACACTTACTTCCATCAGGATGCCCATCTGTTAACATGATAATTAAGGAAGCACTTCTTTCAGGCACAGTTCCATTTTTGTGAGCTATATTCAGCATTTCAATTCCAGTCAGTAAACCGTCGTTAAGATTTGTTGCTGCAATACAGAAACAATGGTCCCTTATGCAATATTAAGAATGACAAGGGACAAATACCTATTTCATCTGATTACCTTTTGACAATTCATGCATAGTACTTACATCCCCCAGCAATAATTGTCTCAATAAATTGCTTTGTTTCATTCACATTCTCAGGGGTAGCTTTGACTAAAGTATCTTTCCATGTGGAAACTCTGCTTTCAAACAGTATCAAATTAAAGTGATCATCTTCTTTTAAATCTTCAACTATTTTTATTAGTGCATCCCTTGTCTAAAATAAAGGAAATTGATTACAGTTAATGAAATCTGGATACATAGGAGGGAGGGAGGAATATAAAGAAACAAGTTTTAACTTTATGTAATAGCATGTTACTACATTTTACTGTGTCTGAACTTGAAGCCATGACAATGGAAGAAACATCTTAGAACAACAGAAGAAACATGCCTGGAGTAGGAGTTATGCTGCCAGACCTCCTAAACTGTGAACAAACAGAGGGGTCTGTGGGGTCATACACTCCTTCCTCTCCTTTTGTACATGAATTATTCCCTATCTTTACTATTTGGATCTAACTATGGGTTGTGTTATAATTGCACCTACCATTTCACTAAGCATAAGAAACTCAAACTGCACATTTCAACCCAAGCTGATTCCACATGTTGGGTTTTCCATGTCTCAGCTTCTAAAAGTGGAATGTTCTACCACATGCATTTTCTGAATGTGTAGATATAAGCATTTACATAGTATTTTTAATTTTTATTTACTTTAGTTTTTTATTCCGCCCTCCCCGCACGTAAACTACATAGTAGAAATACCCTGGTTCAGATGTCCCTCTAGTCAACTCAAGAAACAGATTAACTTTCTTAAAATGTTACTAGAGCTGTTTTAGAGTTTAGTTACCTGCTTAATTTTCCGTCCATACATAGAGCCACTAACATCTATTACAAAGGCCACATTCTTAGGCAAATATGTAAGATTTTTTGGTGCAAAGAAGTGTACAAAATACCCACTGACAATCTGAAAAACAGAGAAATTTATTTGAAACAGTGATACCACTGTAGTGCAACATTGTAAGCAGCACACATTACAATACCACGTAACAAGTAAAAACTACGATCTTAACAATAATCACAACCAGCACTTGCCACAAGTGAATCATAATTGTTACAATGTAATTCTTTACAAACAGCAAAGCCCCTCACAATAACTAATTTTGAGAAGGTATCTGAAAAAGAATATCCCTGCATAACCTGTAGAATCTGTGAAGGGATGCTGGACCTCCTCTGAAGTTATTCAGAGTCATACATAAAAAGCAAATGTTGTCTTGAAGAATTAAACCTGCCTATATGAAGACAACAAAAGAAACAGCTCCTACTAGGAACTCGGTGCATGGCCTTTTATTGGAAGGTACAAATTGGTCAGGTACAAATGCCAATATAATTATGCATGGTGGTGGAGAGTGCCTTCAACTCATTGCTGACTTATGGAAACCCCTGGCAGGGTTTTCATGACAAGAAATTAACAGAAGTTATTTGCCATTGCCTGCCTCTGTAACCTTGATCTTCATTGGAGGTCTCCCATCCAATTACTAACCAAGGCCAACCCTGCTTAGTTTCTGAGATCTGATGAGATCACGCTCATATAGGCTATCCAGGTCAGGGTATAATTAAGCTTATCTATCAGTATATTGAATAGAGGTTGCAAATAATTGAATTTACCTGTAAGTTATTTGGAGAATCTCTGTTCACATCATACTTTATAACAAAATCTCCATGCAATAGAGAGGTTGTACAATTGTCACAGGTTCGTTGTTGATCAATGGTGGGACTGAATGAGACATGGCCCTTAAAGAATAAGAATTTATTCCCTTAAATGAATGCAAAATGTTAACCATTTAGAAGATTCTGTATTAATTTTGAAACCCAGGGAACTCCAGTTTTCCTCATTTTTACTGATTTTGTTCAACATTTAAATAAATTAAATTAGTTTGGTTTCTGGATGGAAATCAATGGTACCCATCAATGGTTACTAGCCATAGCAACTAAAGGGAACCCCCAATTTGTTGCATTAGGATTTATTCTTTTAGAATTTTCTGCTTGACTATAGAGCAGAATAATATATTAATACCAATAAAATTATTATTCTTGATACGATATTATATTATAGTATAATGTAAAAACAAAATCAGTCAGGAAATGTGATCTGAAAACAATGAGGCAGTTTTAAAAAGAAAGAACTGTGGGGAAAAGAGCAGGTGGTGGGGCAAATATTTTTTTATTTTAAGCAACTGTAAAACCTATTAGTTTCAACTGCCTTCAAACGTGTGCTCAGATCAGATAAATAGATTATTACAAGACATACTTTTTTTCCTGAGAAAGACTTTTTTACAACCGGTAACAAGTCATTGTTGATGAATGTTCCTTCTACTTCAAGACTGCTGATACCCTGGGGCTCAAATATGTGTGCATCAATCTAGAATGGGGAAAAGAAATTATGCTGAAATCACAATATAAGGTAGGACCACTGCATGGACAATAATAGCAACATAATAATAATAACATTCGATTTATATACCACCCTTCAGGACAACTTAACACCCACTCAGAGTGGTTTACAAAGTATGTCATTATTATCCCCACAACAATCACCTTATGAGGTGGGTGGGGCTGAGAGAGCTCCTAGAAGCTGTGACTGACCCAAGGTCACCCAGATGGCTTCAAGTGGAGAAGTGGGGAATCAAACCTGGTTCTCTAGATTAGAGTCCAACACTCTTAACCACTACACCACTCTTAACCACTACACCAACAAAAATACATAGGTAAAAAAAAGGTTGCTTGCCTAATGGTTTTATAAACATGCATCAGATTCAATTACCAGAAGCAGATCTTTGTTCCAATAAAACAGTCACTAAAAATTCAGAAGATTTATGTAAACTGTAGCAGTTTGAAGATTTGCTGCTAGGTAAAAAACAGAACAACTCATGCATGCACAAAGCTGTATTCAGACATCATGATATTTGATTGAATGGCACTTGTTATGATGTCTTGATGTGCACCTACCAACCAACTGGTTTTCTAGGGGTGCTAAAACACAAACCTTAATTAGTTTGTAATTGGCTTGTACTAATTAAGAAATTCAGAAGTTTTTTTTTCCTTCATTTTTTCATTGTATTGATGTCTTTGTTTACATAGCCATACATAGTCACTTCCATTACATTAACATAATCCTACATCAATACAACCTTTTCCCCTTTATGTTACCCTCCCTCCCCTCCCGTAAGTGACCAATTGGAAAATAATACTTTATACTTGCAACCATAAGCATACCCTTTGGATTTTGTCAAATATATCTTTGTTGGCTCCCCCTTCCCTTACCCAATTTATATACCCAAGCCATTTCTTCCATATCTCTAATATATTATCCTCCCATGTCTTTTCTTGTTTTAATATGGACAGAATGTCTGATTGGATCATTTGATATAGATACAGGTTCCATCTACCCATAGTCCACTTTGCCGCATCCTTCCAGCCATAAGCTATGACTGCATGTGCAGCAATGATCATTGTTTTAAACAACTCCTGTTTAGACTTATCTACTTTATTATTCCCAAGAACTCCCATAAACAATACCTTCCCTGTCAATTCTAATTTAAGTTTACATAAATCCTCCATCTTTTCCAGAACCATTTGCCAAAATTCAGTTACTTTAGGACATTCCCACCAAAGATGAACATAATATCCCTTTATCTTCTTGCAATGCCAACAATTTGAATTCATTCCCTTAATCATATAGGACAATTGGGAAGGTGTCCTATACCATTTCAATATTAATTTCATCTCCAATTCTCTAAATTTTTCTATTTTTATTTCCAATATTCCTTTCATTAGTCTATCTCCTGTACTGTCAAATTCACCTCTCTTTCCCACTTAGTTTGTATTATCCCAGTCATGTAATCTTTGTCTTTATTCATTAAGTTGTATATCTTCCTTGCAATACCCTTCTTATTACCCTCTTTAATACAATATATTTTTTCGAGCGGAGTATCCTCCTTATTTAGTATTCTACAATGCCTTCTCTGTTTCAAAATATTATATAAAGCCATGATCCTTAGCCAATATTGTTCTCCCACTTTCCCTAATACTTCTTGTACTGGGTATCAATATCCCCTGAGTATTGTATAAATCCTTCACTCTGAAATAACCGTTTTCCTTTAACTTTTTCCAGAATGTTTTCTCAACATTTTTAAATTCCTCACTTAATGATTCTAGTGGGGTCCATTTGGAAAGTCTTGGCATCCAATTAGTTTGCAGTTTCCCCCAGACTTTTAATGCTGTTTGTCTTGGGCCTATTGTATTTTTAATTTCATTCTTCACCTTGTGTGTAAATATTCCAAATTTGCCTGCTCCTCTATTTAAAGTGTCCTCCCATCTCACCCATTTATCCAAGCCTTTTCCATCAATTTCCATCAACATCCTTATTTGGAATGCTTCATAATAGCTTTCCAATTGTGGCATACCCCATCCTAAATCTTCTTGTGGTGAGTATATCACCTTTCTCAAAATTCTAGCTTTTTTCTTCCCAAACACCCAATTTTTTATTTCTTGATCCCATGTAACTAATCGTTTTGGGGGGATCCACTCTGGTAGTACCTGAAATAGGTATAACATCTTAGGAATTATAAACATTTTAATTGCCCTCATCTTTCCTAAAACATTTAAATATCTTTTACTCCAGTGGTTTAAATTTCTTTGTATCTTTCTCCATATTATTTTATAATTTGTCCCCACCAAATTTTTAATATTCTTTGTTATTATTATTCCCAAATATTTTAATCTCTTAATTCCTAATTTCATACCTGTTAATTTTGCTATTTCTTTTTGTTCCTTCGAATCTATCTTTCTAAACATTATTTCTGATTTCTTAATGTTTATCCCTAAACCTGAATATGCTTTAAAATCCTCTAAAATAATAATTAATTCTCTCAAAGCTTCCAGAGGGTTCCCTAACACTAATAATATGTCGTCTGCATATAAATTTAGTTTAATTTCCTCCTTCCCTACCCTGTACCCTTTAATTCTAATACTGTTCCTAATTCTATCAGCTAAGGGCCCCATAGTTAGAACAAACAACATTGGGGATAGAGGACATCCCTGTTTCACTCCTCTCTGTATCAGTACTTCCTTAGTATGATCATCATTAACTTTAATCATAGCTTTCCCTTCCCTATAAATTTCCTTTAATGCATTCAAAAAGGGGCCTTCAAAACCGTATTTATTTAGTACTTGAAATAAATACCCATGATTTAACGTATCAAATGCCTTATAAACATCCAATTTCAAAAGGGCAAACCTTCCCTCAGTTTTTCCATGATATAAAGTATTAATCACATTCCTTATAGGGTGACCAATATATCTCCCCTTTAAAAAGCCATATTGATCCTCTCCTACTAGACTTGGAAGTATTTTCTCAAGTCTATTTGCTAATATTTTTGCAAAAATTGTATAGTTCTGATTTGCCAGACTAATAGGCCTATAAGAGTACATTTTTTAAAAAGTAGCATGACCACTTTTAGCCGCATGAACAGAGCAACTGAACAACCTTGCTATTCCCGCAGCATGTGTCTATTAATCTAGTACATATTTTATCCTGCCTTTGCACCAAGAAGCTCAGAGCAGCATGTTTTTCTCTGTCTGTCTGTCTGTCTGTCTGTCTGTCTGTCTACCCTCCCTGCAAGCAGGCTCAGAGAAAATTCACAACACAGACATACATAAAATCTTCCTCATTATCGTTCAGTTCTTCATATCACACCTTTGCCCTCCTCCAAGACCTCTCTTCATGTCCACCGCCCTGTTAGCAATGATTTGGAAAACTTAACTGTACAGTTCAAGAGTCTTCCAAAGGCAAATTTAAAGGGCAGCAGAGCAAAAAAAATCTGTTGCTCATAGATTTTTTGTCATTAGTAATAGGCCATCACAAGATAAGAAAAACAAGTTTCATATAAAAACAGTTACATCCAGCATCACAGTCAGAAAAATCCTAGCAGATCCAAAATGAAACAAGGGCCATTGTGGCAAGTGAAACACTGTAGCAAGCTCAATAGAACCAGTGTCACTCACAGAAGTCAGGCCAAACCCAGGGCCAATGTGGTAACAGAACACAATCAAGTACTAACATCAACTATCCAGCAGAACCACAAACCTGGCACAAGCACAACTAGCCAAGTAAGCACACACACAGTAACACTATAAGATCCCTACCCCTCTCCCAAGGAAGACCTCAGAAAGCAAGAAAGGGGTAATTTGGGGTGATCTCCTCTCTCTTCAGTCTGCAGCCTACACTGTCACTCACTGGCTCAAAACAGCCTAGAAACAGACCTGTAGAAGCTGCTCTTCATCACTGTTGTTCCTGTTCCCTCCTACCCCTATAAAGAAGACAGTTAAGACAACAACACAACTGGATGTGCACCAGCTTCATTTTGGGGGATTCCGTGGGTCTCTCATCTTGTTCCACTGGCAAGAGAACAATAATTTTTGTGCCACTTTTATTAATTTTCTGCACAGAATTGTGCCAAGGTCCAATGAGTGTTCTGGCTGAGCTGGTGTATTTTTGGAGGTGGTTGTGGGGGTTCCATATCGGAAATGTGGATTTTATATAGAGTGCCATATTGATAAACTGGTTTTCTACCAAAGTTTTAACTTTGGGAAAAGCACTTTTCCACACCTCTCCAACACAGACTGAAAAAGAGTGCAGGCACACAAACACAATCACTTCATTCAATCTCAACATCTACAGTTGGGAAACTGAAGAGTAACATTTTGACCTTGAGGAAAAGCAACAACTCAACTCTTCAGGGGAGCAGACAAGTGCAATGAGGGCTGACAATGTCACCTGCATGGGAGAAGTCATGTTCACTCTGCATACTTGTTGGAAGGCATGAGAACAGCCTCTGAGCCTTGAGAGAGAGGTTTGGCCAGGCTACCTTTCTTGGCCCAGTAGCTCAGAGGACAGGTGTTACACAACTCGCAGGGCTCTGAAAGGCAGTCCCTGACTTATGCAACTCTCATTTCCAGAAGGGCTCAGCACTAGAAATGGGCACGAACCAGGAAAAAAACGAACCATGCGGTTTGTTGTTCGTCAAATTTCACGAACCACAAACCATGAACTTTCATGAACCTGCCCCTGGTTCACGAACCCGTTTGTTTGGTTCGTGAAAATGTCACATCCAGGTCAGAAAATCATCACTTCTGGGCCAGCAGAAGATCACTTCTGGGCCAGCAGAAGGTCACTCCTGGGTCAGCAGAAAGTCTGCAGGAAGTCCATCCCCTGTTGCCTAGGAAACTGATTGATTGGCACCAGGCTGTCTGCAGTAACGAACCAAAAAACAAACCAAATGAACAAGCCTAAACGTTCATGGCAATTTGTCAGAAATGAAATCTGATGAACCGTGGTTCGTGATCCACGAACCGGCTTGGTTCGTGCTTAATTTTGGTTTGTATTTTGGTTCATGCCTATCTCTACTCAGCACCTCCCCATGTCCATGGACATCTCTGGAGTGGCCATGAGGGAACCCTGTCCAAAAGGGGAGGCGCGAGGTGCAACTACAGAGCTGCTCTCCCTTGCTCCACCTCTGCTGATAGTGTGCCCCTCTTGGCCTGTGTATGCTACACCCACTGAGAGGGCTTCTCTCTCAAGCTGGTGAGCTTCCCAGCCCATTTGGCAGTGCTGCCTTCGATGCACAGGTCACACATGGTCGCCAACATGTACAACTTGTTCTCCATGAGAGGTTGCAGTTGGAATGTGATACCCTCTTGCAGCCTTCTCATAAGTGCATGCATTGTTAAAACAAATCTGCACATCATGTTCCTGGGTCAAGAAAGCATTTGGATCAAAGGAATGACTAACAGGGTTGCTGTGTCAGACAAGATAGGCACACATGTCCTTAAATGGCTTAAGTTCCTCTACCATTTGGGAGACAGCCAATTTTCTTGGCTGAATTGATTCTTCCCTCTCACAGTGTCGCTCTACAAGAGTCAAGCTGTGAGGGTGGCCTGCTGCTCCACCAAATGCTCAAGGATGGCATGGGTGGAGTTCCAGTGAGTGCTTATATTGCTGATCAGGTGATGTTCTGGCATGCCTGCCAGTACCTACTTCTGGCACAGTTATTGGGTTGCCTTTATGATGTGCAAGAAAGGACTTTTGATGCCCCGGCATGTCATGATGAGAAATTGGAACTCATGAGTCTCCATGTTCAGTCTAGGACAACAACTCAGCATATCCTTCACCATGAGGTGAAGTTTGTGGGCCACACAGTAGATGTGCTTGAGATCCACTTGCAATGCTGCTGCCCAGATGGTTTTGCTGTCATCGGTCACCCTGTATCTCATGGTGACATTGCTGCCTACCCACTCCACTAATTGAATCTCAATGGCAGCAGAGATGTCCATCGCGTGTGCTTCATTGAGAACCTCAACATGGGGGAGCGAAAGACTGATAATACTTGGCCACCATGCCAGCCATAAAGAGGATTCATCCTGTGACCACCTCTGGCACTCTCACCCCCAGAAAGGACACCAAACATCTTGGATGAAGATGTTTGTGGGGGGGGTGGCATTAGTGTACCAAGCGGGGGATCCAGAGGGCAAACAAGAGGGTCACTTGCCTCATTAGTGAGATGTTCACTCTAGACTGACATCCTTCCATAATCAAGGATATTAGCTTCCACAGGCTGCTCCAAGAAGTCTGTCCTTGGTACACACTCCCTGTTCACACCACACTGAGCAGGATTGTGGTGCCCTCCCCTTACAAGTCTGCCAAGAACTATATGAAGTCACAATTTTCCTGCACTAGTGGGAGAAATGTACACTTCACATCAGTCGTCTAGATCTGCCCTCAGTCACAGCATGCATACCTCTCACTGGTGGCTACCTGATAACATTCTGGGTAGGGGTGGGACAGGGTCAGATGAGAAGCTGCCAGGCTGCCTACTGCCAGGCTGAATGGTCAAGTGGCATCAGTCTCTTGCTCCCCCCAAAGAAGCACCACCTGGTGGTGCTTCTTCAAGTGATTCCTCAGTCTGGTAGTCAACAGATGAGCAAGGTCTTTCCCTTGACTGGCATTGAGCATAGTGGGGATCATGAGAGAGATGTAGCAGCACCCACACTGTCTTGTAGCTGCGGGCAACCCGGCAGCCACCTCCTATGAGATGCTCAGGGCAGACACATCATTTCTAGAGGGGGCAGAGAGGGTGAAGGAGCTGAATGGCAGCACCCTGGGGGGCACTTCCTTCATCTCTTCCTCTTCTGCCACCTCCATGCTCTCTTCCTGCCTCTCCTTGGAAGGCCTGCTACTGGCCTCAGAGGAAACTGGGGAAGGGTCAATGGTGGTGATCCTCTCCCCTAGTTCCTCCAGAATCCCCGGGCTGAGTTTGAGGGCCAGAAGAGCAAGACCACCCAAAAAGACACCTCATATTCTCCTCCTACCGCTGAGTCACAACAGCTGGAAGAGGGGGAACCTCAGCAGCAGGACCATGCCTGGTACCAGGTCCTGCCTCAGGCATCTGTGCAGGAGGTGCTCTTGGGAAGCCTCTTCATTCAAGCAAAGCCTCTTCATTTGCAACCAGAGGTTGAGGTGGTGGAAGGAGACTGTGGAGCAGGTCTCCGCACAAGTGGGGGAAAAGCTGCGGCCCTCCCATTATGTTCCAGCCTGCTACTATTTTGCTTCACCTTTTCCCCACTGCCCTCCTCTCCTATCACTCAGTCTGCCCCCCATCTGACTAGTACTGGTACTTTCAATGGTAGGCCTAGCTGAGCTGCACTACACTCACTAACACTGCACTATCCCACAAAGATTTTCCTCCATCATCCCCATTTTTTGGATTACAATCAACATCTAACCAAATATCAGCATTTTTAAAAACAAGTATGAAAACCTACTCTAAAAGCTGGCCAGTTTTTGTGGGTCTAACTTGGAGATGGAAATATGTTCTTGTTTAGGTTATGTTATTAATCTAAAACTACACTAGCAGAAAGCTTAATTCCTCTTGAAGAGTCTAGCAACTCCATTCTTGAAACCCAGAGACTAATAAAGGTCAGCCTCTGGCTACAAATACTACTTTTCTAAGCCACTTGGTCAGGCTTCACTGAAGCCAAGTAAGAACAACAAAAAAGAGTGGAGAAAAAAACCCACAAGCCTGCAGAAGAAGGGTAACCAAAGAGGCTGAAACAGAAAAAGTGCAGTAAATATAACTACAAATATAATACAAATAAATAAAATGTTGGACTATAATTTAAATAAAATGAAAGTGCAAAAGTATGATTAAAAACAGCAACAGTATGGTTCAGCATATAAATACCATACCCTTGTATATATACATAATAAACTTACAAATATTTGGATTGATAAAATAAGGGAGCCCTTTGATTCAATTCTTCTTAAATTCCTACATTCCATTTCTGGAACTCTGGTTGTTGTGGATTTTCCAGGCTGTATAGCCGTGGTCTTGGCATTGTAGTTCCTGACATTTCGCCAGCAGCTGTGACTGGCATCTTCAGAGGTGTAGCACCAAAAGACAGAGATCTCTCAGTGTCACAGTGTGTGACACTGACTGTGACACTGAGAGATCTCTGTCTTTTGGTGCTACACCTCTGAAGATGTCAGTCACAGCTGCTGGCGAAACGTCTGGAACTACAATGCCAAGACCAGGGTTATACAGCCCGGAAAATCCACAACAACCATCGTTCTCCGGCCGTGAAAACCTTTGACAATACATCTGGAATTCTGAATAGTGTAGCAGTGGTGGCCCTCCAAGCTTAATTGGGACAATCATCTCTTGAAGCTAGGATTGTCAGGTGGTCTCCTACCCAATACTGGACCCTGGGGAGAGGGGGGCTCCTAGTACTCACTTAGGGAAGATCTTCTGGAAGTGATGTCATTGTGTCAGGCTGTGCAGGCCCCAGCCCCTGGGTTTCACAGTGGTGGCCTGCAGTGGGGAGCCAGCCTGGCCAGCCCAGCCCAGCTGTCCTGAGGGTGTGTCCCTCAACAGGAAATGGAGAGGCAGAGGTCCTGGGGGCCTGGCTTGTGAGGAGCTCCAGGCCCCGGTCCAAGTTCTGGCTGTTCTATGGCGGTGAGTGGACTAGCTTTCTGTACTTGCGCACCATGCCACTCTCTCTCCTTCCTGGCCAATCCAGCCCTCCCATGAGCACCCCTCAATGGGCAGTGGTGGATGTACTGTGGGCCCAGCCTACAATCAACACCATCCCTGGGCTATGTCCTGCTGATTCCCCAGAGCCAAGTGGGCCAGCTTCCTGCATGCCGTGCTGCTCCCTCTACCTTGCCTTTCCCTTTAGGGATCTCAGGTCCCCTGGTGGGGGCGTGGGATCCTTCACTTCCACCCACTGCTGGCATGGCAGTGACAGATAGCAAAAAAACAAGCCACTCTCCCCTTTCCATCCACATGTACAAAGACGAGGTGCAACATGGTGTTGCACCCAATTGGTTTTGTGCCCACTCCCCCCTGCTGCCTGACTGGGAAAAAAGCCTGGGGAAAAGAAGCTGAAGAAGCCAAGCCACTCAGCTTTAAAATGGCCAGTGCAGCAATTCCTGGATAAACCTGAACAATCCAGGTTTATTTGGGAATCTAGTAGTTGGCATACCTGAATATATCCAGATTTATCCAGGTATGCCAAATATACCTGAATAATACCAGTAAAGCATTACCCAGGCATATATTCAGTTTGGGAATACTGAAATGCACTCCCCCCCCACACACACACAGATCAGAGCCCCAGTCTCCTGAAGTTCACACTGCATACACTCTGGTTCCACATGTATGTGGAAGTGCTGCTAGCATGTAACAAAAAGAGAACAACCTCCCACCATGAACCATCAAGTATATCTATTTCATCCACAATTATGTGCTCGTTCCCAAAATTTATTTTACTTCAGAGAGAAAAATGGTTTAGGGAAATGTAGTGATATGTTGGACAGAAGGACTGTAGAGGGCTATAAGAGATGTGTTTTATTTCAGAAACTAAATGTTTAGAGAAAGCAGTGTAACAGCTAAATGGAAAGGGGAGAAGGAGGGTTAAGGATATAAAACAGGGTTCAACAAATCCCACGTGCCAGGTTGCTTCGACACATAGAAATTTCACCGAAGTGCCTAGTATTTTTAGCAATGATTTTATTGTAGCATCTCTCAGCAATTCTTTTTTCTGTCTAAATTTTTCCACTTTATTCTGCAGATTAAGCAATATATTATAAATTCCTTTTTTAGGTTCGTCAATTACACTTTAAACCATTAGTTTTCCAGCAGAAGAAAAATATATACAAAAATGTTTCACTGCATTTGTTGCTTATAGAATATAGAATAATAATAAAAACATTTGATTTATATACCGCCCTTCAGGACAACAACGCCCACTCAGAATGGTTTACAAAGTATGTTATTATTATCCCCACAACAATCACTCTGTGAGGTGGATGGGGCTGAGAGAGCTCCAAGAAGCTGTGACTGACCCAACATCACCCAGCTGGCTTCAAGTGGAAGAGAAGGGAATAAAACCTGGTTCTCCAGATTAGAGTTCCACCACTCTTAACCATTACACCAAACTGACTCTCAATGCTAACAATTTAACAGAACAATTTAACAGAAAATGCTAACAATTTAACAGAATTAACAGTCCAATCCTGAATGGACTGTTCCTAAATCCTAACGCCCTTCTACGCCCATTGATTTATTGGACCTTACCTCAAATTTATTGACAAGATGCTTTGGGTTTACTTTTATGAACATCTCATATTTCCCAAAGGATCTCTTCAGCAGTTCCTCATAGGTCAGCTCAAAAGTGACTTTGCTGGCTGCAGCAATATTGACTGAAACACTGAATTTTTCTGTTTTTCTTCCAGAGGCCCTTTGCACATGGAACAAAGGAAGTAATAATTAAACAGTTAATATCCAGATTGCTAGCAAGGTGCTCTATAAAGCTAACTTCATTCTTTGAAAAGTTTTCAAATCACAATTAAATTGTAGTGGAAGTGTGACAACTTACAAAAGTGTAACATTCTAATGGATTTCAATATCTACAATTAAGATGTCAAAATTCACAGCATCATACACTGGTGATCAGGTCAAACAACTGGAGGCATGCAAGCATCCATAGTTCAAAAGCTATTTTATATCTGTGATGATTAAAGAAATAAACTAAACCTAGAATTGTTATAGTTATCATATATGTTTATATGTTATTTGCCTAATTTTGTTGCTGCCTGGTACATTATATGCAACTGATGCAAAAATTAAAATATGTGTTAATTTAATGGGGAAATTTATTACAAGAAAATAGAAAACAGCATAAACATAAAGACTCCCAAATTCAATTCACACAAAGGAAAAGCAAAAAGAAATGGGGATGAGCTGAGAAAGTGGGACTGTGAAATTAGATAGCATCCATAAAATATACACATAATGCAAGTCAGCTTGAACATGATGCCCATTTAACAAGAAGCCCTGCCCTCTACTCCGTGCCATATTGAACTTTATTTATGTGTAGGTTATATTCCTCCGTGGCTGCCACCAGTGAGTCAATCCCAAATAAGCAACTCCAGATGGGATGGCCCATTTGGGTCATTGGTTCATGTGGAAGTACATTTCTTCAGAATGGCCTAATAGTTAAGGCGTGGTGGGTTTCTTCACTTGTTACACTCAGGAAGGTGTGTAAGACTGTTTTGTTTCAAGGACATTTAGTAGAGGCTAACTGGGGCTGTTTTTAGCTAATCATATGTTTCAATTATGTACTAGTTTTAATTTGTTTATACTTGTATTCTTGAAGCTTTTGCTATTTCATTATCCACCTTGAGTTTGTGGAGATAAGGCAGGACATAAACATTTTAAATAAAATAAAATTTAAATAAATAGATTATCCATTCTTCTATTCGTCTTCTAGCCCAGAAATCCTGGTTGCTATGTCAACAGTATCAACAGTTCTCTGTTGGTTCTATGAGTTGTGATGTGGTCAGCCACAGTATTATTTTGAACTGCATGGCCTGAAGTATGTGGTGAGGGGATAAACACAGACTCCCCTTTAAGTTTCAGACTTACAATTTCGGGGTCTTCTTGGATCTGGTGTTGCTCCTCAATGTCCAAGTTAAAGAAGTAACCAAGAGTATCTTACCAGCTTTGACTGAGATGTCCCATTGTACCCTTTCCTGTTAGGGAGGGAAATAAAACACTAAAGGTATCTGTCAGTCTTGGACTTACTTTACAAGACCTGCAGTCTGTCCACTTGAAACTGCCTTCTGATATTGCTGCTGGGCAACTTCTTTTTCCTTTATAATTCCAGGATAGATGACACCATCAATCGTCCTAAAGAAGATGTAACAGGTTAGTATTGAAAGGCAAATGTATATTTTACTGGTTGTTTTCTCCAGTTCATCAGATAACTATTCCCTTGGAGCTCATAGAACATCACCTTGAGAGGAGAATGACATGAGATGAGTTACACAAGTTTGTGCAAGCGAACAAATTTATGTGTGGTCTTACACTCATGTGTTGGCTTTCTCCTGAGCAGAGCACGTGTCTGTGAATTTCATGGGATCTCTAGTTGTGTGGTTGCATTTGCAAGTGTTCGGGCTTGCATCTATACAGTGTAGAGCATCAGTTATGTTCTGTTTCCACTTCTCTCTCCCACAGCATTTGTGTCATTCTTGTTGGAAAGGGGGTGGTGCAATTGCTCTTACTCACTTATTGTATCGTTTCTCTAGTGTATCCCTCCTATTCTGTTAAAAGTTGTTGTGGCCACAAACCATTTTCATTTTGTTTTCTAACATGAACTTTCTTTTTCATGATTTTTAAAATCCCTGCTATTCCATGGGATAGCCTACTTATCGCCTCGCCCCTTTTCATCCATTGTACCTCACTTGGTTGTTGTTGGGATGAAATGGAGAGTGTGATCCAAGACCATATGATGCTGCTGCTTGGTCTGGTGGGATGCTTTCTTGTAAAATTTCAGTTACTTGGTTGAAATCATGGCAATAGAGGCGTTTCTCCCCTTACCTCTTCAGAGTGTTAAACAATTCCCGATAAAGCATTTTACATACTGCTGTTCTAAAGGACTTGAACATGTATGAATTATGTTTTAAAGCTGTTCTTTCCATGTTTCTTTTATACCACTCCCCACTCATAATTGTTGCAAATGTTTATAAATTTCTAGCTGTGTGAAGACACCTCCACCCCTCATAAACCTGTGTGTGTGTTCCTTTGTCATGTTGTCAGTTGCTGGTTGTGTTAGTGGGGAAACTAACAAGTGAGCAAGCAGGCAGGGAGCTGCAACCCCTGGTGCCTGGCCAGCCCACCTGCTGTGCTGCCCCTTCTGCAAAACAGCCCTGGCATGGCAGTGGCAGATGGCAAAAAAGCAATCCACTCTCCCCTTTCCATCCACATGCGCAAAGATGAGGTGCAACATGGGATGCAATCCCCCAGTCTTAGAGGACCAGGGATGAATCTCACACTACCCATCCACAGAATTGAGAGGTGTGTGACTGTGACTGTGTGAGCAAGTACCCAGAAGGCTAATGGGAAAACACATGCAAGCTTGTTCACTTGCACAAACTTGCTAAACCTGTATTATGTAGTTCTCCTCTGTGATGTGGGAAGTACAATTCCTATGAGATGAGGAACATTTTATGTCTTTGCTGATCTTAGCAGAGAGGAAGCTCAGAAACTATCAGGCATCTAACATCTTGGTCTGATTTATAGGGGCACAGTCGCCTGCACCATTGAAAGAAACATCAGATCTTATTCTTAGAATGGAACTTGTGATTTTTCCTATTAGGCAAGGCAAGGCAAGGCAAGTTCAGGGAATTTTGTCACTCCAAGGAAGGTACACCCATTGCCTTCTGAGCTCTGATGGTTGGAAGTGAGCTAAGCCCGGGTAATGCATTTTCTCCTTTCTTATTGTACCACCCCAAGCAGTTAAGATATAAAGACCTTGATGATTCTATGCAAAAGGGCTAGAAGAGACCCTGTTTCAATGTTATTGAGATGAAATGTAACTCTGGAAGAAAATAATCATGTACTTTGCAACATTTGGCTAGTAAAGAGGAATAAGGTCACAATTCTGTGCCAACAACACACTTCTTTCAAAAATGTTAACAAACCTGGTTTAATTTGTATTAGCTTCCCTGTTTCAATATTATATTTGAAAAAGTAGTTTTAAAATGGCAGTAGAATATTGAGGGCTGATAGACAGCTTTTATTTTTGTAATTATGTCTTAGAAATGGATACACTTTGTACAGATATGCGTATCTGTACATTACACTGAGGAGACCAAAAGAACTGTGTATATGTTTCCAGAGTCTAGCCGCTGTACATATTTATAAAAAAACCCTCATACAAATAAAACTTAGAGACAACATAGTGTTGAGATCAACTCTGTTACTGAACCCTGTCACATATGTTCAATTTTGCCCTCAACAGTAGTTGCCTTACGCTATATTTTACCTACATGGTAAAGTTTGTAATGAAGGCTGTTTTAGGAAGCTCCACGTCAAAGAAGGCTTCCTTGGACACGTTGGCACGATTGACAGCACGGCTGGTGATGACATTTCGGGAAAACCGGGAGGTAACTTTGCAATCAATCTTTACCCAATAGATTTCAATTCCTTTGGTGTGCTGGGAAGTGAAAAATTGGCAAATAATTACTGTTCCGTATATGGAAATTTATGGCAGGTGATATACTTTCCCCTTTTTGAGTTTTCCACACTACATTTTAGACAGCATAAACTGAGACAGTCACAATGTTTTTGGATTAATTTAATTGATACAAATTGAAAAAGAAAACATAATTTTATATCTAGCACCATTGTTACAGCTGACATTCTACAAAAAAAAGATAAATTCTCCTTTTCTATTGGTTAAATAAAAGATGCTTCTTTTAGTAATAATAAATATGTATCATGTAGTGTCCATGAATATTTTATTACAGTGAAATCCAAAGCAGAAATCAATGGGCTTAGGCCGGGGTAACTCTACTTAGTATTTCACTGTTAGTTGATCTTTCTAGTTATTTAGGAACTCTCGTCACTTTTTATTTATATTTAATGAATTAAGAAGAGGAGAATGGGCCATCCAGGTCACAAATAATTCAGGATGACCTCAACCATGGGGTGTTCAAAGCAAGAGATGAACAGGGGTGGCCTGACATTGCCTTCTT